>NC_051846.1:207121324-207134352 GCF_002237135.1 Teleopsis dalmanni
CGTCCACAGTAAGACAATTTTCATCTCGAAGATTAGCTTCAAACTGTAATCTTGAGAATAAACATTAAATACTCGTTATAAGCGATAGGCAGTTGGCAATATTTTTATTTTTATTTTCATATTTTCAACAAATTGCCAAATATTAATTGTGGATATTAGAAACTACACTCTTGACTTAGATGGACCCGTTCTTTAAGTGGTAAAATAGACTTTATTGTACAATCTATCCTGCGGCTGGTTTAATACAATTTAAATGACTTGGAAAAAAATTCTTTTAAATATGAAATCACAAATATTTGTCTGCGCAATCTTCAGAGTTCAAATGTGACTTCATCAACAGCTCAACAAAGTTTGGCTGGTGGACATCTAAGAACTTGTTGACTTGTAATATGAGCAACAATATCTGAACCAACAACAACAACTGCAACTACACCAACAACAAGAATGACTGCTGCAATGTTTTGGTGTAGATTTAAACAAAATACAGATGATCTCAGTACGTCGCTTAACACGTTCAAGTCCGGTCTAGACGAGAAGCGTGTTGAGTCGCTAACACAGCAGATATGGATGCAATCGGCGATGCAATGAGCAGAAATGCAATTGCATTGCGACGAGTGCGGTATGCACATTAGCAGGGCGGAAAATACGCTGCGGTGTTTATTATTTGCTTGTTTTGATTTATGTTGAAAGGAATTGCAACAGAAACAATTAAATTTTTACTCTTAACGATTTTGATTAATTTTGTGTTTTGGATTGGCATGCAAAATCTCTTTCTGACGAAGCGACAGTTTTTAGGCAACACGTATAACACCTCAGATTTATTCCCACCTCTACTGTTTATTTAATTATTTTTATTAGCAGCCAAGATAGGAAATACATTAGTAACATGAACATTTCTAGAAAAAAAAACATGATCTTAAGAAATATTTAATTTAAATGCGATTCGTAATATTTAATAATGAAAACTACAAAATTATCTTCTCTAATGAATTTTGTGTTTGTAAGCATTTCGTCTTGACAGCATTTTCAGATAAATTGCATTGGCTCGACGCTAAGCCGCTTGTGTTGACTTAGCCAAAGTGAGGACGTGCTAACATTATTTGCACTAACAAAGTGCTTCTTCGGAAACCTCAAATGGAGTACCGTCATGAGGCAAGAGCAGCAATGGCATCGGCAGCTCTTGAAACGAATTGCCATCAACACGAATTAAATCAAGTTGACAATGTTGCCAGCATCAGTGAGTGTTGCATTATTTTGTTGTTTTGATTGCCGAATTGTGGTTGTCTCTGTGGCAACTACAATTTTGTTATTTATTTTAGAAAATCAAGAAAAAAAATCTACTAACGCGACATTTAAGGTCTTTTATATTTCGTTACTGTTAAGTGTTGTTGACAAATCACACAAAAAAAGTGTTTCAGAATAATTTATTTTAATTGCTTAATACCACCAATAATAGTGGTTAGAGAATAATAGTTACAGTTAGAACCGAATAGACCCGATCAAAAAATACATAAGAGACAGAGCCCTGAAGTTATAAGCGAAAATTGACAAGCTATCCTACTTACCACTTTCTAATCTTAGAGTAATCTTTCTCCGCGCGGAGAGGTACGCAGATCTTAGATCAATCACTGAATAATCATGAAGCTTATAGGCAATACATAATTTAGTCAATGAGATGGGTGGGACCGTGTAGTACCCCCAGCTATCAACGAGTAAAAGTGCCCAGTTGCGCTAAAAACGAAAAAAAGGATCAACATATATATAGAACCGAAGTTTTGATACAACAAAGTGGAAGTTGCATCCATAGAATTTTCAATTACTAAATTATGTACATTTCCATTTTTAAGTTTTCATATCCGATGAAGATCTTTAAAAGAAATACACAGTATATGCTTTCAAACTTGCTACATTTTCACCAACCAATCTCATCTTCCCGTCCATGACATTTTCCATTTGGTGTCCCATGACAACATCATTTGCGAGACAGGCAAGATTCTCTAATCTTATCTTTTTGTCACAATATATTATTTAATATTTGATTTTTTTGCTGATTTGCATACGAAAATAATGTTTGAATTGATAGTTAAAGGAAAAATATATAGAAGAACTAACCAGAAGCACTAACCGCTCTGAATGCATGAGACTGGAGAAGGCAAGCACGGAGCAAATGCTCCTGAAAAAGTATGTTGTGTAAGACAAAATTAAAAGTAATTAGTTAAAAAGTTAAAAGTAAGCAAAAAGTAATTGCTGAGTAAGTGTGGATCATCTTATCAGCGAATATTTATCGTCGCCTTGTAGACGTTGCAGAATGTGGGCGACTATATTCCAGCTGGGGTACCACATATATAACAGTTATTTTGAAAGCAATTAATGTGATTAATAAGTTTAAGTGAATTGATATTTTCCTTCCAATCAAAGAAATTCAGTTGTTTTGTGACAGTTGAAAATACGTAAAAATATTATTTTAAATAGTCTTTGAAATATAACATATATATTTATATATATATTGCACCGATTTAGTATCGTATAAAATACGATAAAGATAAGTTAGCACAAAAAAGAAATACTCTCAGTTCGCCTTAAAATAACTTCACGCAAAGCTTTTATGCAGCAAATTTTTCATACGTCGAAACAGCTAATAACGTTTTCCTTATAGTCAATAGCAAAGAACGTATTATTACGATCTCTGTTACGCTCAATATTACGGTCTTTGTCTTCGCTTAAAACTTAAAAAAGTTTTGTGCTGAGCTTATATGTGCAACTCTTTATAAGCTTGAAATCAGTAAGCTTTGCACTTTTAGAGGAGAATAAATGGAGGAGAACATTTTGCTGGACACACAGTTATAAAGCAAGCGAATTCACTTTAGAAAACAGTAAAGTTCATCGAATATGCTTAAAAAATGATTTCTGTTAACTTGCATTGTACGGCGATGATAAGGTATTTTATTTGTGCAAGTTAATTCTCTTATTGTTGTATTTGTTGTTTTAAAGACCAATTCAATGTTTTCTTATTACAGTATCGAAAGGTATGTTAACAAAAACACACACACACATGAACAGCATACGATATACACATACGTGTGCATGTACCAATATGAATATGAATCTACACCCATTGAAATGGAGGTCATGGAATTTCATTCTCATCGCATTTGAATGAAGCTGATAGGTCAGTAAAAATTGATTGAATATTGTGAAATGCAGTTCCATGGTTGGCTTATCGTCGTTTCAACTTTGAGCATCTCATCGTCCGTCGTAAAAAAGTTAGAATTGTGCCAGATGCTGTTTTAATTTTCAGCAGTTTTTATACTTTCGCCCTTTTTGCATATTAAAACTATTCACATTTACACCTCAAACAGTCATTAAAAAATTTAGCAGATTTTCCTACCAGTTTCACTTTGAACGACAGTAAGCATCGCCTTCATTCCGTCACTCCTACATTCCTTCGATGAGTTCTTTATTTAAAAATTTATAACTTTTAGTTTAATATCCTTTTCGAAACTTTACTGCATATAAAATTAATTACAAAATGCTGTTGAAAGTATAAAATATATTAAAAAAAATAATTTCAGTAGTGAATTTCATCACACATCTTCTGCACAAAAAGCTGTACACTCCTATCCTTTTTATTACTTTTCCTATTTTATTGCAGTCGTTTCCATTATCTTAACTAAATAATTTAAGAAAAGTGAGAAGATAATTATGAAGGAAGAATATAACTTATGTGTAAATAGTTGAAGACTACTGAGCGCAGTTTTATGAACATTTCAATTACAAACTCAGATGTAATTTTATCTCCAGAATGGTACGAGTAAACACTTGAAAATGTAGTATCTTTTATTGCTTCATGCAATTCAAAGAACCATAAAAATTTACTAAAATGTGAAATTTAATATGAAAAAAGTATTATGTGTTTATGTTAAATATATCTTTAAAGAGTTATGTTTACACAACTCCAATTGACTGGTTAATTTAAAAGAATAAACAGAGTTACGCATTGAATATACTGCGGCTATGACACATTTATCTAATTAATTCTTACAGTCATTCTTCACTCATACAATTCCATTGAAACTGCATACAAAGAGTAATGTCCCAATATCCATTTACAGACTGCAGAAATATTGATGTTGAAAGATTAGACAAGATTAGAGGTACAACTTAATTCTAGTGAACCCACAAACTCACTTGAGCTGTAATCTGTAATGCAAGAATTCCCACCCATAGTCTTTCAATGGAGGTACAGGATATAACTGAGTTCATACAACGAAGAATCACTCTTGCTAACAGATGTTACTTCGAGTTAAGTAGGCAATTGAGAAATAAAGCCCAATTTCTGTGAACAAAAATCATATCAACTTACGAGAAAAACAACTTAACATAGTTCAATGGTGTCACCACAACCACACGGATGGTTCAAGACAGAATTTAAAGTAGATTCCGGCATAAGTCTACTTCGAAAGAGTGAGTGGATATTCTCACATCTTATATTACCATTGTCTTTCAAGCTAAGATGTTTGCTATAAAGAAACTAAACTACCTAATTTAAGCAAGAAATCGTTCCAACGTTTTTGGAGCCTTCCAACAGAAGTATTTGTTGAAAAGGAAGCTGAGCACCTCAATTAAGAAACAAAGAGATTTCCAATATTTCTGCTGGCCTGAACGTTTTAAAAAGATATTTAAAACTAATTACTTACACATTTCAATCAAACGTAAAGCTACTATTTTTTGTGGCTTTAAAACACACTCTCAAAGTAAGTCAAGTAGTATACCCATCAACTGAGATAAGTGAGTTATCAATACTTTATATAATTGGTTAGAGTTCCGTGGCACCAGGAAATGCAAGTAACTACAGTTGCAGGTAAGCGAATCCGGCAGTAATCAAAAACATCGAATAGGAATCGGCAAAAGAAACAATATTGACTGTATTAAAAAATACTCAAAAACATACTTAAAACCTTGTTGTGAGGTTCGGCCCTGTTCTACGCCACTGTAACTTACGGCAAGCCTTCCAAAAGTACCTACAAACACCGTCAGTCACTTCAGTCATACCAATTGTGTTCGAAAGGGTTATACGAAAAGACTTAAGACTTACGTTACGCATCGACTTAGCAGTACATACGCATGGCCTGGCAATGAAACTTTTCAACAAAAAAACTCTTTACGGAATATTACTTTCTGATTATCAACTGGTCTGATTATCAACTCAAAGCATTTAACAACAGAGCTTAGATGAAAGACCACTGAGAACTGAAGTTAGCATCACAAAGTATGGCTTTACAATTCGTAGAGAACGATGATTTTCTAGATCGTAGTGACACAACATACGACAGTCTTAATATGTCATTCATCGGTAAAAGCCTTAGTATAACAATCTTTTCGAACCAGACCAACAGATGCATAGAAAGTAAAAAAAAGGGACTATTGAGTAGTTTTAGTGAAAATTTCCAAAACTATGCAGATTAAGGCATTCACTTTCAAGCAGCGCTTTTGTCAACTGCATAGGTTGGTTTTTATGAACTCTTCTTCATTCCAAAGCATAGTAATAAACACTTCTACTAAGACTCCTAATCCAACTAGAAACACAATCGCAATATGTATACAAATGAAAATGCATGTATGCAGAATATATATATATGCGTGCTGTTGAAACTTTTCCCCACACATCCTTCGCTAAGATACAAGCAGCTTGCCATACGTTAACATCCTTTACTAAGGAAATCGTGAATGATGTAGAAATAGCTTAATTTTTTGCTGATGTTTCCCTGCATAGCAACTGACTACATTTTGCAGCAACTCAAAGAGACAGAGGATAATTTATTTCGTTTTAATAGGAACACTGCTCATTAAAATTTAATCCTACATAGTTACACACTCAATTTAAGTTTACATCTTAAATGAATTCACTGCTGTGTCCAGCTGCAGTGTTAATCTGATGTACGACTCCCACACTCAAATGAATTCTTACACTTCCGCATAAGAAGATTTCATGAAGTTTTCCCACACGCTGCCGAACGTGTCCGTAGATTATCACTGAGGTGGTCATTTGAAGCAAATTTGATGATAATGATGTAATAAATCACTCGATAAACGTTTGTATGAAATGCTGGCAAATAAAAACTTACTCCCATTGACTTAGCAAATTTATCATTTCCCCTCAGAATGTCTGGAGTACCACAGCGATGGAAACAAACTCAATTTAAGTTGATTTAAGCTAAGATTTGAATGTGAACTAACTTTGTTTGGAGATAATCACTTTCAATGGAAGCAAATAAAGCACACCTGATAGAAGACATAAAGGCATCATTTCAAAAGTATTTACTAGTTTGGAAGTCGCCTGTTTGTCCACTATGAGCAATAAAAGCAAGAAAACAAAAACTATGAACCAAGCAAAACTTTTTGGATGAAGTTCAGATACAAATTAGAATTTTAGTTGCTTTTTACATTTAATAATCTTGTACATCAACTAACGAAACCACTTATTAAATCAGTTTTATTGCAGATTTATTTTGGACCAGGACTAGGACTATTTGTGTGCTATAGGAATTAATTCAAATGACACATGTATTTACTTCTATTGTACCTAAAGGTCTTATTGACATCTGTATGTCGAATTTAAACACAGTTTGCACAGATTTAGACTGATCTGAAATCAGTTGTAGGCTACATGATACCAGTTTTGGATTTAAGTATTAGAATTCGAACTTTCTACCGTACCAAAGAAAGTTGAGATTTGGGATCTCACACAGATAACTCTGGAGTTGCTAACTATTCAAATGACTCAAAGACGGATAGTAGAAGGGTAGCGAATATCTACTCAAGAGATATGTATACAAGATAGTCATACCTTACCTTCCCTGTTACCAGCAGAATTAGACCGTGTTATACGCAATCAAAAAACCAGCCAGACAAGTATAAGTCAATATATATATGTCACTCGAATAGCTCTTAAAGTAATCTTTCCGGGGTTTCTAGGCATAGATATATTGATGGGAATAAGTTAGTTAACGACATGACTGGAAAGGTTCTGAAATGAACTTAAGTGAAACCCGTACCTCGCTACAAATATTAATTAATGAACTATTTTGGAGCATAGAAGAATGCACCAACACGGTGACAAAAGATTTATAGACCAATCAGAAAGACTATAAATCCGCTATAACTCATGGATTGCATCAAAAGGGAATAGAACGAAAAACCGTTTAGGCTTCAACAAACCTGCAGTTGGTTTACTTATTGGAGTACTAACGCATAATTATAGCATTGCACCAATGCTTTAAGGGTGCGTATGCTGACAACTCGATTATACAGAAATACGTTCCGGAATTTTTGCATGATTTAAGATTCAATAATTCGTTGCTAAGTACACACTCCGATTTATCCACTTATAACTTTATTTTAACACATATCTTGTCCCAGTATTAAGCTGTTAGTCTTAATAGTTATTAAGACTATTAAGATATGTTGGTGATCTTACCAACATGATACGTCGAGTGTGATATATACTTCAGTCTTCAACCTTAGAATTAGATTCTAAACATATTAAGTAGATTGTTTCCTTATCCATACCCAAATAATACTCAATTTTTTTTTTTTGTTATTTTATTTCATTGCGCCTAATTAAAAATAAAAACTAATTATAAACATAATTAGTTAAATCAAACGGTTTGGTTCTCTTAAGCCGTCGTACGAGGTCTTCTGCTTAAAGGAGTGATGAATCTTCTGTGTTGCAGTGAACTTCAAGTCTTTTCCTATATGCTTCAGCTTGAAGTGTGATAATTTCAGCAACTATTTTGGAACATGCAAGTCACAATGAATATCGCTGTTGCGGACATACCATGAAGCATTGGTAATTGTTCTTAGGTTGTTGTTTTGATATCGTTAGATCATCTGCCTATTTGGCTTAGACGTACAATCCTAGAGTTAAGATCCATAAATCCAAATTGAACGTAATATCTGCTTGTATACTAGTAGCTTGTTTTCGATTGAAATAACAGAATGTTGTTCAAGTAGCCACTTGATTGAGTTTAACATAAGATTTAATACACAATGAATAAGATAATTTAATGGCGTTTAAATTTTGTCAGTATTTTTGATATGATTTATGTTAAGCATATATGGCATGTATACGATTTTAGTTATATTACAACTACATTGAAATATATTATTAATGCAAAGACAATCAAATATAAAAATACGTCATTTTGATTTTAAATTAAATTATGACGAAAAACTCTATTTTCTTAATAGAAACACCTAAATTTGATACATTTGTATCCTCCATATCTACTAATTTAGGGCGATTTTATTTTTCATTATTTTATTTAGATAGTCTTTGATTTTCTAATCGATTATATGATATCCTTTCATATATCTTTCTGTCCCTTTAATTAGATTTATTTTTTTGAATTATTTGGATATTTTTTTCTGACTCTAATACCTGTAAAAGAATTTCTGCGTAGTTCTTAAAAAAATAAGTTCCATTTTTTTTATTAAAAATTACATCGTTTGCGCTAAGCTAATTACCTCACGTACTCCACTCCCAACAAATTACCGTCGTCCGTCCGTCCATCCGTCCATTCAATTAATAAATGTGCGCAACAATAATTTGCCAAATTAATCGAAGAAAAGTCAACAGTGATTCATAATTTAATGTAATCGTTTCATTAAAACGCCGTAAGTAGGAAAAACTCAAATAAATTAAAGAAAAACAAAAATAAAAAAAGGAAAAAAGGAAAAAAACGGGGAAGTACACAAAAACGAATTATGAAAGCACGCGAGTAAATTACAAGGGCACAGCGAAAGTGTAACTTTGAAATGGAATCTATTTAATCGTCCACTTACAATTAACGTCGACAATATTTCACAACAGGTGCTGCTGTCAGCGTCAGTACCGTTGCCGTTGTCGTTGCCTCTGCCGCTGCCGCTGCCACTGCCATTGCCGCTGCTGTAGTCGCATTTAATTTTATTAATGAAAACGTCGCTGAGAAAAAAAAAAGAATCTAACAATGCCACCAACCAAACTGCACCAACCAACAACTTCGATTGTTGACAGCGCATAACACAACACAACACAACACAGCACAGCACGCAGGTAGGTAGGATAACATTACATAAACCTAATTACACATTACCCTAATTTGTTGTTGTTGGTGTTGTTGTCGTCGCTGTTATCAACAACACAGACGCCATTATTACGTCGACGCCAGCATGAAATATAAATACAAAAGCAAAAACAAAAACAAAACCAAAAACAAGTGAAAATAGCGCAAATCTCCTAACAACCGAGCAGCGCTTAGCAGAGCCAAGCACAACATCCTTTTTCGAATTGTGTGCACACCTCCAATTTGTAAATACGCTTGTTGTTGTTCTGTGTGATTGTTGTTGTTGTTGTTGTTGTTGTTGTTTTATTTTTTATTATTATTTGCTAAGAGTTTATTTGTTTTTTTCTCTCTTCGCCCGTGTTGTATTGTTGTTTGTTTGCTATATGTTACTTAATGTACATTTTATATGCCGGTAATTGAAGGTGTTTTAGCGTTTGAGTAAAGTACGAGTTTATCACAGTGCATTACCTGCCGGAAGAAAAAATTTATTTTAATAAAAGAAAAGAAAGAAGTAGAAAAAAAAGGAAAAAAAATGGAGTATCAAAGAAGCTTGTTTACACATCACAGCAACTTGTTTACTTCTCAGGCTTTGTAGCTGTGCTTGTGCGTTATTTATGTGCAACATATCTTACCTTTGCGTTGTGCCCATATGTCAACACATTTGTATCAACACATCGTCCTGCGGTGCGTATACGTAACAAGCATTAATATGCCGAGCGGCAGACATAAGCGATACTCATACGCCCCGTGTACACTTTTAAGTGCAAATATTTCATATGAACACATCAACTTTAAGGTAAATTTCAATCAATTTAATTTTTGCCTCATAAACTCCTCCGCCTCCTGTAAAATTTATTGTGTTTTCACTATTGCACATGTGTGCGCGTATCTGTGTGTGTATCTGTGTGCGTGTATATTGGCTTTTTCGTCTGTTTATTTTGTCAGGGCTTTATGAATTTTGATATGGGTTACATTCTTATTGATGTGACTGGTGACTGGTATGACGTACGTTTGTTTATGCTTTTCCTACATTTTTATTACATGAAAATATAAAAATTGTGTGAGGATATTTTAAATATTGTTTACTTTTCGTACGTAAGTTTTTGGCAGTTTGCCGATGTGCTTAACCAACACAGAAACCAGAAACACAGAAACCAGAAACACAGAACTAAGGACGTGCACAGCACAGCACAGCACAACACAACACAACACAATGGAATATAATATGTAATATCCCATTTTGGCAGGCTTAAGAATTGTAAATATATTTTTTTAAATTTAAAAATTGGACTTCCAAACATTAAATATGCGCGCTTATAACACATTTGAGCACATCGAAAACATAAAATATTTAAATTACTTCACATATAAAATTCTTTTTAATAATATAAGCAAATTAATCTCTGTCAGTGCTCATAAAGAGATGAAGCTACGTAACAAAGTTTCAAAGAACTCTTGTCCAAACATACCACACATCACACATCCGTATGTGTTGACATTTGACAGGGAAGCCAATGAATTTGCTTGACTTATGCACACGGAGCATTTGATTTTCCACAAATATCAATTTTCCCAATTGTCAATCTGAGATACTTGCTTTGATAAATCGTATTAGGAAGCATTATTGATATGCTGTTGGGGAGTTATGGAAATACTGTTTACTTTTTCCGATGTGTGTTTATTCATTAGATTATTGTTTTATGATTATACGATTGCTCATGTAGTTTGCCGGGACTCAGTTGAATTTAAACTGTTTGACACATTTCAAAGTTATAATAGTCAATTTGGTCTGCAGTAGCTTTAAAACAGAAAATTAAACTTTTCAATGCTATAATTAGAAACTGGCACATCTAAATTAATTTGGCACATGACAAGAAGTATTTGTTGTAGAAGATACAGGTAGTTATTGATTCTTTAATTGGAAACCAGAACATTAATTGGAAACCAGGGAACATGTAAACTACACTGATTCGAAGTGGTTCATTTCGTTGTTTGAGACTCTGTAACATCTATTTAGTTCAAAAATCGATTTATCTAACCATCACCTTTGGATCCCAATTTACAAAGCTAGCGGTTTAATTTGGTATTTGGTTTCATTGCACTAAAATGTCGAAGATCTGTGTATAAAACCAGTACGATTTTAACACCGCTAACAAGCAGTCTAAATATTGAATGGAGGCCATATGACAGTTACCCACATTAATCAGTGAGTTTAAACCGAAACTGCAAAAAATATGAAAAATGGAAGCTTTCGCGAATAATTTGTACAATCTTAGTAAAAGAAAATAAGTATCCTTTCATCAAGGAACATCTTTTCATAAACTATGAGATCCAAAGTTTTAAATTTAACTTTTCACTTCAGACTATGAATTGCCATAACACTCAAAATTTAGTTGAAACGAACTGTTCTTTTTGTTTGTCAGTGATATTTTTATTCCCTTAAATATTCAATGATATATAATGAAAGTCGAACTTAACAAACTAAAGTTGCCATGTCACATATTTCTTATATGTATTAATATAATAATAAAAATACTTATACACTTATACTATACTACATACTATACTACATACTATACTAGATACGATATACAACTATAATAGGTAAGTATTACTGCATCAAAGTGTTGCTGTTCGTGTGATGCTTTGATATTCTACCTTCAAAATGATCCTTCGGGTCCAGTATACGGACAGTGTCTCAGTCGTAATTTCAAAAGGAGCTATTATTTATGCTCAAATTTCCTTTGATACATAAATCCGGCTCTCCAACCTAACCTAATCTAAATGCCAATAAAATGTTAGTGTATCTCTAAAATATTCTCATTGGCTTAATATATAAATATAAAAATGTAGTATAGTTTCTCAAAATTTTTGCAATTTCACATTATTCAAAATCTACTTTATTCATCAAATTCAAAAACTTTTTTGAAAACGGGGATACGTGTTATGTTCCCTATAGCGTAAAGTACTTAAGGACTCAATTTTTACTATAAATTAAACTGTTATTTTAACGCCAGTTGAGCTAAATACTTATATTGAAATGCAGTTGAACGGTGCTGAATACAATACTTATCGAAGTGGAGTAGTTATAGTTCTTCTCATCCTAATCACCATTCTTAGCTTTTACAAGACAATGTATACAGTTAGAGCTTCATTTTACCCTATTTTCCATTTATTCTTGAAGCTTACTATGCCTTTCAGTAATAAAACTCTTTTCATGAAGTTTTGAAAATATATTTCATAAAATTAAAAAAAAAAACTGTTGTAACATCTGCTCTCATTTATGTTCTAGAAAAGACTGACTCCATTTATCTTTCATATGCATATATTTCAAAGATTGGATTTCATAAATTAAATTGGATGATTAACTATGAAATAAAGATTCGAATAACACTTATATATTGAGTCACTCATGGAGCATATAAATTATTTTTAAAAACTTGCTTATTTATCTCGATAGCTTGCATCTATAGTATTTATAAACATTTTTTGTTTATAAAATTTTTACGCATAACTCGATACCATAAAAATTGAATACCAAAGCGATGAAATTGAGTTAAACTTATTTATTCTTTAGAAATAATAAAATTGTATGGATTTTTCAAATACTTTCAAAGCTATTTTTATTATCATAGCTTTGATGTTATTGAGTTCGAGAGAAAAGCGCAATTTATTGTTTTTGCAGGTGCAAAGATATGCTTTATTAAAGGAGTTAAAAAATGGAAAAATATCTAAAAAATTTCAATGGTACGTAAATATTTAAACAAATAATAAAAAACTTTAAATCAGCAAAAAGCCATAAAACAAGAAACATAAACAATCAATAAAAAGATAACAACGAATTCCGAAGCTCACGCAAAAGTATCTGCAAAAAAATGCCAAATGCCATTATTTGAATGCCATTCCTACGCCCAGTACGCGAAT
>NC_051846.1:207134452-207159584 GCF_002237135.1 Teleopsis dalmanni
ATAGTCATCTTATGAATCTAAAAAACAATGCCTCACCTAATAACGTATTAGAGACATAATTAGAAGAAAGAGACATAGAAGAATATCTTAAATGGACACAATTGCTGTAGTACACTTAACGTATGCGACAATAGAAGATTTGCACAAAGTTGAAGCAGCTGAAGACGATTGCTGTGGACATTTATATATATTCTCAAAGCTAGCTGACAAGCGCTCCGAAAGCTTAACATCTTAGGGTACTGAAATGCTTCTATATATAATCTGTTAGCAAAATAAAATATATCATTAAATTCTAAAAAGTAGAAAACATCTCTGTCTGTTTGAAAACTTCAAAAATTCTCAGATTGGTTTATTTTTATCTAAATGGGAGTGTTATACACAGTTGTTTTCAAAGCATCTGCTTTCGTCCTTATACCTGTTTTGGTGGTTCTCTTGATCTGGCGTATGAACAATGTTTTAATAATAGAATTATATTGATATCTTTTTTCTGCTCAAGTAAGTTATTAAATAAAATCTGAAAGGCTTTTTTAGCTATTAAAAAATTAACTTAGCTAGAATGATGCTTATTTAATATTTTCAATGAAAACATGAAATGTTCTATTAATGCTAATTGTAAGATAGATTTCACACTTATTAATAGTATTTAAACTGATCAACTAAATCAGTTTTAACACAATGTATATCCTTTTTTTAAAATTTTTGTGTTGTATAAACTCAAACTGACTGATACATTAATAAACCTTCTGTGCTCCGGGTATACCCTGTTATGCCCGGCAACAGGCTGCAGCTCTTTTGTAAACAGTTTGAATATTCTTATCAAATTTATTTTTTTTACTTATTTAAAAATTTAAATTTTTTAAATGGACACTTAAAAATGTCTGAACGTTTAAAAATAATTCCCATGTGCATATTTTACATAAAAACTTGTAAATGTTTCGTTCGTTTTAGTTTCTGACTACAAAATTAAGATTGTAACGTATGTTTTTAGTATTCCTAAGTGAATTCTTTACTCTTAAGCGTTGAGTTAACAAAAAATTCTGAACTCAAGGATGATAATACCCATTGGAACGCAGTATCAAATCAAAGAAGAACTTGCGTTTGGGATATTAAGTTAACCAATTGGTGGTACTTGCTATAGTCAAGAGTGCTTAAATTTGTCATCTGATACTTTAATGTAAAATCGTTAATAATGAGAAGTCTACTTTATTCCAATTCTTAAAAGAAAGTATGAAAACATAAGTCACTGATGACGATAATGAACACTTGCATATGAAGATTTATAGATATGGATATTTTAAATTAAAGGTTAATTAAACTTCTAAATCTACATGGTGTATGAGGATGTATATTTCATAAGAATCAAAAAAGGTTTCAATTTTTGACAAATATTTTTTTCAATATTGATACTTTGCTAAGCTTGATATTTGATGATTTTAACTCCATCAGTGGATGTAGTCGTCAACGATATTTTGTCAAAAAACGACCTTCTTAGGAACTTCACTGACCATAATTCGTTTAGGAAAAGATATTGTCAACAATGTTTATGGTTCATTGTAAACCCTGATGTGATGCATTTCTTGAAGGCTTGATGAGTATGATTGTTAACGATATTTTATCAAAAATGGTTTTCTTATGAAATTGTTTTCTTTGAAAAAAAAAGAAGATTCCTTTAAAAACTCTATATTCTGTAGTGCAATGTCCTTATTCTACGCACTAATGGAAATACCTGCAAAACGAAATGCTGCATAAAAAAATTAAACTGGATACATACTTCCAAAGTATTCATTTTAAAATAAAGTATGATAGAAATAAATAGAACGGACTTCAGTATTAAAATATGTTTTAATTTGTTAAAAACTAACAAGTAAACAAAAACAAATCAATAAAAAACCATAATCCAGACATAACAAAACATAGCGCAAACTCATGAATGATATATATATATATATATATATATATAAACTAATACACAAGAAAACGGAGGAAATCAATCACAATTGATTCTGCATTTGAAAAAAAACGTAGAAAAACTTCGTTTTCCGGTTTTCAGTGTGTACTTATGAATGGCTGTGAAATGAAATCGGATATCCACAAAGATAGTTGCTATTATCCCAGAATAATTATTAAAATGTATCTAAAAATATAATTGTTTATTTAATAATTACAAAGTAATTGTCCACAATTACCTATATTCCATATTGTATAACTGCTCTTTCTTTGCCCTTCGCCTCTTTACCACTTGTCTATGATTTCATAATTACTGATATTAATAATGTCTCTTGAACGATATTCTCCGACAAACAGATGTATTAATCAACATATTGAGTTTCCAGATTTACCAGGTTGAATACGCTCTCTTATTTAATAGTAAACATTGCTTCGAAAACTAATAGTATAGATTTATTATTCAAGACTTAAAACCATTGAGAAAAAGTTTGATATCTTATAAAAAATATTCACCAGAAGTCCATCATATGCTGGATTCGTTTATTCGTATACTGAATTACTTTAAAATCTTTGATGGAGAATTAAAAAATGTATTAAGGTAACTGATTTGTCTATCATGGAAAAGCTTGCGCAGTCCGTATTGTAATGTACATTGACAGTTATTAGTCAGTCCTTAGGTTTATTCCACTTTTCACAGTTAAGAAGTGGTAAGATCATGCTTGATTCCTAATGAAGCTAACCACCGAAAAAAGTCAGCCATTATCGTTTGATTTTTGCAAAAGAAAATAAAAATTTCAGTGGTTTGGTGACGAGATACTTATTGATTTGGGAGTTTGTCGACAACATCGCTATCTAGCATCGTCGATATACGTTATTTTGTACAGCATAGGAGAATTCGCTCTGAATCGATCTCTTGAATCATTAGATTGCCAAAACAATCACGCTGCAATATATTGCAACATACCATAGTTCAAAAGTATTTATCGGTGATAATACCTCTATAATAACAACCTTAATCAGGTGAAAAGACCTGATTAATCAGGTGCTGTGATAACCGCAGCAAATGACACGGAACAATCATGAAATATGAGCAGTATTTGTCATCTGCGATAACTCAAGCACACATAGTTCACATTTGAAACCAATTCCCATCGCAATGTGATAACCGCAGCAAAGAATTGGAATCCAGTTTACTCCAGCTGCAATTTAATAGTTGGAGGAGTTGAGAAGGACTTCAATAGAAGTTTAAGACGAATTCATGTAAGTTATTCGTTGTCGCTGCAGCAGCACCAGCTTCTTGCTACCATTTTTCAGTCTATGATATTATCGCGTGGAAAAACCTAGCACATCAATGTCAATGCCATATGTCATTTGATATAAATTCGTTGGTGAGGATCCACATATATGCCAGGCAGGCATATGAAACAGAGCCGAAATCATCGTAGGTAAGTGCACCCACAAAGCATGTTTAACTATACATTAACAGCGTTAAATATCTTAACCTTTCCCAGGTATTAGAATGTTGAATTATACGACAGTTCGGTGTCATCAATCGTCGTTAGTATTTAGACTTAAATAAAAGATAGTTTTCATATTATATAAAATGAAAGTAAAGTTTATCAATTTATTTTGTTACTAGTATGTTTCTAATATTTCTAAGATTACCTTTATCATTTGAAAGTCCAATCAGCTATTATTTGGACTTGCTGATACTCATACTGCAGGAGAGAAGATGCAGATGCATGATGCTGCACTGTCAGCAAGTCACTAGGGCAAACCGACCACATTTCTGTACTCCACATGCCACAATCTTACAACTGCTAAGATTGTTACCTTGATCGTAATGACTCCAAAAAACTGACCCGTAACAAATGAAATGAATGTCTAAATTTGCTTACTTCAATATTTAGCCGCATACGAATCACGTCGGTATTTTTGAGCTCCAGTGAAATCGACAATCCTCAACAATATGCGTTGCTACCATCAATTAGTGATTATCAAAACTTCGAACGAAAGGAAAAAAGTAACTCGTAATAGAACCAATGATCAATCAAATAAACAACTTTTGTGTATTAATCCCGAAAATAGTTTATGGAAATTGTTTTTTAATCGATCTATTGAAAATCCATTCTATAGACTATCCTAAATGTATGAAAAATGGATTTTATTCAAAGTTTTTGGTCACATTTTTTTAATTCTAATAGTAATCTTGATTCTATCGGGATCATTTTGTTTCTTATGGATAGGATTTTTACTGTCAAAAGACAGTTATACATATTAATGAAGACTCAAGATAAGGTCTTAATGACGCAAAATTTCAACTTCTTTCTTTGATGTTTTGATGAAATGTCTACTAACTAATGGAAGACTTTTTTCGTTTAGTTAAATCAATGAATCTAGATTATCTTCTAATACATATCTATTTTTCATAACAAAACAATGTAATCGTTAAACAAATAAAATCCTAATTATTAGAAAATAAAAATATGTGTACAAAAATATAGAAAAGTATTAGAGTAAAAATAAAATCTAAAATCTAAATTAACATTGCAAAATTTAACCAAACGATAAAAAAAAAATAATCCTAAATTTCAGAACTAATACGAGCTTTTATGGCCGCTATACGCTTACGTTCGAATTTTCGAAATGCTAGCCTGCGAAGCCTAGACGCACCTTTTAAGCTACGACAAACTGGGTTGGCCAAACAATATTGTTGAGGATTGTACGTCAAAAC
This sequence comes from Teleopsis dalmanni, assembly GCF_002237135.1. Lineage (NCBI taxonomy): Eukaryota > Metazoa > Arthropoda > Insecta > Diptera > Diopsidae > Teleopsis > Teleopsis dalmanni. Next base: position 207,139,134 of record NC_051846.1, read on the forward strand.
CGGGGGCTCATCATCCCAGGACGTTTTTGAAGTAAGAGGTTCAAATTTTGGTACATCGTTGTTTTGATTTAATTTTTGAGATCTCATATAACGATCGTAGATAGGACGGGTCTCACAGGTAAGCAAATGAGCCTTAAAATATTTCTTTTAATTTTTTATGCAAGTAAAATAATATTTTTAACTAACCTCTAATTCATGCTCATCTATTATATGAGTTATATTATAAGGACAGATTTTTTTATTATCAGATTTATATAACTTTTGACATTTTGGTAAATGGACCGGAAGTTTCCCTTCAGAGATCTTGTGATATGCGTTATACGGACATTGGTGGTAATTTGTTTCTTCGACTATAGCGCTTTCTCTTATTAACTACAATTCATTATAAACAATTTGTAAAAAGAATATAAATAAAATTTTGTAATAAAAAATATTTTGTAATAATAAATACATTTTTTTAAAAATTATTATTTCATAATATACTTTATTAAGGAAAATAATAATATTTATTTATTATTCTAAATTTACATTTTTACTCACTTTTTCCAAATGATAATTAATTTCTGGTTCCACAGAAATGGTACTGAAAAAATATTTAACAGTTTTAAATACCAGAAAAACATTTTAATATTTAATGTATATGTATATAAATTAAGTATAGTAGTAGATAAATTAAATAACTCACACTCCGTTGCCAAACATGGTGTGTTGAATCTGGAATATTTAAAATTAATTATTTAATTATTTAATATTATATATATTAATAGTAAATAAGATGTAAGGACTATTAAAATGACATTTTAAAAATGGTTACAACAAATGGTTACAATTTATTGAAAATTACACGCAGCATCATTAATAAGATCAATCACATACGACATTTACTTGACTGGGCAAAGTGTGATTTTTACCTTTTCATTTATTAATGAAAGAAAAGCATTTCATGGACTTAGTAGCAAATCTAAAAACTTTAACTGACATCCTTAAAGCCTTTCCGTCAGACGAACTCAGATGAACTAAGTTAATATTCCAGCAAATACATTCTAGATTGAGATCTTTAACTAATAAAACAATATTACAATATTACTATCTGATAAAGTAGTATGTACAAGTAATGATTCCATTAAAATAGTATATTATTGTTATATGTAATTATAAATTAATAACTCGGTACATCTTTTAGAGTTATTATAAAGATATTCAAGGAAATTGTTAACATTACTAAGTTAACATATATATCATATTCAAAGGCATGGTACTGCCAGAATATATATATATTTTGGATATAATGTAACTTACCGAATACTTAATAGAACTCTGTGTAAACTGAGCAACCAATAGTTACTTGGATTATTACAACGAAAATGAGACGAGTGATGGTTAGTGACGTTATCTTCAGTACGGACCTATAAAATATATTATAAGATTTTAAAATTGATCAATTTTAAAAACAAATTTACATATTTACAAAAGTATAGAGTAATACACAAAAGTATTAATATTATTGGTAACAGATTTGAGTGACAGCGGTAATGATTATATCCTGCAACAAACTTTTCTGTAATTGTTTCAGATAAAAAAAAAATTTTATTTAATGAAGTAAATATTTGATATTAAAACTATGATATCTATGATTAATAATATTATATTTAAAGTCATACTTCACTGAAATTTAAAAGATATACCAAACTGTTTATTTCACAACATCCCAAATTGGGAGAACATATAATCAAAAATTATGTTAATTAATAAATAAGCCTATGATTTGATATCTTTTACAAATCAATTTAAACTTCTTAGACATTCTCCTTATAACCTTATGATTTGATATCTTTTACAAATCAATTTAAACTTCTTAGACATTCTCCTGCTATCTACCGCTTGTCAAAAATGCAAAGTGAAGCGTCTGCTTATTATCATATCAGATCACACTCTCATATCCAAGCCAAAACCTTGCCTGCTCTTCATTGAACTGAATGAGGTCTTCACGCTTCGACGAAGCCATATTGGGTATATTTATTAATCATTTTAATTTGTTCAGGTTAGTTTAGGACACTTTCCTTAGAAATACAATAGAGCTAAATTTTCTTAGTATGTATACTTGACCCATTTTTCATTAAGTCAATAAGCAAAGAGACTTATACTCAGATATCACCAACACAATAACTCTTACTCTAGTAATTACGATTTACATCATAAATGGAGCTTAGAAAAGTCTTAAGTTTTTTTTTTTGTATTATAAGATAATAATATATTATATCTAGGTATGTATTAATGTAGTTCAATTCCAGAATTGACTTACTATGTTCAAGCAGCTTCTTTTTATATAAGTGATGTCTGGGAACGAGTTAGTAAATGTAAATAGAGGTTATAGAATTTTTATTTTTTTTTCACTTAATATAATTCAAAAAGTTTTATTTTGACATTCATCGCAACCCATGTTAATTTTAAATCGATTTGATAACCAAAATAAAAAAAAGGTATCACCTTTCGATATGTGAAAAGTAAAATGTCTAAAACTTTTTTGCAATAAGCTTCAGACTTAAAGAGTAGAATTAAAAATCTTTCTTTAATAAAATTAAATAAATTTTTCGTTAATATATATTAATCACATTTTTATCCACTTATAAAAGTACAATTGAAATTCTCAATAAAACAATATGAATGTCACGGATTATGTTATATGCAAGGGCTCAATAAGATTGATAAGGTAAGATAAGATTAAAGAGTCATAAAATCTCTTTCATATTCGATCAATTGTATTTAAGTTGATTATATAGAACGCATAATTAATACTTGTCTGACAAACGCAGGTAACTATTTTGGTTCTGCTTATAATAGGAGAATGGGTTAATGCCAAAGGCTTAACATAATACAATATGACTTCATTAATACAATGTGAATAGCTCTGATCCTAATCAGCGATTTCCTATCGAGACATACTTCTATATACTACTACCTTTCAAAATTGTAATTAAAAATAATTAACACTAGCAGATTACGAAAATTTAGACAGAAGCATTCGTATATGCTTTCTGCTTGCGTTATATGCTTGCTTATCTGACTTTTATTAAGCTGGATGTGGTCCAGAATCTTGAACCAAAAGATATTGTTAGGTTGATCAGTTGTTTATTTTGTACTGGTATGTTAGAGGCTTTTTCTCCAGGAAGAACACAATAGATCTCTATAATGTTAGCTACTCAGCATGCAAAAGTATTAGTACTGCCAGACATAAACCTTCAGCGCTATCAATTACGATTTTCTTTTTTGTTGAAGTTTAGAAAAATATAGACTTTTTGTTTTTTTTTACTTAAGAACAAATTACTTACTTTGATCAATGCAACTTTTATAGTAGGAGAGATATATGTATGACTATGTCGTGCGAATGAATTGTTATATGTAAGTAGAAGTTAACAATTTTTTCAAAATGTAAATAATTTAATTAAAAAAATTTTATTTTTTTGACATTCATGGCAATCTATATTAATTTTAAATAGATTTCATAACCAAAAGAAATGAGGAAACACTTTCGAATATAGGAAAAGAAATATGGTAGATACAATATTAATAGATGGTGCAGAGTAGAAGAATACTATTAAAAAAAAACTTTATTTAAATCAAATTAAACAGCTTTTATTAATATGTATTATTCTCATTGATATCAGCTATTGCCAAGGAGTGGAGTTGCATTTTCTTGAAAACGTGTCTTTTGAGGACCTCAAAGCATTATCCGAAACTGATATCTAAAATCGTGAAGAAAGTAAATCGTGCATCAGTAATTCATTTTCCATAACCTCCTGAACAACTCATTATTATGATGATGAACATCGAAATAATAAGAGCCATGTGGTAACGTAATGGATCAAGACGTCTACATGGAGTCACTCGAAGACTCACGCCTAGGCCTAACCTAAAGTAAGTTTGTTATATGCTAAATAATGTAAATCGTTTCTGTGCTATTTAAAACAAATATATTAATAAAATTTTTATCAAATTTATTGCTGGACTGACTATATGTTACACCTATATCAGATATCATCAAATATCCATCATCAGTGGTTTCAAAGTTTATAAACAATATTAAAAAAGTTTTAATTGAGTTTTTATATGAACTATAAATTATAATCCAAGCAATTATATTAGGATATATTTTTTTGGAGAGGAAATTAGTTTATTCTAATAAATCTAATTCTAATCCTGTGTGAACTAATTGCTTTAAATTCCAATTGAAATTATCTAAATACTAAATAAGTAGCTTTCATATTTGATAATTAGTTACACTGAAGTATATTTTATTTAAATATAATAGCTTGTCTGGAGGTTATATACGGGTACATAAAAATCAATTTCTGTTGAATAATTTTTTCTTGTTTTATATACGCTTAATGCTTACCAAAAAAAAGTATCAAATACTCCAGTTAAGCCGTAAGCAACTTAGATTCACACAATCCTATTAATTGCTATCTGATGTATATAATCGTCTTAAAGTAAATTCATAGTATCTGAATATGTAACTTAAGGCTACGATTGATATATATTTGCAATTTATCAGAATTGTATATTAAGTGTAGGTATTATATGCCACAATGAAATGTGCGTAAGATGCTGTATTTAAGATACTGTGGCTACGTACTTTCATTTAAGTGCTTCCATATGGAATTAAATTTAATCGTTTATAGTTTTTCTATAAACTGATTTATTCAATAACAACAGAATGTTTTTTTTTCACAACCTTACGGAAATATTTTGCAATTTTAAAAACATTTTGTATCTACAATCACTTAAGATATCAACTCATAAACAATCTAAATTGAAGAGGATTTAATGTTCTTAGGTTCTAAGCTTATGTGCACGTACCAAAACTATCAAAAAAAAATATAAGAAGATTAGAAGCTTATGTAAGTGTTAAGCAGAAGTCCTGTTAAATATCAAATTTTCGGAAAAATTTCAGGTACTTAAGAAAACACCAGTCAGAAATTGATACTTACATCAAGTAAAATTCTACAAAATATGAGCTTGCGAATCAATTAGAAAGTCAAGTCAAAATGTTTTGTGAAGTTGTCTGAGTGTTGATATTAAATACATTTTTCGTTGTAAATATTGTTGAAAATTAATACAAAAATCGAGTGCACATTGTTTAGAGAAGAGCACTTTAATTCATGTCCTTAGAGCCATCAATTTCTTTCAATTCCTTTCCGAACATAAGAGTTCAACAATCAAAATATGCCTGGAAAAATCTGTTGGATTTCACTTTTTTTTTTGGCTTATTTTACACTCCACACTTGTTATATGTATTTTATATCTCTTAAAGCAGATTGCTTAAAGGAATAAGTATTTTCCTTAACCAAACTAAGTATTTTATTATTTCACAAAATCGATTTCATTGCCACAAATTGCTCAATTGTTTTACGACTCCGCTATACTATTTCATTAGGTTTATTTACCCGACATTCTCGTTCTCCGCTTGTGGCAAAGATACATTTGGGCTACATCATTGAATATCAGCCAGCAATTTATGCCAAGCTAACCAAAAGTATGCGTGGACATACTGTTCGGAATATATATGTATGAACGAATATGTACCATTGTTATACTCGTATATACCCGTATAATTCAATACATACTGACATATAAATTAAAGTAGATACGTATCGAAAACACTTCTGCACAAGCGATTGAAACATATACAAAGGATTTACAAAAAACGCACGTCTGTCTGTTGCTATAAATAAATATTAAATGGAGTTCAATGTAAAGGTTGGCAAGACTCCGAACACCCATTTGACAGAAGATTTTTTTAAGCAACCACTTTGTCATATGTCAAATAGCTTAGTTTCCGATGTATTGTTTGTTGAAGTTAGAAATTTCCACCAACAACAACTAGGTGTCCGTTTATGTCGAAATCGTGCCAAAAATGCAGTTGAACAATTCTATTCTCTATATTCCCGAACACAAGGCGGACGAGGCTGTCAGACGGGTTTGCTCAAGGAAATGTTTTAATATTTTGAATATTTTATTCATACCACTGGTATCATGTGAACTGTTATTGAAATCATTGAATTTGAAATAATTTATTACAAGATGGAACAATCTCATCGCTGCTAGTTGGCAGTCGTTTAGGGAACCACATGAGGAAATTGTATCTTGCTTAATGATTAAGTTCCACTTAATGATTCCAGTGTAGCTATGAAGAAATCTACTGAGTCTTCTCATGCACACGGGCATCTCTATTTAGTTATGTTGGGGATTATTTTTAAAAGTTAAAATCTGGTGAAAACTCCAGGTAGTTGTTAAAATTCTGAGGTTTAAGTGTTTATACGGTAACATAAGGCTTCAATAGGAATAGACCTAAGTTGATCCCTAGTATCGCTGGTATAGTATAATCTAACCTAAATTATAACATATCATTTATAAATAATATGATTTAATTTCTTTAAAGACCAAAAATTATTTTTTATGGAATTAAAAAAAATATTGCTTAGTCAAGATTATGTCCGCAAGAAAAACTTTCTTAAATTCTTATAAGTCATTTAAAAGGATAAATATTCCCTAAATACTTTGAGTAAATATTTAATTTTTATTACTTGCAATTTTTATATAGTGCCGCGTCTACAGCTTTCAGTAAGATTAAGAAGATTTTATTAAAAACAGAACTAAATCCAATAATGTCAAAAATAAAATAATATCCTGCGCCGAATACAGGCATTAGGATACATTAATGAGACGCTTTCCTGACCAGATGTGCTCCTCGGCAGCAGACGTTCAAAATCCAATATGTTGCGATTTCATGATTAATGAAAGCGTAAAGTAAAAGCATTTCTCTCTTCCATTTCTCCACTTTCTGCTTTACACTCCATATTTAACGAAAAAAGCAAAACGGAAAAAAGAAATTAATAATATACAAGGATTTTTGGTATTTTCATTTGTTATATGATTTGGAGATTTATCTATTTATTTATATTAATGAATGTAGATACTTTTGTTTTGTTTTGAATTTATAAAAACATAAAAATTTTAAGATACAAACGTAGTATTTTTACTTCTCAAAGTATGTAAATATGAATTATTTACTTTTAGTTTTAATTTTTTATTTTTAAATTCTTCCAAATGCTGGTTGCCTTGAATTAAAATAATTTATCTAAAATATTATCTAAATATTTATCTATTATTTATCTAAAAATTATCAGATGACTAAACTTCTAAACTAAATTGTCGTATAAATGAGTTTTGTTTCTTCCCTTTTCCATTTTTTAGTACCAAGCATCAAACTTTAGGAGTAGGGTTCTGTAAATAATATTTTCCGAAAGCTTGACAAAACAAGATAGATAGCTGTCTATTCTCATAGGTTTGATTCTCATTCTTTTACCATAGACCCATACTTACTTATACTCATATGTAGACTACTCTAGCTTAAGACGACTGGAGTCAAGATAAAGTAGTTTTCGGTAACTCAGAATATATATTTCAACTAACAAAATAAATGACTGAATTGAAAGTACTATTTTTCCAGGGAAGCTGAAGCTTTGCATCTCAATTCCACTACGGAACCATTATAATATGGATCCTAAAAAACGCGATTTCCGTTGTAAAAATCGCAATCTCCTCGCACAAATAAACTACAATCAAATCTTTGGTAGACACTAAACCTTGATCTTAAACGGTTCGATAATGTCAAGTATATTTCAACAAGCTATCTAGGATTGTTGATGTCTAAATCTTTTTTGTGCCCAATCAGAGGAATATATCGGAAAACTACAAAGCGGACAAGCTTACCAAATCAATCAATCACACTGTTGTGATTGTCAATATATCTTATCAGTGTCAAGCTTTACCCTGACTTTTCGAGCAACTGAGGTAAGTTTTGCATAAGCTAAATTTATCGGCTATAAGGAAAGTCTTACTATTCCTTATAGTCGCATACAGAAAATGACTTTACGTATATTTCATTTAAGCTGCATTGATCTGACTTTTTACAAGTTTCTAATTTTTTTCATCCTGCATTAGTTTCCCACCCGAATTCTTGTTTGTTCCCTGATTTGGTGACATTAAAGGTATACCTACAGCCTTTCCTGCCTAAAGAACATGTGTATTTGAATCTAGTTTTCCCAGTACATCAACAGCAAAGTACAATTTTTCTGCACCTTAATATTCAGAGAACGAAGATGAGAATTATCTCATCTCATATCATATTCGCGTGTCTTTGTTAAAGTAGTTTTCTTCAAATTTATAAGGACACTTTCATCAAAGTCTATAACTTAGTGAAATAAGCTATTAAAGAGTTATATTTAATATAACTAGTTTTTTTTATCAATTATTATACTAAACTCTACTTTTTTTGTCAATTGGAGTTCATAAAAATATTGCTGCTGTATCTAATTTATTTACTTATTTCAACCAACATTTTCGAAACTCATTTTATGAATACAAAGGAAGGAAAATATTTCGACACCTTTTACATGAGCACACTTCCTATTTCCGGCATTGTATCTCAAACATTCACGTCAAAGGAATTTGACAACAAGCAAAGTACAATTATTGATGCCAAAAATGTTACTCATTTACGTTGTTCATTCACTCAGTCATTCAGTCAGTCATTCAATGATGAATTGAATGGCTCGTTAACAGATTAGACATCTGAAACGTGCCAATGTGCACATACTTAAGACCGCATTCAAGCCAGCCAAGGATTAAGGCTCAACTAAGCTAAGAATGCGGTGAGATTTTTCTGTAGGCACGGATATACATATAAATATAGATACACGATATATAAATATATTTATATAATTTATAATATATGTGTGACTGTATGTGCAAACCTTTTAAAATATTTGTTGATTAAAAAAGGAGAATATCGTAAAGAATACGACTGAATTCCCTGGCTTGCGTTGATTTCGTGTTGGCATTTAATCACAGCTGCGGAAAGATCCTTCCTAGCAACATATTAAAATTGGCCCACAAAAGAATGTTTATTATGAAAAAATGATGAGAATGAAAAAAAACCCAGAACAAAAGGTTAACATAACAAAAAGAATTTAATGTTAAAATTTAAAAAAATTGGTGAAAAAGCTTTTAACAATTTTTTGCTTTAATTTATGGACAATTTATGTGGCAACCAAAAAGAATATGCGGAGAACAGTTGAAAATCCTTTTAAAAATGCAGTAAAAAAAATTTACAGGTTTGTTTATGCAATTATTTGCCTTTAACTTTTAATATTTTCGTGTTAAATTCACTGGAAATTTGACTTAAATACAGAAATTAAAGCATGTGGAAATGCCGCCGCAGGAAAAACTGTCTCTTCTTCAAAGCAAAAAATTTTAAATATTATATTATAAAATATATAAAATTTTTCCAATTTAATGCACTTCTGCTTTTTTTCTGGTCTCGCAGTCGTCTTCCATCCGTCGCACCAACGTATTTGCACACACAATTTATTCTGATTGAATTGTATTCCCTACTGAGTTATCTCGCCTATAGCACTTTTAATGTCGATAAACGATATATTATTTTTTATAAAATTAAAGACAAAGTAAAAATATTAATTGATAAAACCATGCATCGATTTCCAATTGATGAAGCGTAAATATTGCATTTTAATTTCAACGTTAACGGCATTTGCGGCAAGCAGTGAAATCGAGGTTTACCAATTGACTCGTTCCCACTGCCAAGGTTCATTAGTAGCAGCAGCAGTGCCAGCTGTACTTGTACTGCAGCACTGAATCTATTACGCGTGTAGGTGTATGTATCCAATGTGGTGTACCGAAGTATCCCACATATGCTTAGAGTATTTTAGAATATTAATTTTCCGTAATTGAGTGCACCATTTAACATTTCACTTTATCAATTTTGCGAATTTCATTTCATGCTGCACGGATTGTTTGTATATTGCCACCAGGAAATTGAGCTCCCAAATTTATGTATCTCTTAACCATAACCACTAAATTAGTAAAATTATCTGCGTGATTCTTTTTTGAACATTTTTTTGAATTTCATTAAATTCTGTAGTTTCAAAAACGTATTCATTAAGGCAATAAGTTCATATTTGTAATGATATTCAAGCCATGAGACATGGTTAGATATTTCCTAAGTATGAAGTTTCAATTAAATTATAGAGCTTGCAAACTAAGTTCACATGTAGAAAAGATAGCTGTTAACCTGAATAACACTACGTTTTCACGATGTAAGTCTGTGAAGTACCAAATGACACACATATATTACAAATTTAGATTGCAAATTTAGAGAAAAATTCATACAAAGGCCAAGTAAGTAATTAACATCCAACCTTAAAACTTAAAAAATATATTAAGTATTTGTGCTAAATTCTCAAATGGAAGAAAGTCTTACAATATAGTATAAAAGTACAGAACCTTATAAGTATCTTCGATATTAAATATTATGAAGCTACTAAATTGTAACACCTCATAAAAATTGTCAAATCTTCTTGATATCTTCAAACTCTTCCATTCAAGAAGGAGTTCTGAACGACATTTGGTCTTTAACTGAACAACAGATAAGCGTAAAAGTTTTTAATAAATTTTCCTTATAAACTGAAAATATTTCCTATATTAAAGAACTAAGAAACAGCAAAGGAAGAATTACCTATTTTACCTCTCTGATAAATCTTCTAAATAATGTTTAATTCTCTCCTGAATAACTGAATAGAAGAAAAGTTTTTGATATGACTTATAAACTGTAAGTACTGAAACATCTAAAGAATCACTCTACGCTTCCTGATAAATCTGGTGGACAATATTCAGTCTTCAACTGAATAAAAAGTTCGGATAAAAGTTTTTAATCTAACTTTTAAACTGTAAGTATTTTCAACTAGAAAAATCGTCAAAGCTTTCCGGTTAATCTTATGGGCAATATTCCATCCTGAACTAAATAACACGTTTTTGAGATTATTTTCAAACAGTAATTACTTTTAACTATAACACCTACACGAGCTTTCTGATAACTCTTCTGAATAATATTCATTCCTTAACTAAATAACATAGCACAAAAACCTCAAACCTACAAATTTCCAACTTAAGTACGTAACCAAAGGTCTGAATAATATTTAGTCCTCAACAGCAAAATTTTTGATCTAAGTGTTCTTTTAACAGTCTCCAAGGAAATGTAAACTATCACCCGCAGGGAAAAATAAATCGAAGTCATGTTTCTTTGATTGGAAATTCAAATAAGAGTGAAGAGTCTACAAGTCATATTAGCCTACTGACTTCCAGCTCTATATCTGAACAATTTTGATTCAATGGTGAAAGACTAAAAAAGCCAATCTCCAAGGAAATGTAAACCATCACCCGCAGGAAGAAATAAACCGAAGCCATGTTTCTATGATTGGAAATCCAAATAAGAGTGAAGTCTACAAATCATATTAGCCTACTGACTCTCACTCTATATTCTCTGATCAGTTTTGATTCAATGGTGAAAGATTCAAAAGTCATTTCCGTTGAACTTATGTTTTATATAAAAGTACTTTATGAATCCGCTGCTTTCATTTTGTATTTTTCAAAACGAAACTAAATCCTTTCAAGTAACCATCACACGCTCACCCACGGTATTGCTTTTTTTTGTATTTCATTAACGTACCGCAAGTCAAAATAATAAATCCTAATAAATTACATAAATAAAATCATTTTCGTAACAAGAAATTCCTTTTCAGGATATATGTGCCTCAAACAAGCTAAGGTAGCAGACGTGATTGGAATAAAATATTTGCATTAATTCGGCAACTACAATTACGTTTCAGGCGTTTAACTCTGCTGATTTCGCAAATCAATGCGTCGCCTGTAGCTGAGCGGAATCAAAATATTGACCAGAACACAAATTGCTCTGGTGAAAGTATCTGAAAGTAAAATTTGTTTCACTGCGGGAAAGCAAATGTTAAAAACCACTAACATTTAGGCGTTGAGGTCAGAAAGGCATGTTTACATCAGCCCAGTAGGAGCGGAAATTCAATTTTGGTTCTGGATTACGTGAAATGCTTTTCATAATTTTAGATGTTTGCATTGAAAATGGGTTAACTTTCAACTTACATTAATGATGTTTTGTGAATATGAAAATGATAAATTTGTTAATTTTCAGACTTGTGATTTTCAGATCTCATTATCAACAATTTTCACATTTTCATTGTAAAATAAATATTTTCAATCAAATATTATCATATAAAGTCGAAGACACATCAACAATATTCATTTGAAAATATTAAGTAATACTATTGAAAAATTCAGTCCACATTTAATGGATTCCTAATACCAAGTATGGGCCCTACATATTAGGCCAGTGACTTGCTATTGAGTTGTAGGTTAGATGCTGTTTAAAATTTGAGAAAAAGTTACTGCGATCTGATAAGTCCATTTGATGTGTCCAATAAATAAAAATATAGCATATTTTGAATGTCATAATATTCGCATCAGTGCTTTTATAGGTGACCATAATAATATTCGCATCAGTGCTTTTATAGGTGGCCATTAGCCCACGCATTAAAGAGAATTTCGTGATAAATCAGGGAATCAACGTCATCTTGGATATCAGCGTTTTTGTGTGTGCCTAGACGTACTCTCTTAATGATAATGCATCCATTGTACTTAAAGCTACTACCTCCTCCAAAACAGCAATTTTCTATATTTATACTCCATAATTATCGTTAAATGTGACAAGATCTGCAAGGCTGGTGCTGGAAAAGACACGTCAAGGGGAGGGTTATGCCGGGTGTGGTACCATCGTGAGAACTTCAGAAGATACTCGTCAGTGCGAGTGACTTTGTCGTAAAGAACTGTATCGGGAAGTGCTTGCCGTCGGGCTATCATACCAACTTTCCTTACATTATTGCTTTTATTAGTGGCCACTAATAATAAAGCTAAATCATCTGCCTACCTTCAGTGCACCGTTATCAATTTTAAAGCTTTCTAAATGTCGTGAAGCCTTTGATGGCATAATGGGCACAGGTAGAATACAGCAACCCCAATTTATCTAATGAGTAAATTTCGATCTTAATTTAAAAGGTATCGTAGCAGCAGTGACCGATAGTAACATACTCTGTTATGTTAGTTTGCATTGTCATTATCAATATTATAAAGTTTACGTGGTTATACCTTCGGTATTTCCTTAAGTTAAACGAGTAACACATAAACACCTATATTATACTCATAACATTTTTTGAAATATTACTGCTTTAGAAATGCTTGGTCAATCATCTATCGTGTTGATCTCAATCCATTTTTGATACATTTTGTAATAGTACATCGAAAATGAATCGGTAAATTTAATCGGCAAGAAGAACTTATTGGTCTGGGTGCTGAAACTATTATTTGTGGTTAAGTAAAATTTGATGATGGTGGGAATGATCACAGAACCAACATATCAATGTATGGTTAAGTATGTAGACAACTTATATGGTAGCATTGGTCTTACTTTCCTGTACTTAATTTTCTTAAATTTATTAAAGAACTCTGAAACTTAGAAGTATAGTGACTTTTTGTTTTTCCTTCTCCTGTCCCTCTGTTTACACTTACTATTTCCGAGTTTGATTACAATAATCTGCTACCTGATTGCTCTATTCTGTTTTAGTACTTAAAGTCGTCACTCGAATCCAACCTAAGCTCGGTCTTAAAGGTGAGCCTGTTTTAATACTAGTAACTATTGTAAAAAAAAATACTGAACCATAATTTTCAAATATATTTCCTTTACATTAAATTTACTTTGCTGTTTATTTACAATACTTTTATGAAATATTTTAAGATATGAAACCAATGAATTTTATGTAAACTATTTTCATATAACTTTAGTTCGTAACATTACCACTTCTTCTTTAATATTTAATTAATTTTTAATTAACCTCATGCTTATTTCTTGACCTCAACTAAAAATGCACTAAATTATTTTTCTTGGGAAAAAGTTTCTGATTAAAATGAAATACATTCAAAGTTGCAAACTTAGAAGTGGTCCTCAAAAACTTGGCTCTTTGCGGTTACTGGCCACTTATACGTATTCATCCAATGCGGTAACTGTAACAATCAATTGTCGTCTTCACGGTCTGCAACACAATTACAGGTGGAATTAAAAACTTTGTTGCTGCCACTGTACTGCAGCAACTGTACCTGCAACATTTTCCTCCACATTTTTGCTCCACTTTCTATAACTAACTACTCTTGTAACTAAGACAGAGCTTAGTATAGTTAACAACATCTCAAAAAGTTTGCAAAAGATTCCATGTAACCACAATGTTTCCATTGCTGTTGTTATGAATATAAGCACGTCTACTGCTGAAGTTGTTACTCCTTGTGTTGCCTTCTCTCATCCACACTGCACACTTTTTGCCATTGACGAGAAAGATACCTTTTTTCGAAGTTTCCACATTTCAGGAACGATAAGCACGAGTTTTATTATGTTACTTTTTTATACCTTTCCGAAATGCTCGTACTTAAACAGAAATAATAAACTTTTCGTTTCCTGAAGCCTTGAAATGTACTTTAGAAGTTCAGAGGTAATATGTTTAAGGCTGCTGGCACAGCTGCCGCACTGTTGCTGCTATTGCTGTTTTAGTTGCCGTACGAGTATAGCTTTAAGTGGAGCGTGGAGCAACAGTGGGTCAAAATTTTAGTGCGTCTAAGTCGTCCGTCTATAAAAAGGTAAGATTAAATTGATTGAATTATGTTTGTTTTACACTTGAATAAAATGAAGAGTTACATGTGAGATACTTGCTGATAACTACCGAAAATATTTTAAAAGATTGTCTTACCACTACCCAGTGCTTCTAGTACTCTCAGTACTCCCAGTACTCCCAGTACTTCCAGTACTCCCAGTGCTGCAGCACTTCGGGTGTGTTTACTTGCACGTATGAGCAACCAAAATTGAAGTCAATTTTGTGCATAAATCCTGTCGTGTACGTGCACGTATGTTTGCATGTGCGTTAAGTGCATAAGTGACTAAGCACGAAAATGATTTCAGTTTAAGCAATGCACTTGCATTGGAGGATGCATCCTTCCATGTGTTCATAATGCATATGGAAGGGTTTATTTTCGGGTGCTTTGAGCACAATTGCAGGCACTGTGGTTATGGTTTTGTGTGTTCGTTCACGTATGGCATGCATTCAACAGATGCCGTGTGATGTGGTTCAGCTGCCCATTTGCCTGGTAGGACACACAATTGCACTGACAGTAACGGAATTCATTATGTTGTTCATATATGTCGTTTGAGGTTTTCCCCAAGTTCCCCAAGTTTTTTTTTTTACCGGGGAAAAGTTCCGAATGGAATTTAACTGCTTGTCTGAATGGAAAATTACTTTATCGTGACGAGCAAAAGTTTTGCAACCAACATTTTTCCAAATTTCTGACAGCTAAATAATGTACTAGAAATATTCCATGTCTCAGCTATTCGTTACTTATAACCACACATAACTACACATAACTACACGTAAATATGATTTATATGCAACTATTAGATAAATACAATATTTGCTCTTTAAATAATAGTGCATAAATATAGAGGTTGGAATGCATATGAGAAAGCTTGCATATGTTTTTAGAATTATATATAGTTTACTTTCACTACACTTGGTAGTTAGTGAATTTAAAATAAAACCAGCAAATATTTATATACTTCAGGCAAGGATTTCTAAGTGAATAATGTGCATATTTTCCTTCTTTCAAATTTTTGTTTGTGAAAATTAAACTCCATATTTTAGTTTAATTCTCTAAAAATAAATATAAAAATATTCCATGTATTTCATTGCAATCATTTGCCTTAAATCTGTGTGTCTTTATCATTAAATAGTTGCTTCAAGATATTTACAAAATATTTAAGTAAATGCATTTACTCTAAGCAATATACGAATAGTTACGAAAATTGCACTTCTAATCGAGTTATACATATAAAAGCATATATATTAATATACAGATTATATACCATATATAAATAGACATTACGTATGCTGAGACATATCTACCAGGGAATTAGGTATGCATGCATCCAATGTCTTAATCAACATCAACGAAAACTGAGTTAAGTTGCCGAAAGACAAGATTAGGACCAAATAAAAGCAAGGAATGCAGTTTGGCATGCAACGAAGCTAGATTGGATGAGTCCAATGGAAACTTTATAAAAAATTCCTTTTATTAAATTGGTTAAAGCGAAATTGCATGTGAAATCAAAAGAAGAAAATCGTACGAGTTTATTATAAAACGAAAACTCACAGTAAATGCCACGAGTGTAGATAGATACAAATATCCTTAGAATAAATACAGCAAGAGTGTAGTATATAACGTAGAACGTATAATATTTTGTGTGAAAGTAAGTATATACATTTGTATACTACACATAAAATGTTTAGTATATATCATAAGCATTGATTTTTATAACTGTAAGAATTATTATTGAAAACTATTTTTATTTTTATTGGATAAAGGAGAACCATTAATTCAGAGAAATTTATTATGAAAGATTTAAAAATATTTTGTTATCTGAAAACTGCGATAAATTCATTTTTATATACAGCAATAGAAAACTATATTGGAAAAATAATTTTTTAATCAAAAATGCTAAAAAGTTTAGTTTCATTTCATTTTGAATACTCTTTCACATCATTTATTGTCTAATAGTGCTAAGTATCTAATGTAATGTGGAACAAAGAACACACTTAATACTGCAAGCCAGTATCAAATTTGACTTCCTTGACTATAGCCTTTTATAAATTAAGGAGTTATACTCATATATAGAAAGTATTGCGGATCAAGCAACACTGTTGTTGTTCCTATTTGGCACTAGAGTTTATTATGTAGCATATCGTCCTCTACGATCTACCTACATTATATTTAGAGCTTGTATTTATACATAGATTTGGTACTTTCAATCAACTTTGGAAGCATGTCAGATCAAGCAACACAGTTGTTCTTATTTGGCACTAGAGTCCAATATGAATCATGACCTCTTCGACCTCTTCGACGATCTGCCTACATTATATTTCGAACTTGTGTTCATACATATATTTGGTACTATCAATCAACTTTGGAAGCATGACAGATCAAGCAACACAGTTGTTCTTATTTGGCACTAGAGTCCAATATGAATCATGACTTCTTCTACGATCTGCCTACATTATATTTCGAGCTTGTGTTCATACATAGATTTGGTACTATCAATCAACTTTGGCATGTCAAATCAAACAAGACAATTGTTCGTATTTGGCACTAGAATCCAATATGATCATGACCTCGATCTGCCTACATTATATTTCGAGCTTGTGTTCGTACATATATTTGGTATTATAAATCAACTAAATATTTAATCTGGTGGGATGTAGCTTTAATCCCATTTGATAGAGATTTAAATTTTGTATAGTAAATATGTTATTTAGTAACTAGATCAAACTTTTGACCTCCATAACTGCTTTAATCCTCTTTAATGCTCATACTGTAGCCATAAAATTAAATAAAACAAGATTTGGAAGCATATTTTTCTAAGAGATATTTTATTATAATTTAATTTTTAATATTTTATTAACACGACTGTACTAGATTAACACAAATTTATTACAAATTTAAAAAAGTTTTCTGATTCTCTAGTATTGAAGTAGAAAAATTAATCTTATTGAATATTATATACATATGGTACTTACGAGTATATGGTAAAGCAATGATGTTTATTCTTCTTTTTTTTTGTCAGATAAACATAGATTACTACTGCTACTTTTGCATTCCTTTTCCAATTTTATTTAAATTCTATGGACATATACTGTATCTTTATGTGCTCTTTTTCTACCAAAAGGTTGGCTTAAAATTTATTTAAATTAAGTGAATTTTTTCTAAATTATTATGTTCCCTTTTAGTCTGCTGAAAATAGGGAGCTTCGAAAACATACAAACATACAATAATTGAGTTGCAAAAGTAACGATTTTTGTTACAAATCCTATAAGCACTTATACAAACTATTCTATTAAAAAACTGGGGAAAAGTATCCTTAATGGAACCCAAAAAACTACTTTAAATTTCAATTTATGGGATAATAATCAAGAACCATAAAGTGGCAATAAAACAAGCTCCTTAAATTTCATTTTACTTTCCTTTCATTATCCTTGTTCTTTTCTATTCCACTTGACTTTAGTTTTATTTGAAGTATTCCCTTTTCTTTTACTTTAAAATTTAAATTAGTGTCGGAATTGCGACAAGAGTCCTTTGACCCTTTTTAAATAATTTCCGGTTGAATTTGTTTAAAATTAAAGTGGCCAATAATTAAAAACTACAATTTTACGTCTGTAAATATATGTAACCGCAGGAAAGTTGGCATTATACTTTAAGAATCCTTCACAAAAAATTAAATAAACTTCATTTACAGAAAACAATGCAGTTCATCCTTTGCTGGTTTAGTTTTACAGAAGATTGACGCGAGCACCTAATCATGTGGGTGTCGGGTTGAGCCTTTCTTGTTTTTAATTTTAATTAAGGTTTAATGTTGTTTGATTTGTTGATCCTTCTGGTTTATGTTTTTTTGTTTTATTGTAAAGCACTGACAGGATTTTGTGTTACTCTTGCTTAGTCACTACAGTTTTTGCTTGAAAAATTAAAAGAAGAAAAATCCTTCAACATATGCGAGTAATGCTTAGAATGGAAGCATAGTTTTCCTAAAGTATTAAGTCTGTTTATTTTAATAAAAAATGATTTAAACAGAGAAAGCAAATAGAAAATATACATTTTATATTCGGATACCGGATACTTAAATTGCCGAGAAGGACATTATTAGCGTTTTTTCAGTAATGGCTTATATGATTTCACACATTACTGCTTAGTATAACATGACTCTAATAAAGTAATTACCAATGAAAGCTGATAATTTGTTTACAAGTTCTGCTGAGATTTGTGGTATCATAATGAGGCAAATCAGTTCAAGCAAATCAACTTTCAAAGACCCACACATACGTATATCCTACCTATCCGAATACACACATCTACTTACTATAGGATTCCAGATCACTGTAGTATATTTCAGGCAGAGGTGATAGCTTGTCGGGGGATAGATGATAGACTTAATAGGAATATATGGTCAAGCTGCCTTAAAGTCTTTGAAATTAGTCCATTTTACATTTAGGACAGTCTTTTACTCCTACACAACTTTAAACGCGATACCGTCGCTGATCAACATTTCTCTCATATGGGTTCACGGTCATAGGGATATTTTCAGCAATTGCAAAGCAGTCGACCTAGCCCGATGACGTGCTTCAGGAAACCACTCGGAACATAAAGTTCCATAAAGTTGCAATCATGCAAACTATCACTGAGTTCTTCCTGTTCGGAGTCTTTTAATAAAAGATCACTAATAAAAGATCATGTCATAAAAGATCACTCAACTTTATGCAGTTGCCACGTTCCACTAAAAGGAAATCCAATTCTCTCATTGAGATATCAGTCTTATGGTGGGTTTACTCACAGGTCATTGCATTTCAACTCTTAATCATACCTGCCTTAGTTGAGGAGAGGACGATAAAAGTGCCTCCTATCTGTTTTTTTCTGTATAGCACATGCGCGGCGCCGCCTTATCACTTTAGAGGCTTTTTTTTCAAGGATCTTTGCGAACTGCAAGAGCTCCACTTAAATAGCATTATAAACTTTGCCAAAGGTTCTAAGTGATTCTAACACTTGAATTTTTAATTATGCGGTTAGGTGGCACATGGAGCCTATAGACCTACATAAATCGATTACGATCGCTGGTATAACCCAAACTAACCTAACCTATCTATCTGTAGGTTACATGAAATACATCTAAATTATTTTTAAATCTATTCTATTCAGGGAATTCAGTTTTTCCCCGGTTAATGCTGGTTTTAATTGCCTTCTCTATACCGCCACAACAATCTAAATGCTGTAATGTTTATGTAATAGAAACATAAAATCGATACTGGATCCCATAGTTTCTGTATTGTTATCAGACTATCTTTATTTCTGTTTTATTTATACATTTTTTTGTTTAGTATTTTCCCTCGATAGCTTCCGTAATCACTTTTTTATTGTTAATTTCATTTTTATGGAAAGGCGAGAATGTCTGTAATAATACAAATAAAAATCCTTAAACTCTGTAAACAGATTTAGATTTGCCATTGGCGTTTATTTAATACTGAAAACGGATTCTAATCTAAACAAAATTGCAGTGTAAAGCTTTTTTCCCTTGTTTTTTCTTTTACTTTTTTTTTCAGTGCCTGCAACTGATAACTGCATTTACTTAAAGCTAATTTAATTAAAATTGAAATCATTGTGGGGTTTATGATGGTTCTATCTACAGTTCTATTAGTAGTATTTAATTTTTTTAGAATTTCAGTTCAATAATGTTAAAATTAATTCACTGAAAAATGAGGTTTAATATTTTTTTAATGAACAATATAAAATATTTTTTATTCAATGATAATCTAACATTTAAAATATATTAAATACAAATGTAATTTACATATTTTATTTGTATACTACAGT
>NC_051846.1:207159684-207179622 GCF_002237135.1 Teleopsis dalmanni
TTTAAATAACTCACAACTATACAAGTTAACATAGTTACTGATGCACCTGAGACTATTTAAAACTTCCGAAGAACTTATAACTAAGTAAAAAAATTTAGTGATTATAGTAATTCTATTTATGTATCTAATCTAATATTATCTAATACATTCAAACTATGATTTTAAAGACTTTTTTTTTGTGAGTTCATTATTTTGTTTGTCTCTCTATTCATATATTTTTTTAATATTAGTGATTTTGAAATTGAACTGATAAAAATCGAATAAAACAATAATTGTATTGTATTCATTCTCGTGACAAATAATTTAATTAAAAATTATAAAAAAAACATGTATTGAAAAATTTATAGTTTTTTAATATTTTCCTTGCCGCTTTAATGAATTAATTTAAATGTGTATACATTAATTTTCAATATCTCTGTAGGCATGTTATTTTAATTAAATTATAAAAAAAAATTAAATTGTTTATACAAAATTAAATAATTTTACTTCAGACAAAAGAGATTATCTGCGCTTAATAAGTAATAAGCAATTCAAACGAGTTTGTTGCTTAAGTCATTTGTGTATGTGTCGAACGCTAGGCAAAACATGACTAGACAAATTGGATTATGAATTTGTACAAGAGTTCAATTTTGACTGAATATATACAAATGCCACCGTGTAGAAAACCATGCATACATACCGTCACATATGTATTCGTTAATATGTGGGGCTAATTAATTCAAAACCGGGGGCAGGAAATAGGTTAATTTTGTACTATAATTGTGCATTAAGCCTCATAATGTGAAGTATTAAGCCAAATTAAAATAAGACCCAAAACTGATTATTAAATGAATGTATCAATTTTATTTTGGTGTTTTGCCAAATTGCTTCCTTAAATTTAGAAATTAAACAAAAAAAAAAAAACTTAAGTAAATAAACAGCAGAAAAGCTAAAAAGCCAACAAAAGGCAACAATTTAGCAAAAATAGCGCCTGAAGAGTGGCGCATGGTGTACTCACCTCGGGCACAGGCATAAATTCGTCTAAGAGCACTTGAACTATTTATTTTTTTTTTTTTTGAAACTCTATCGAATATATCTACTTGTATCTGAGGTACGTTAAATAATTTCAAATGAACTCATACCAAAGCACTAAGCCACGTTAAAAATGCTACCAGAAATGTTGTGGGCGCTTCATGCTGAGTTCGTTTCTTGAGTCTTGAGTTTAGATTTTTTGTTAAATGCTATCAAAACTTAAGTTCTTTTGTATTTTAATATTACGAAATCTTTTAGAAAAGTCATAAATGTTGTCAGTTTTAAGGGAGCGTCAATTCTTTTGACACTAGCAATTTATTATGATTCTGTACAGATTTCGACTAAGTGAATTATTCTTAAAATGAACAATTAAAATGTCAAATGCTGCCAAATTCTTTGCTTTCAAGTCAAATGAGTTGGTGTTTAAATAAATTTTAGAAAAATTGAATTCATTGTGCTTTATAGAATATTTTTTTCTTGTTCTTCAAATAAGACCTTGAAGTAGAGCGATAAAATATTTACATAAGGAAGTTTCTTTTTGACATGTCTATATGAATTCATAGACTGGAAAATGTACTACAATATGTCAATTAAATATTTTCAACTTGAATTTCGTTACACTTTGTTAAGGTACAACAATAACCCTTCATTTTTAAGCCATTGTTCTTAAAATAATTACATAAGATTCATACTTATACGTAATATATAATTAGATACTTTTGTTCAGCTCGCATGTGTATAGACAAGAGAAGCAAAGTGTACGTATCTTACAAATGATGTCATAAAAATTTAAATCATTTTATATGCACTAAATTAAATTGTCAAATTGTCATGAATAAGATAATATTTTGAAGCATTTTATAGCTTGATTTTGATTTTAATTTATACTTTTTGATTAATTTAAAAGCGCAAATAAACTTTTTTTAATATTCAAGTCAGACAATGAATAAGTTGAGCCATTATGAACTCCACATATCAATCAAGCTTTAGTATGTAGTTGTGATATTATATATAGAGACAATTAATATATTGAATTCGATATGATCATAAAAATTAAGAACATAAAGTCACTTTTATATTCATATTGATAATTTTATAATAAATTTACGCTATGTTTTTTCTCATGTTTAATTTAGCAATTATGATTTATTTAAATTTACTAATTGAAAGTATTAGTAATTGAAAATATTTATAAGATTAGTTAAATTAAAATTACGATTTGATATTTTTTAACTGCCTTTAATGCCGTCAGAAGTTCCTTTCATCAGCAGAGGGAATATACATCGATCTTGTGATAGTGGAAACCAACAAAATGGATTTGATTGACTGACCATGACATCAGATTAATAAAAATAGTTAATGTTGCTCTGTTGCACCAGAAACTGTATGTACTGCATCCAAAAGGAGTGGACAACCTTTGGAATAGATGCCTTAGCAATATAATCTAGAGATAATATACTGGAGAAAAACTATACTGGAATCAAATCCCAAGATTTTTTATGATCTTGGAACCGCATCATCAAATCTGCTATAAGAGATTTCACTTAAAGTCAAGACTAAACATATTTCGATAGCAATATATTTTTGCATAGAATTTCATACTTATCGAAGTACATACCACCATTGTTTAGAGCTTACGTTTTCTAAAAAAAAATTGATGATCGTATCAAATTTGCTGAGGTACTTATACTAGATACTTCGACGCTTAGATGACCTTTCATCCGATTCAACATGCTGAGTTGCTTTCATAAGTGAACCTCAAGCTCAGACGACTTTTTATCGGATTGAAATCGGTTAGTTGTTTTCACTTTCCTTAGATAAGACTCGTTTAATGTTTTTTACTAAGCTTTAATGATGTACATATTAACGATATAGTATTCTATTATTAAGCAAACTAGTACATTATTACTATAACGTATTTTTTTTATCAAAATCATGTTACGATATAATACAAATCAACACCGCAATACAGTTTAGAACTTTACATTATTATAGGTCCGAATAAAAGTCAATCCTACCTTATGTTAACAGAAATATTAAATAATTTTTATTCTATAGTATATTAATATTATTAATATAGAAATTCGAATCAACCAATTCATCTCGAGATTTATGCTAAATAATTAAAAAGCTGCTAGAAATATAAAAACATTACATGAAGTTGATAAGATGAAATAAGATTATAACAACTAATAAACTAAGAAGAAAGGAACTGCTTTTCACATTCTGATGTTCTAATTATCATTTTTCCTCAATCATTTTCATCCAAATGGATCAACTCATCAGCATTTCATCAATTTTTATGCTGCTCGTGTTGAGGCAGTCACATATTTAGTTTCAACTTATAGCCTTTATGGAACTTAAGCATATAAAAGCATTTCACTGCTGATAATTTACTTGAAAAGGTAGATAACAATGGGAGGGGTGGAGGTGGCGATAGCCCCTGGGAGCGAGTACACAAGGCAACATGTCTGATTTCCTTCAACTTGAAATATGCCAGCGCAATCCTTGTTGTCCTCAATCCAAGTTATCATACAGTCTTCACGTGGCACACCTGGATAGTTACCTGACAGCCACTGAATAATGAAGTAATCATGCGTACAGCTAGTCCTTTTCCCAGTACTTTAAATTTGGATTGCGCGTAGGATTCGGCACCTCTTACATAAAATCAACCGCCAGTGAAAGACGTAATATAAGGCTGATATCCAGTAATGGATTGTTATGGCAAAATAAGGAAGTAAGTAGGTCTTTTTTAAAAACAGTAACTTTAATACTATATACTAAATATGTTATGACACTAAATATGTCGCACTGCATATGAGTTAAATTCATATCATATCATAAATTCATAACGTTATTAACAAAAAACATAACTTCAATAAACTGACCTCTTGAGCGACTAAATTACAATAAAAATGAAGGCTGAATATTGAAGCCAAAAATTTACTATCGTTAATGAACTCTAAGTCAAAATATTAAAATATTTTAAATAACTCATAGAACAATAACAGCATTAAGCAAAATTTTATAACTAACCATATTTTTAATTCTTGTGTCCTAAGAATTTGTTGCATTATTTTTATTGCTATTGACCTTGCATATTAACATAGATCACAGTAGGCACGGTTAACATTTGCCATTTTCAAATGTCATCCGCACTGAACTAATTGCATTAATTATTTTCAATTAAATCACGTACAATTCATAATAATGTAAGACATACGAACATGACCATTATTGGCAACACAAAGCCATCACTTTGTCTTCAATTGAAGCGCGATCGCAATCAGCACGGACAGTTTCAAGCCAAAACTGATTGGACAGAATTTATCATGAAATGTAAGAGGTCGCTTTAATCGAACTAATTTAATTGTTCTATCTTTTAGATTTCTAGTAAGATTAAATCAAAATTTAATGGTAAGCATAAAAACGATACTCGTATGTGATACTCAATGTTCTATGAATATAAAATTTTTAATTGCAAAAATGTAATATTTCATGGATATTTAAAGTTCAATTGTTAAATGAAGAAAAACTACCAATTACCAGATATATTCATGGACTTATTGGCAATGGCCATCAAAAAATTTTGCAGATACTTTAGCTATTAAAACCATTCGTTATGGAGTTCTATAAACTCATTTTTATTTTTAATTTTTATTTTTAATTTTTATTTTTAATTTGAAACTGATATTTTTAATAATTTAAAAATTATTTAATAAAAAAATAAAATAATTAATACACATTAAAAACACTCATTAAAATTTGTTTTTGGTTTGGTAAATTCTAAAAATATTCAATATATATGCTCTCCTCTTTGGAAGCAGAGAACAGCCGTCATATGTAAACCACTATTAAAATATTAATTATCCACAAATACTAGATTTAACCAAGCTACTTACACAAAAAAGCAACAAGAGGTCTGATACGGAGAATATGTCACTAGAACAGAGAACGCTAATTGAGCCCAAAGGCTAAGTCACTACTTTAACCAAACAACCAATCGCACTTAAGCAGTGTCAGTTTCTCGTAACCTCATTGAGACATCGCTTGAAATGAAACCAATGAAATGAGTCAGAATTCGCGCACAGACCATTTTGTCTCCAGATTATCATCGAATAATCAAACCAGCGACTTTCTCTCCTACATCTAATCTCTATCGGTTTTCTGCGAGATTCGAACTCATTACTTCATCGGTCCATATCGACAGCTCTTGAAGTATGACAGAGTTTAGTCATTCATGCAAAATCCACTATTGAATGAATCAAAATAACATCTGGAGTACTCATTTCTTTCTTACGTGTCATCCTAATAGGATTTGTATGAGCTTCCACTCATTACTATATAGCTTCACACAAATAGCTGTTTTTTTTTTTTGTGGTGAGGAGGTGGAATGCTTTATGCACCGTCAAACCGACCGTCGTCGGAATGGTGTGCCCGAATCCCTAACATTAATATGTAGTATCCGGACTAAAACACACCCTCTTCAGCGAGGCTTATTCCCCCTCGGAACTGCTTTCGCATTACTTCGAGGAGGGTCTCTTTTATGTTGACATTTCAAGCCATGCTCTCTTGATTTTCGATCTGCGTCCAGACCACCACTTTTCACCGCAATTTCTTGGTGTCCACTCTATTTATTATATTTCTTATTCTAGTTT
Source organism: Teleopsis dalmanni (assembly GCF_002237135.1). Classification (NCBI taxonomy): domain Eukaryota; kingdom Metazoa; phylum Arthropoda; class Insecta; order Diptera; family Diopsidae; genus Teleopsis; species Teleopsis dalmanni. The sequence goes on from NC_051846.1 coordinate 207,165,354, forward strand.
CTAGTTCTCCTTTCTAGATCTAATTTCTTCGTTTTGAGAAATAGCTGTTAAAACTAGTAAAATACATATAATAATGCAAACATAAATTATATGGAAAATACTAGCAGTTGAATCAACTAACGAAGAAGATCTAATTATAGCATCTATCTTATACAGTACCACAAAACTGAGATATTAATGATTCCTTTGACTTCCATTGCTCTGGTAGTAACATCAAATATTGACAGTGTAAGGATGATATACTAAACAGACTAACAAGTGCTAAGTACACCTTTAGAACCCATTACAAAACATGCAGATATCCGAACAATTCGTTCACATTTGAGAAAAGGCTATTCGATACTAATGTTTAAGATGAACTTATATGTAGTAACAGAAATATAAGGAGATCCCTAATAGCGCCTAAGATCGCTGCCTGTAATTGTACATAAAATCTAGTTAGGCCTATAGAAGACATAATAAAAAATATATTAGATTTCAATAAACGAAGTAGCGAACAGGTGTCTACTGTTCTATTCGTTTTCAATTTCATCAAAATCAGTTAGCATTTTAAGCTCTGATAGGCTCGAATCTCTGCAAGAAACGTCATGGTTTCAAATATTGAGTTGTAAGACAAATTCTTTACTATTATTTTAACAGATACTGTGTCATCCCTTGTTTTAAATTAGCTTTCCGCTAAGGTTTGGTACCTAATTAACTACTACCGTGCTTAATAAGGTGCGAGTAGCTGGCACAACTACATACATAACATGTACAAAAAAGACTATGAGATTTCTATGTACCTCCCATCACTTCAGTACAATATTTCAACAAAAGAAGGTTATATTTCGCTAACCGTAATAATTCTTCACCCACTATAGACTTTATATGATTCGTCATAATAAATATAAATTCCAACGACGCTTGTACTCGTAGCTAAAATGTGCTATTTTTTAAATGAAATCCACCACTCATTTCCTACTAAAATATGCCAATAAACTTTGATTTATTTCTGCGAAACTTTCTTTATAGCAACAATAAGACAACCAACGCCAAAAAAGACTTCATGTTGAGCAATAAAATATTGAGGCTGTGCTACAAATCAACCAATTTGTCAGTCCCAACTAATTTCCATAAAAACAGACAACAAGAGGCCAAGTCCATATAATGCAAACCAAATTGAAGCAGTAAAGATCAATAGCAACAATTTTGTATCAACAACACATTCAGCTGGCAACTGACAACTGACCAGCAATGACCACTCAACCAAATGCGGCCCATAAATGCAACCCACTTGAGACCGCAAGCCATATGAGAACTGCTCCTGTTTGATGATGCTGTGTGTGTGAAACATTTTCAAATCAAAAATAATTTGAAATTCCTGTGGCTACCGGTAAGCACCTCTACCTCTCACATAGTGGATTTTCAGCAAAATTGATTGTTGATTTGAGTGAATTTGATTGCCGATCGAATGGCTTTACCAATATCGAGTCACTAAAGATACTGCTACTGTTTCTGCAGATGTTGCAATTAATATTCAAGTGCTTGCGACAGAATATCTTTTGAAATTTGTGGACAATGATTCTGTTTATTTAATATTATTTTCGTTTTTTGTCATTAATTATATTACTTAACAAATGACGTCTTTGCTGTAAATAAACATTTAAATTAGTAAAGCTTTTACAAGCTTCAGAGTGATGGTGCATTAACATCACTATCAATATCAGCATCAGCATCAGCATCAATATAACCACCAGCATCAGCATCATCATCATCATCACATCCCAAAATCGTGTATGCATAAATCATTTAAATTCAGTTTAATGTCATGCAAACTTAGTTCAATATTTACTTATTGATTATTCGTTACAAGTACTTTGGAGTCTTGCTTCGGTTGAATGGTTTCCTCATAACGTTCGATTGATGCGCCGGGTTCGTTTCTGATGTCTTTTGTTTTCTTAAGCAAATTAACGTTTCGCGTTAAGTGACTTAAGTTTCCTCACTATTTTTAACAATTTTTTTATTTTTTTATATTTTTTAAATTTTATTAATATTTGCATATAAAGTTTTTTGTTGTTACGATATTTACCGGAAACTTATTTAATTGCAAATGTCATTGCGTTTGCACTTTTTCTTTCCAAATATTTGAGTGGTCTTCGATGTTAAACGTTATGTCATTTACCGTATTTGCTCTACGGTTCCATTACTTTTTGAATTTTATTACACTTTTTTAACAGCTTCCATGTATTTTATTTGAAATGTGCAAATTTTTTATATAATCTGTAAACATTAATTTGCAGTCTTCTCAGTTTGCTTATACACCTCTTTTTATTATGATTTTATTATGTGCAGTTAAATTTTTTAAAGCCTTTTAAACAAATGAAACTCTTAATATAATTATCATCATTAAGGATGTAAATATACTATTATTATGAACACGTGGCTTTTTACCAACTGCAGCTGATATAACAATATCGACGGATATATTAAATAATAGAGGGAAGAGAGAACAGTCTCATAGTGTTCCGTGATCAGCAATACGTCTATTAGTACACGCTGCATTAAGAACTGTACAAAATGTGAATGAATTTACTATTTTTAACAATTTTTAACGGATATCTCTATTCCCAAGCTTCATATATATAGAGCCTTAAAGGAAATCTGGGATACATTTGCCCTCAAGATCTGTCCATACGTAGTATGAAGTAATGCGCCATAGAACGCAGAAATTCAATAAAGATGTAATAAGAAGAGATATGAAGAAAAAGTTTAATTCTTGACACTTCGGCAATAATTTGGATGGAGGTAATGCGGTCGATGCAAGATCATTGAGACTCGAATTACGGGATACTCGCTTATCAGACTGAAGTAACGGTTATGTGGCCGCTATATGTATATAGCTGTATTTTGCAGTTCGGCATCGATGAATGCACTTTAAGGGACTCGGCATGTGATGGTTGATTAGATTAAAATGCAATGTATATACCGACTGTGTGACTAATAGGGACACAAAGAACTTAGGAGTGAACTAATGCCATTCCTTGTTAGAAAAACACATGATGTCCCTATTTTAAACCAGAGGATAGGATGTTTCAGAGAATAGCGAGATGACTAAGTGCATTTGGGAGGTGTGATTCGTTCAACCATATTTCAGTTTCGACTTAATTCTTAATGTTTGTGCATGGAAGACTTTTCTGCTGACTCGCAGAATTATATTTGCTAAATTGGATCAAATCTGGTTGACTCTTTGAAGAGAGTATTGTGGTACCTGTAATTAAAACTCAAATAGAATTGCTTTTCCCAACTTTATGCTTTGTTCCAAGAGGAGGAAATTATATGCAGCGTATAGCTTCAGTTGGTACCAGCGGATTTTCTTACAATGTCAATGAAGTACACCCAATTTTTAGTAATTTTTTAAAACCACATAACAATATTTTCTTACAGTTTTTACAGTGTTATATATGTATCTTAAAGTGATTGTTATTGGTTCTTTTTAGTTAATATTAATTGCAATATTTGATCTTTATTTATTAGTACAGAATATGGCATGGAGATCGTCTTGATTTGTAAACAAAAATAGTTTATCTTATTAAAGACTTTAAGCTGCCTTAAGTTACTTTTACTAATTATTTTTACTAATACATTGCTTATCTCTACCTGAAGTAAGTCTTAAACTTCATCCGCAAACTCGAGGTGCAGTTAACGCGTAAGTCATCTATAGAACTATTTAATTTTAATGACAGATTTAATAATATTTTTGTATAAAAAATTAAATTATTTTTAACTTTCTATTCTCATGTACCAAACTATTGCCACACTCCGGTTAATAAGCCACAATCTTTTAACCCTAGTAACCTTTGTCTATGTTTCATACAATTACTCAATAAAGTGAAACGATGATCATAAAGCATCCAATAAACATTATTTTGTGAAAGGATTTAATTTATTTCGAAACTGTTTAACAGATAGTTTAATTTTTTGGATCTCACAAAACCGTTTTCGGAAATCAATGCATTTCTGTATTTAAATTAATTTTCGTTTCATGTCTTTTAGTTAACAATCTCACCAACTTAAACAGATGGCGACCTACTGCTGTCAGTCTCCCAAGAGACCTTTATTTCCATTGCTTTACTAAAGATGAACTATAAAAATCAGTTAACAAATTTTCCAATCGCCAATTACTTTGTATGTCATAACTAAATTAAAGGTAGTAGCATCGTTGATGTTAATGCTTTGTTGCTTCTATCAACAAATTGTTGACACAGAAGCTGCATCTTCGAAGTCTTGAAAATCCATTGAAATCAACAGTCTGGCGAGTGCTTGAATTGAAAGTTGCAGTCAATCACTTGCATAGTCATTTTTCAGCAATTGATCAACAACGAATTGCACTTGAAAACCACTCACAGCAGGCAACTCGAATGCTCGCGTACCTTTTATGGCTGCATGTGTGGATGGATGTAATAGCCATCACCATCACCAAGAACTTCTTCAGAAGATGCAAATTATTAATCAGAAATTAAAATTCAGTGGCTACTTGGTTGCTGCTCGGCTGCTGCCAGCATGCAAGTGCAACGACTTGTGCCAAAGCTGTCAATAAACCCAAATCATGAACCTATTGAGCTTGTCCAAAAAATTCACACTTCTCAAAATCTCACAATTCATTATGTACGATTTATGTTAATTGAAAAAATCATTTCGAGAAACGTTTATGAAATACAAAACAGTTTTTCGCGTTTAATAACGAAACACAAATCAAATTTATTATCATCTTGACTGTTGACTGCTGAAGATACATGCCAAAGCAGGCAGCAAAGTTCAAAGTTAAATTGAAATGTTATATTACGTCTCTACGTACCGGCAGAGTACCTAAGTATTCAGATAGATATTCTCAAGGATTCTTTGACAAGTGCGTCTTGAAAAAAATGAGAACTGACTTGATTTATTGCCCGCAGATAATCCATTAGGTTGAAATCCATTGGCTATAAAATATTAATATTAACATAAAATTAAAATGCTGCTTACGAGCTTCTTTGTGTGTTAAAACATAACTAAAATGAATACTCATAATGACATACATTGTAAGTAAAATATTATTTTTAATATATATTTTTAATATATCATTTTAATATCTTATTTTAATATATATTTTTAATATATCATTCTAATACATATTTTTTATATATATTTTTTATTTATATTTTTATATATGTTTTTATTATACATTTTTAATATTCAGTTTAAAATATTACAATAAAATATTTACCGATTTCTCGATTTAAGTGCTGTTCATTTAAGATATAGTAAATATGCATATAACATCAATTTAGTATCTCATAAAAAAGACACTCTCACATTATTTGCATTTATGTTCATAAAGTTTGTTAATTTCCTCAATATGTTTTAATGCCATACTAAACAGAAGACTCTCGAATCTTGTGAAAACAAACTAACTAATTCAGTAATAAATATTATATTAAAGTGAAGTGGAGTCACAGCATCCGTTGACTTCAGTATGGGAACTTTAATACTCTGCTTTATTGTAAAGAAGATAACTTCAATAGTGCCCTACTAAAATGGGCGGTTATTATTTAGTTATATATGAATGTTATTTGTCGATTTTTATATTCTTCATAATTTAGCAATGAAATTTATGTATGATACATCAAGTGGCTAATAAAATTTTGAATAATTACTTACCTCTACGTCCGTTCGTCGGGGATTTATACAGATACCGCTTAGAGCAGCAGAGCGCTCTTTAAACAAATATAGAAAAAAGTCATTTTCAGTAAAAAATAGTATAATAATAGTATAATAACGACTTCAAGATAACAGGGTTGTTATTGAAGTCGTTAAGAAATCGTTGTGTTTTAAAGAAATTTCTCATAAATTACTCTTAATAACAGTAAGAGTAAACCACCATAAAAAAATATAAAAAATTATTAACAAAACCTCTACTTATTTGTTTTAAGTCAGTAATTAAAAATTATATCAACTGTTAGTGAAAGACCATTATGTATTGGTTGAACTGTTTGAATTTTTATTTGGCTGTCAATATAGTTTTGCATTCTTTGATGTTTTTTTTTTTAGCACTTAAGAGCAATCGTTATTGTTTGGCAATATTTTCCGTATTGGTTTTGTAGTTCAACACATTATTAATGTGCAAAACCAATACATAAGATATGATTAAACAATAACGTTTCCTCAAATCTTAGAAGAACTTTTGTTTAAGAGCAATTGGGACAGCTGGTATTGAAATTTGTATTACGATGGCGATACGAAAACTCCTCGCAGATCTCATCCACAGTGGTCCTCTTCAGCATCTTCATGAATAGATGATCAGCACGAGATTGTATAATGTACTTGATTACGGCATGTATGTCATCAAAATATAACATACCCGCTGTGCCAACATTAAGATCCAGGTATCGGAAACGATTGACATTACAGACACATCCATCGTATAGGAAGAAGCAGCATTTCATAGGATTTTGCACACGAAATAGACAGTAATAACCCCATGGTGTCATAATGAGCACGCGTTCAGCACAACGCAAACCAGCACGCAAAAGCTTACAAATACTTTCGTAGGAACCATTTTCAGAACCAACAACTGCTAGCGGCTCAGGTGTAAGTAGTAAACCCGGATAACGATTTGGTTCACATTGGATCATACCTTTGCCACAGTCATCAGCATCATAACCACAACCTTCCTTTTTTTTCTCAACGGCAACTGGTGCTACAGTCTCAGTTGGAGCGACATCTGGTTTTGGAGCGGCTGCAGCTGCTGCCTTCTTACCCTTCTTCCCCTTCTTACCTTTCTTTCCCTTTTTACCTTTCTCTCCTTTATCCTTCTTTGGTTTTTTATCCTTCTTCTTACCTTTTCCCTTTTTACCTTTTTTACCTTTCTTCGCCATTTTTATAGTTTAGTTCTAAGCTCTTCAATAATTATCATATGCCAGGATTAATCGCCATTTAGCTAATCTTACATTTTTCTTAAAAGATTACCGTTTTACTACATGTGGTGTTTGTAGATGCATGAACCCTAAATAAATAAATGGTGAGTGAAAATCGAATTTAATATCATTCTTAAGCTCACATACCAGATTAGCCAGTTTGACTGCACACTTTAAGCAAATGCCACAGTTCAAATGACAGCCAGGAAGGAAGCCAAAAATTTTGATGAAACTAACTATAATAAATAATTTAATTTATGAAATTTTTTTTTCTTTTTAATAAATTAATTAAAATGCAATGCCAACTTATGAAAAATATAAGAATTACTATTACTGCTATTTGAACCAGTGCACTTGAGCACTTTTACTCTCTGTTAACTCTGTTAACTGCGAGGTATCTTCAAAACCCCTCTTTACGCCCTGACTGGATTATTGTTTATCATATCATCAGACTAAGCAATAACTGACTTCAGATGTGCCTACCTATAATCGAGGAGCCGGTAACCGTTCTGAGATTCGATAACGCGGTGTTGGTAAGTCTGTCAGTTATCGTAAATAATTTCAGGGCTCTATCCTTTATGTATTTTTTGATCGAATCAATCTTGAGGTCCCTGAAGATGTCATTCGTCCTAATGTACCATGGTACCTTGAAAACTTTTCTCAGAGCCTGGCTTTATGAAGTTTTTAGCTGGCGAATATCATAAATATATTGAAAGAGAAAATAACTTTAGATTTAGTATGTATATTATATATAGTACGCTATTGGTAACAAATCACTTTCATTTTAAACACACTGGCAAGGTCTGATACAATGTGTTCATTACTGAATACATTAGAAGAAACTCAACCTTGACATATATTTTGGCCCAATCTGTGTGAATTTTTTCATCGACCTTAAGGGTTATTTTTTAACTCTTTGCTTTTGTATAAAACGATTAAGTAGTCGCTCTATATAATACCAGGTTTGATTAATTCATGCGATAGCCAAGCTCTTGAGGAATATAGTGAAGTTCTGTAAGAATGCTAGAGTATTCAAGAAGTGGTTTCCACTATTTATGTCTATTTCGATTACTGCGTTGGTTAGATAGTTGGAAAGATCTCCTTTAATTTAGAAATAGACTGTTCTTAAAATCAATCCAGCTTCACTAGCTTTCTTCTCATTTTATGTGACGGCTATCAAATGATTACGTTTTAAAGGTGGGCTGTCTAGTTGTAGAGGTAATACTTTTTTATTCGAGAATTAAACACTTTTGTGGTTTTAGGGGTTGTGAAGTAGTTGACCTAAGACTTTTCGGAGTTCAGAGACAATATATTCATATTGAATTCAATCTAGGTTCACTGGCATACTTTTCATATTAAGCGATAGCCACCAAGCGGCTACATCGTAGAGTTGGACTGTAAGGACATAAACCTTAGAGATTATTTTAGCTTTCAAGTCACAAAAAACGAATAAGGTTCGTTTTTATTCGTATTAACACTTAAACGGGCAATTGTAACTTCTAATAGTGCACACTGAGAAGAAGAGAGTCGAGAAGATAACCTTATCTACGATGGAAAAACCAGTTGATCAACGTTATAAAGGCACTCGTTACTAGCAGGCTACAGCAAGTCAATAATGAGGTTGGCTGAAGAAGGTTATTGGCCGCGTCTAAGGACAACTCATGCTGTAATGGCGATTTACCAAACCAACCAATGAAGCACATTGGTTATTTTTTTTATTTTGAAGTATTATAATAAATATTTTTCATTTTTCAGAATATTTAGCTGTTCTTAATCGTATTTCATGTAAATATAGCACAAATAAAAAAAAATTTACTTGGTTCAATTCGATCTATGGAGTTATAATAGAGGCATTTTTGTTATTTTTCTATAATTTAATTAATTGTGAAAAGAAAAATAATTGAATTGAAGTAATTTGTTCACACTTAAACAAGCGATTTAATTAATTACACATTTTTACTTTAAATGGCAGCGTTTTTTTTTTTTGCTGATGCTTAATGCGACAAAAGGCGTTAAAAAGTTGAGAGTAAAGTAAATAATTTTGACGTGAGACGTCACACAAATTGCGAAACATCGCAGTTATTGTGTAAATAAATTTGGTAAAACGACTTTAATCAGTTAAGTCTGTTTTGATAAAGTCAGACTTGAAACCGCTAAGCCGCTACGTCTTCACACATTGCTTGGCTTGGCTAGTTAGGGAAAAGCTCTGGAGAATGGAAAGATACATAGTTTTGGATTTTCAATTAGCGGCATTAAAGCGAAAATTGTTACTACAACAAAATTACATCTTTTACATCTACGAATTTTGTTTGTTTAATTTTTAAGTATTTTTTTTTCGTAATAATCATGCGATATTTGATTAAACATAATCAATACAAGCTGAAGGCATGTAAGCTAAGCAGAAGATTAGTCCAAACACACGGCATAAGCTGATTTAACAGATTTAAGCGTGGAAAAAATTCATAAAAATATATAGTAATTTAATGGAATCACCCAGAGCTTTAACAAGCTGTAATCAAGCAATGTGAATTGCAACAGGATCCAACCGAAAAGTGAATGGATACTTTTGCAAGATACGAAACTGCACACAAAATTGTGGGCACATTAGAAAATCTCTGAACACATGTGTGCACATAAGAATCAACAAAAGTTTCGAGGCATTTGCATAGTGGAACAGTGGAAAAAATTGGGTCCAATGAAAATCAAATAAAAATCGCTGATGCAAAATATCAAGAAAAATTTTATATCTTTTAAAACATATTTTATGGAACTCGTAATGAGTAGTGTGGATTATAGAGAGAACTCTTTAATCCTGTAGCACATAGTCACTCAACGAACCTAGTTCCTTCATCTGAGTGCTATCACTTCACTAATGGCTCTTCATACCACATTTCGCAAACCGTGTCAACACACTGAAAAAGCTTTTCCACCAAGCCTCTTTGTCAAGCACGTAATATTCGTGGTCTTGGACTATGAGGATTGATGTAGTAGGCATAGCAGCGCAAGAATCCACCTTAGTATTTAACAGTAGTGCCCATAGATTTCCAGAAAGCTTATTTGCAAAGAAATTGGACATAAGACGAGAAGTAAGTTTACCTGTGCTCCTATGTTGTGACTATAACTATAAATATAACTGTGACTATAAAATTAAGGACAAAACGCTAGATTTATACTCCAGAACAGTAAATGTAATATAGTTAAGCCTCTCATTTTGTTGGTATATGGATAATATAGTGCCAGATTCGTGTAATATAACTGAAGCTTTATAAATGATGTGCTGTGTTATTTAAGTAGCAAAAGAACTGCTGATTATGGTTATAATACATCTCATAAGGACTTTACATAGGACTATATTAACACACAATTAGTTAAATTAAATATATTTTGATAAGCAGATTTGAAATGTGTGTATTTTGATATAACTACGCTTTCATTTTTACTTAAATTAAAAAGTTTAAGTATATTCATTTTTTTCTATGAAGACTTTAAACTTACCTGGATATCAGCTAAAGATGATTTGATAGGCTGCCTATAATTCATCATCAATACGGAACAGTAGAGATAACAAAGTCAAAAAAAGTTGCTTTGCACTGATGAAGATAAATCTGAGTAGTATTAGAACACGCACGACTTGATTTGTTTAGGATTTAAAATCCTAGTACATAAGCGTGATCAAAATACTCTATATTAGAGGCCCAAACAACTTCTTTTTTGGAATAAGTTCCATTTTCTTCCTAAATTGTAAACAAAAATTTAAATAGGAATAGAGTAAATATTATTTCAATTCTCTTAATAAGCATTATGTGTACTATAGCTTCTCATTCCCCGACTTAAACGATCTTTCAACGGTGGATTTTGCTACAAGAACAGCTACAAGAATGATATTCTCTGATATAAATGAGAAGATGAGGGTTCATTGTAGAACGGTCCTATTTACATGTTAAAATTATAACTTCACCATCAATACAATTATATGTGGACCATTCCCGTCCACATACGTTCATGACCTGACCTCTGAATAATTACTCTTAAGTCTAACCACAACAGGACGAGGGATTATAATTGTGATTAGGCTTCCATTTAAGATTAAACAGTAACAAAACAAACCAACTTATTCTAAGTGTATTCATTTCCAATCAAAAGAGCTACTAGCTACTATATATAGTAATTTATTTGTTATAGAATTTTTTTTTTTTTGAATCATGTCCACAGTAAGACAATTTTCGTCTCGAAGATTAGCTTCAAACTGTAATCTTGAGAATAAACATTAAATACTCGTTATAAGTGATAGGCAGTTGGCAATATTTTTATTTTTATTTTCATTTTTTCAACAAATTGCCAAATATTAATTGTGGATATTAGAAACTACACTCTTGACTTAGATGGACCCGTTCTTTAACTGGTAAAATAGACTTTATTGTACAATCTATCCTGCGGCTGGTTTAATACAATTTAAATGACTTGGACAAAAATTCTTTTAAATATGAAATCACAACTATTTGTCTGCGCAATCTTCAGAGTTCAAATGTGACTTCATCAACAGCTCTACAAAGTTTGGCTGGTGGACATCTAAGAACTTGTTGGCTTGTAATATGAGCAACAACATCTGAACCAACAACAACAACTGCAACTGCACCAACAACAACAATGACTGCTGCAATGTTTTGGTGTAGATTTAAACAAAATACAGATGATCTCAGTACGTCGCTTAACACGTTCAAGTCCGGTCTAGACGAGAAGCGTGTTGAGTCGCTAACACAGTAGATATGGATGCAATCGGCGATGCAATGAGCAGAAATGCAATTGCATTGCGACGAGTGCGGTATGCACATTAGCAGGGCGGAAAATACGCTGCGGTGTTTATTATTTGCTTGTTTTGATTTATGTTGAAAGGAATTGCAACAGAAACAATTAAATTTTTACTCTTAACGATTTTGATTAATTTTGTGTTTTGGATTGGCATGCAAAATCTCTTTCTGACGAAGCGACAGTTTTTAGGCAACACGTATAACACCTCAGATTTATTCCCACCTCTACTGTTTATTTAATTATTTTTATTAGCGGCCAAGATAGGAAATACATTAGTAACATTAATATTTCTAGAAAAAAAAACATGATCTTAAGAAATATTTAATTTAAATGCGATTCGTAATATTTAATAATGAAAACTACAAAATTATCTTCTCTAATGAATTTTGTGTTTGTAAGCATTTCGTCTTGACAGCATTTTCAGATAAATTGCATTGGCTCGACGCTAAGCCGCTTGTGTTGACTTAGTCAAAGTGAGGACGTGCTAACATTATTTGCACTAACAAAGTGCTTCTTCGGAAACCTCAAATGGAGTACCGTCATGAGGCAAAAGCAGCAATGGCATCGGCAGCTCTTGAAACGAATTGCCATCAACACGAATTAAATCAAGTTGACAATGTTGCCAGCATGAGTGAGTGTTGCATTATTTTGTTGTTTTAATTGTCGAATTGTGGTTGTCTCTGTGGCAACTACAATTTTGTTATTTATTTTAGAAAATCAAGAAAAAAAATCTACTAGCGCGACATTTAAGGTCTTTTATATTTCGTTACTGTTAAGTGTTGTTGACAAATCACACAAAAAAAGTGTTTCAGAATAATTTATTTTAATTGCTTAATACCACCAATAATAGTGGTTAGAGAATAATAGTTACAGTTAGTACCGAATAGACCCGATCAAAAAATACATAAGGGACAGAGCCCTGAAGTTATATGCGAAAATTGACAGGCTATCCTACTTACCACTTAGACTAATCTTAGAGTAATCACTCTCCGCACGGAGAGGTACGCAGATCTTAGATCAATCACTGAATAATCATGAAGCTTATAGGCAATAGTCAAATTAGTCAATGAGATGGGTGGGACCTTGTAGTACCCCCAGCTATCAAAAAATAAAAGTGCCCAGTTGCGCTGAAAACGAAAAAAAGGATCAACATATATATAGAACCGAAGTTTTAATACAACAAAGTGGAAGTTGCATACATAGAATTTTCAATTACTATATTATGTACATTTCCATTTTTAAGTTTTCATATCCGATGAAGATCTTTAAAAGAAATACACAGTATATGCTTTCAAACGTACTAGAAATTCACCATCCAATCTCATCTTCCCGTCCATGTCATTTTCCATTTGGTGTCCCATGACAACATCATTTGCGAGACAGGTAAGGATCTCTAATCTTATCTTCTTGTCACAAAATATTATTTAATATTTGATTTTTTTGCTAATTTGCATACGAAAATAATGTTTGAATTGACAGTTAAAGGAAAAATATATTGAAGAACTAACCAGAAGCACTAACCGCTCTGAATGCATGCGACTGGAAAAGGCATGCATGAAGCAAATGCTCCTGAAAAAGTATGTTGTGTGTGACAAAATTCAAAAAGTAATTGCTGAGTAAGTGTGGATCATCTTATCAGCGAATATTTATCGTCGCCTTGTAGACGTTGTAGAATGTGAGCGACTATGTCCCAGCTGGAATCCCACATATATATCAGTTATTTTGAAAGCAATTAATTGATATTTTCCATTCAATCAAAGAAATTTGGTTGTTTTGTGATAATTGAAAATACGTAAAAATATTATTTTAAATAGTCTCTGAAATATAACATATATATTTATATATATATTACACCGATTTAGTATCGTATAAAATACGATAAAGATAAGTTAGCACAAATAAGTAACACTCTCAGTTCGCCTTAAAATAAATTCACGCAAAGCTTTCATGCAGCAAATTTTTCATACGTCGAAACAGCTAATAACGTTTTCCTTATAGTCAACAGCAAAGAACGTAATATTACGATCTCTGTTACGCTCAATATTACGGTCTTTGTCTGCGCTTAAAACTTAAAAAAGTTTTGTGCTGAGCTTATATGTGCAACACTTTATAAGCTTGAAATCAGCAAGCTTTGCACTTTTAGAGGGGAATAAATGAAGGAGAACATTTTGCTGGACACACAGTTATAAAGCAAGCGAATTCACTTTAGAAAACAGTAAAGTTCATCGAATATGCTTATAAAATGATTTCTGTTAACTTGCATTGTACGGCGATGATAAGGTATTTTATTTGTGCAAGTTAATTCTCTTATTGTTGTTATTGTATTTGTTGTTTTAAAGACCAATTCAATGTTTTCTTATTACAGTATCGAAAGGTATGTTAACAAAAACACACACACACATGAACAGCATACGATATACACATACGTCTGCATGTACTAATATGAATATGAATCTACACCCATTGAAATGGAGGTCATGGAATTTCATTCTCATCGCATTTGAATGAAGCTGATAGGTCAGTAAAAA
>NC_051846.1:207179722-207190768 GCF_002237135.1 Teleopsis dalmanni
ATTCCATTCAATCTGCAATGGATAGTATGTGCGGTCGAAAAAACGTGTGCTCTGATGCAGGAATGCACAAATCGCAATATATAGTGTACAACGTTTTACGCGCGGCATAGTGCACCAAGTCCTAGCCATTGGAGCGTGGCAAACGTAAATGTATCTGAAAAATATAAATTGAAAAAACATAAACATAAACATAAATATACAAATTTGTGTTTTTAAGAAATATAAAATTCACGTTATATTAAGCAAATTTAATTACTGGCTATAGAGTTTTCCGTGAAATTGAATGCATAATTTAATTTTTTTTCATTGCAGTATATCAATTTCATATCAAATAATAAAAATACAGAAATAATTTCTGCTATACGTGGAGGCCAAAGATATTGGCTAACAATTTATAGCTTTAATTTGATGTTAAACAACACAAATAAGATTCACTGAAATTTTACTTCACTTAAATTCTGAAAGCTCCACTATTTTGGACTAAAACATTGAAGCGACGTTAATTATCAACTCTCAGAAGAGGCACACTCTAAAAAAACTAAACTGCAAATAAAACTCGACAGGCGCTGAGGTATTCAAAGAAATGATGGGTGGAGAAAGAAGGTCCATCCACAAAGCTATGGTGATCTGAAGGCCCATCCACCAAGCTATGGTGATCTCGTAGCACAAATAACGTCACTCTATAAACGAGCTGCTAGAGAAAAGTCAAGCCAAACCATCAATGTCAGAACCAACCATAGATGTACTCAAACTATCCAGCTGCAGCAAACAGCATGTCCATGTAAGAGGTTCTGTAGAAGAGAATAATGGAATGTCAGTAAACGTAAACAAATTATACCTGGAAGAACAGGAATAATTTGTTCTCATTATCAAATTCGATTTAAATCGATATATGAGATTATATGATTCAGCAAGGCAGCTGAAAAGCTCACATATGTTATATTCCTTGATATGTAAGATCATAGTGCTTCGATCGGTTAAAGCGTACTTTATGTACAAGAAATTTGAAATTAACATGTCAGCATATTTCTAAACAATAAAAAGAGTTGAACACCAACACCCCGTTATCGAATCTCAGAATGGTTACAGGCTCCTCGGGGAGGTATGGAGATCTGAGGTCAATTATTGCTTAGTCTGATGAAGTGATCAACAATAATCCAGTCAAGGTGTAAAGAGGAATTTTGAAGATACCTCGAGTTAATAAAGAGTAAAAGTGCTCAAGATCACTGTCTCAAATAGCTTCAACATAAAAACTATATAATAATTCACTTCTTTACAAAATCTTAGTGTTTAAAATCAATATAAATAATTCAAAAATAGTTACAATGGTTTATAAACGTATTGATTTGTCTAAAACTTATTCTACAAGCCTTAAAGAAAATACACGTGAAGAACGTCTATAACCTATTTCAACACGAGAAATTGTCACAAAAATAGAGTATATTTTATCTATCTCTCTATTATCTATTGGCCGGACCGTATTAGTGGTTACTGTGGGCATTAAGTTTGAAACAGTAATGAGTATTTTATTACACATTTTTGATTTTGGAAATAATATTAAATAATAGGATGTACCAGCTTCCAACAAAGCGTAGCATTGCGACCATGGTTGATCTTTTGTGCTGCTACAGACCCTAAGCAATCGGAAGACATTCCACCTTTCGAATGAAAACCAGAATGTCGACCGTTGAGGAATGTCAGAATAATACTGAATAATAGGAACACGGAAATTGAAAACCGGATATAACCTTATCCACAACGTTGAAACGTTTAATTATTAAATTATTAAATTATTTTTTACGTTATTGCAATACTACAGGTGGATTTCAGATCTACCAACACGTTTTCAATACAAAACAGAAGATGGAAAATTAGTTTGCGTCCAAAAACTGAACAAGAAGACACACACGTCAATTTTCTAGACTTAAAAATTATTTTATTGGTAGTTTACCATCAAACTGTTATTTCAATAAATCCAGATTATTATTGCAATATTTTTTTGGCTACTTGCATGTAATGATTTTTGAAAGAAAGAGCTTAGAAAGAAAGAAATTATTTTCCTTCAAGAGAATCTATCTGCTCACACCTCAAAAATCATCCGTGCAACCAAATATTTAAAGTATAAATCGTTACAAAAAGTATCGTACACGGAAGACTTACCCTTCTTGCAGTTTGAAGCCTATTCACATTGAAAATGATTTCAAATAAATAAGAAAGTAATAGCTGCAGTGGAGTACTGCAATGGAGCTGACCTTGCAGAAAGCCACAATTAAGATGAGAATCTTTACGGGATTATTGAAATAAGTGTTTTAAAATTGAGAGAGATTATATATATGTTAAATGATACGGTGTAAAATTGATATTAAGCCCTAAAAGTATTTTATTAATTGAAAATTAATTAATTATATAAAAAGTCATTATAATTTTGTCAATTTTTATAATTTAGTATTTTTATATTGCGATTGAGTTGAACAACCGCATACTATAAAAGCTTTCACTTCCAAATCTCGAAAATGCCAAGCACTGATAGTTTCTGTGCATAATAAATCATATTCGCAAAAAGTTACTCCTTGTTAGAATCTTCAAGTAGACAAGTTACATAGACAAGTTACACAGTTCAAAAACTTGTACGAGTAGCAAAAGTCGATAAAAAATTTTGTGTGAACCAATGTTCTATAGTAACATATCTGGGACAGTTTTGATGGTACAACATTATTGCTTTATCATCGTTGCGTGTTTCACTGTTGAATGTTTCACTCTTGAATTTTAGATAAGAATCCATACACTGAAACTACTTGAGAAAGTTTTCAAATGTTTTTATAAGAAAAGTTGACTTCATTTGTAATGCAATTGTAATTAAATTTAATCTAAGTTACCACCAATATAAAACTTCTGAGCAAATGTTGAATTTTTCATAAGTTCCTCAGTTCCTTTGTACTAGGAATAGAAATGTCAACAGGAATACACTGACAACGACCCACTTCTTGGAAGTTTGCTCGAAATGTTGAAAAATAAAATTTGTTTTGATTTTTTTTTATTAACATAAAAACAATTATTATTATTCTTACTACAAGCATGGGCATTAGCCGCATTCTGCAGATGACGTCTGTCAGCAGTGGTCTTGTGCCTTAAGCTGTTAAATAAGCAAAAAGAAACGAAGTCCTTTCTAAATTACAACACGGCAATGAAAATATTCTTATAATAAAATAATAATAAAAATCACAAATATGAAATGAACAAACAACAGACGTCATGTGGTGTTGTGGCAACAGTTTTCTATATTCAATCCTAGCCATTCCTATTTCATCCTTGTTTCTTACAACAGCGATCAGAAATAAATGTTCTCATTACAAATAAGCGCACAAATTATGGGGCAGCAACAATGCCCTGCTGGAGTATGGAAAATTTGATATGAAAACACTTGACAGGAATTGCGTCAAATTGTCAAAGGATGTCAGATAAAGCTCTTCATTTTAAATATGTACATAAAAATGCAGAAAATTGAAATGGACTTGTGTGCGTGCGCTTCCCTAGAAGTGTGGGATATGTGACAGAAAACTATTTTTTTACGAGATTGTAAGTGGATTGATGAACGACTTGATTGGTCTTTTATTTTCGAATTCAATTGAAAGAATTTAATTTAAATGGCCAATTATAATTTCTTCTTCATATTCCGAATGATTAAAATTTATGCAAATGGACATATATACATATCTGTTATAATATTTTTATTGAGCATTTCTATTAAATACAAAATAACAGAGCTCAAAATAATATTATAAAATGATTCTCAGTCTTTTTTGATGGAAACCAAATATGATGAAAAATTGAAATAGAAGCTAAATGCTCAGATTGTACGAGTGCTGATGATGGAAAACCACCTGACAGAAGATATTGATCGATTTAAATTAAATATTTAAAACGTATTATACTTGTTTATAAAATTGATTATTAATAGATTAGACTTCTTCTCCATGGCTTGATAAAACAAATATTAACACATCTCATTCGGAAGCAATTATTAATATTGGTAGAGAGAGACGAATAACCGTTGGTAATAATTACTGAGCACTAGCATTAAATATTTAGTATTTCATATAAAATCGAAAATAATTGACCCCTTATGTTCCAAAAATTGTAAAAATTGCTGCGTGTTAGCTTTCCACCGATTACTGTAATTTCGCGGAAAGTTAAAAACTAATTTTGAAACTTCTGTGGTTACTATACATTCTTAGTAAAAATATATTTTTTATATTAAAATATAATAAAAAGATGGTATCATGTTTTGAGCTTGTGTAGTGTCTTTCATGCTGAAATCATTTTTATTAAAAAGAGAAATCAATAGAAACAAGAAAAAAGTCTAATAAATCAACAAATCTTCTGATTCAGTGAAAAAAGTCTTATCAACAGATTACAATCTTCTGATTCAGCAGACCTGTTATAATCGATCATCCCATAAAGTCAAAAGATTTCATTCATTTCACACCATTTTCCTTTAAAATCACGGCTTTCGTGACCATAGTTACAAAGTTTATCCCTAATCTCACTCGCACGTATGCGCTAACCCCACCCCCTTTATGATCACCCTATCACCTTAATTTTACGCCGCTGCTTTCTTGCTTTGATGAACCTAGCTAGGCCTTAAGCTTATATGTTCATATCTCTCGCCCCTGATTGCTGGAACAAAGTTTCCTCAATGCTGTGGAAGTCTGCTCTATTCCTTCCTAAGAGGTGATTTTAGTAGGGTCAAGTCTCAAACTGTGGCTTTTGATGCTTTCCACCTACTGTAAACAAACAAAAAAAAAGTCAAAACTATGTAAAACAATCTGGTTCAAAACTTAGCTGAGTTTAGTATGTAATCAATTCACAATATCATGGATTTAGATGCAGTGCACCAAAGAATTAAATTGCAATTTAAATAGGTAGACAAAGTTTAAAAGTGTATAGCTTATACTAATACAAGTAAAAGATACCCCAAATAAAAAATATTCTTATCATTTTCTAAAATTAATAGTAGAAAAATGGAAAACTACAGTACGTTTCAAAAAATCTATATGATAAAATTTTAAATCAAACTCATATATTTTTAATTAGTCAAGTCTCTAAATTTTTATTCATTGAAATATTATTAATAGAAATATCTGAAAATTTTTGATTGATTGCTTCTGTCATATCGCATTTTTGGAATGATGTCCCCACAGGACAAACATAAAATTGTCATTTGATTGAATATAAAATGTGCTTATTTTAATAAATTTATTAACACCAGAATGCGCATAAATAAGATTGTATTCTGTAGTCGTAGCCGCATAAAGTGAATGGAAAATGTTTTCCATAAAAATTAAAATGTCCTTCAGAATGGCGTAATTTATGCGCACATTAAGTAAAAATTTTAAATCGTACTAAAAAAAGCACATCATTTATGTATTTATTTACGACCCTCGTCAAATTGCCTAAAAAATTACAATGCAAGCGGAATGGGAATGGGAATGTTGAAGTCCATACGAGTATAGGTACGAGTATACTAAGAACATATTTGACATATTTTTGCTGGTCATTTTATATTATTATTTGCGGTATAAAGCGTATATTAAATAAATCAACATAAATGGAAAAGTTCGATAGGAATGTATTTATAATATCTGGGTTAAAGATTTAATACGCATATTAATGCTATGTTGGAAACCTCTGACTTTCCGTTACTTTTATTTTCAATTTGGTTTGTTTTTAGGGAAGTTCTTTATAATTTCTGCAAAATATTGCAATCGAGAACCTTGCGGACTAGTTAAAGCTTCGTTTTGAGGACTACTGCCATTATTATTAAGTAATAGGCTATTTAAAGCATCCCGATCTAAAAGATCTATTGTGCGCCTATAAGCCGAACTAGACTATTTATAAATCTTATAATTGCTGTGGGCTTAATTTTACCTATTTGATTTGGGACTAGGATCCCGATCCAAGGTAATCCAGTCTACGTCTTACCGCCGCTGGACAGTTACATAGAACATGTTCTGATGCTTCCTTCTCCTCATGACAGAGTCGACAGGAGTCAGTTCCTACCGCTCCTATAATCTTCATGTGGTAACTAAGTCTACAGTGTCCTGTAAGAAGTTCAGTGTAGATTTTAATATCTACTGTCATAGTTGTGCATCTGAGAAATATCCGGATTCGAACACTCGCAGAAAGTGTTAATCCACTCCAAATAAGGACTTGAATCTATAAACTTCAGTAAACCATCATTAATATAGGTATTTCGTTAAAATGGCACGGTGATCAGAGAAATAAACACTGAATTTTATAAGACCCGAGGCAAACTGGCACTGAGTTCTTACTGTGCCGAATTTTTCAATAAGAGACGGGAAGACTAATAAAAAGATATTATCCTATATCATCGAGATGTCCCATAGAGATATCAGTCTTGCAGTAGATTTACTTACAAGTCATTGCTTTTTAGGTAACCATGCTAGGAGACTTTATCTCCTTTTCAACCATATCTGCCGCAGTTGTGGTGAGGATGATGTAAGTGCCTTCTACCTGCTTTGCTTCTATCCGACACATGTGCGGCGCCACCTTAACACTTAAGGGGCTTACATTTTTGAGAATCTTGGTGAACTTTAGGAGCTCCCTCTGAATAGCATCATAAGTTTTGCCAAAGGTTCTAAATGGTTTTAACCCTTGAATTTTTAATAATATGGTAGTACAATGAACGTATAGGCCAATGTAGATCCCTTAGGATCACCGGTATAACCTAAACTAACCTATAAGACCCGGTAATAATATTTTTTCACAAACTAGTACCGTAAATTATGACTATTATCCGTTTATATATATTTTAAAATTTATATCTCATGTCTTTTATTTCTGTGTATCTTATAAATGCTTTCATATTTATGCAAGATAAATAAATAAAATGTTATATATGTGATCGCTAAAGGAACGACAGTTTACGATAATAGTTTTATGTGAATCAGTGCATGG
The DNA here is from genome assembly GCF_002237135.1 of Teleopsis dalmanni. Lineage (NCBI taxonomy): Eukaryota > Metazoa > Arthropoda > Insecta > Diptera > Diopsidae > Teleopsis > Teleopsis dalmanni. Next base: position 207,186,701 of record NC_051846.1, read on the forward strand.
TTGTTGATTAGTTTAATTACCTGCATAATAGATATTTTTTTGTCCATAATTATTATTGGTTATTAGTCGTTTTAATACCACATCCCTGGCAAAAAACCCCGATAGATAAGATTAAAGTAATATTGTTAAGTTAATATCGCTTAACAGGTATTTTCTTCCTACTGCTAAGAAGATAGATAAACTGTCAGAAACGTATTACACCATATTCTAATTATAGTCAAAACTTGACAATTACAGAGTAAATCTATGATTGTCTCTTTCTTCTGTTGTTATAAGTTCTGTAAGTGTAAGTGTAAGAATTTATCCGCCGTATACATTCGTAGCAAAGCAACGTTGGATAAGACTAAAATTATATTGTTACGCCTACATATTTTATCATTTCTTTCATATTTTATACTAAATTGTCAAAAAAGTACTACCCAGAAACTATTTATTATCGTAACCAAAACTCGACAATTATAGAGAAAGTCCGCTGATAATGGATTTAGTCTATGTTTCTAAAACTACAAAATAAATTTTGAAAGACATACATTTTCGCTGCAGGGGCTTCGGCACATCAATTGCCTGAAAGTTCTACAATAAGTCCATTAGCTTATTTTGTAGAAACAGGCTGTTTTATATAACTTAAAGATACTTCAGTAGAAGTGACTCAACATATCTCAGCTTATCTTAAAACTGTTGTATCTGTATAGACCCATTTTCAAAGATGACTGAGTCGGGTCTTCTAGATATTGGGTACTGGTTCCAAATAAAAAAGATTATCTTACTTTTTAAATTATTAAAAAAAAATGGTTGAAAATTTATCATTGAATTGGTGTTGTCATTTTGAAGATGTCTGAGCCGCGTCTTCTAGATCCTGGCTGCTAGTATCCTACATTTAGTTTCAAATAAAAAGATTATGTTGATGTTTAAATTATGTAGAAACTGATTGAAGATTTATAGTCCAAACAAAGTTGCTAGTTTTCGAGTTCCACATGACTTTCAAATAAACGAGCTCTACAGCAGTACTGAACTACTCATATATTATTTGTATTATTTGTAAATTATGTGATATTGTGTATTATTATTATATTTATGCATGCGATAAGGTCTTTTATTTTTATTCGAAATGATTGTCAATTGTAACTCAATGTCGACATGTATGTTTACAAGGAATGGCAAGTCCTTGGTATGAAAAATTTTCTGAATTTTCCGTTTTGTAAGACAAGTTAATCAATGTAAACAAATAAATCTTTAACACATGCATAATTCTGTCAATAACTTTTTACTTCGGCACAAAAAATTGCTATTCTGAACAGTTTATCAATTTTCATGTCATTTAAAAGTAATTTAATTCACTGAAATCAGAGATTTTTGTGCGTGTCGAAATGAAACATTGACAATACAACACTCAAGTGCGTTTGTAAGGAAAATTGAATATAAAATACACGCATAATGAAAATATGACATTTTTATTTCTTTTTATGAACTGAAAAAGATTTATACTCCCAGCAGTCAGTTATGTATGAACACAATACAATATTTGTCATGTAATGCTCGAAATCCTTTGTGAAATTCTGCTTGGAACCAGAAACAGAAGCCATTGTTAAGTAACTTGCCACTTCATGGCTTGACAATTAAAGATAAATACCAAATAGGTTCACAGTCTGCATATTTATTAAAAAGATATTAAAATTTATGAACTGTGAAGTGTAATGCAAAAAGGTAAAATTGATAAGTGTTCTAAATATATTACATCATTGAATTTATTCTAGCACAAATTTTATTTTATTTATTTAAGGATTTATCGTTATTACATTGTAGTTGACTGAATGTGTACATATTCTATGTAATAAAAAAAATTAAAATCTCAACATTTTAAATATAAATTTGCTTAATTGTGTTATTTTAGTAGCAACTTTTATGCTAGCAACCGACCATGACTGAAAAAAAGACATTCAACCACTTTCTACTTTGAATGAAGATCAAAATATCTCCCACTGACATTTGGAGATAGGAGCTCCTAGCCTACTATTCTCCTCTTGGCCGACATCAAAACTATATATAACGAAAAAAAATAAATCTTGAATCTTAATGATAGGACATTCAGATTTAAATTAGCACTAGAGATAAATATTTCTTGGAAATTACACAGTGAATTGAGATACTGGGTTCTTAATGGAATATGTGAAATATGTTTACATTTAAAAAAAAGCGTTGGCCTTAAGAATTAATACCAATCTCAAGTTACATATCTATTTAAGCCTTTTTTTAAGCCGTGTAAAAGTTCGAGTAAATTGAGGTAAAGTAAATTGAAATTTCCTAGGGATTGTACTTATGTAAATTTTGTTTATTTATTTATTGCATTTATTTATTATTTTTGGTTAAAACTTTTCAAATTTATTTATTTATTTATTAAACATCTTATAAAATTTCCACAATGGTAACACCTAATTTCCCTAATTTATATCTAATTTACCCTCCTCAAAATTCTGGTAAATACCAACATTTCCTGTCATACCGACATAATTTACTATTTCCCTCAATTTACCATCAATTTACTCGAACTCGTACACGGCCTCCAAGCAAATCCAAACAGTTGTCGGTTAATATTTTTCTTTGGTTTACTAACCAAATCTTGAAATCAACTTTCACTTTATTAGTTTAATAGATAGAACCATCTGATGATGTTTTTTTGGATACAGAAGCAAGTTAAATAATCTCTTTTAATCTAGGAAAATAATTTAATGAATCGCATTTGTTCGTCTATTGTCAAAAGCTGATTTCGTCTTATCTGTGTTGTATTTTTATTATCATAAGAAATATTACACGGCAGCTAAGGTGTTTCATTATGTCAACACTAGTTATTTTAACCTTTTCTCAGGCAAGACTATCATAAGTTGGACGAATCTACTGCTGTTCCAATTCGGACAATCACAGATAAAGTGTTTAGAGGTTTCAAAATCCATTATACAAATGCGACATAGAGTTCTCTATTGAAAACTTCGACATTCCTGTTACTCATTGGATGAAGTATGTTTGAATCGCATTAGCGTTAATAAGAAGAATCTGCTCTATCTGCACTCAACGTATCAAGAAACATGTTTTCAGATATCTACTGCAAGTATGCTTCATATCTACTACATTTAACTGCACATAAATTGAAAACAATAGCAGTTTTAACATTTACCTTAATTTACAACAATCTTTTATTTATAGTTATTTAAAACTATTGAAATTGTGAGCAGATAAAGTAAATCAAATTTCCATGTTTCACCAATCAAGAAATTATGCACTGCCGCCAGCAAACACTTTGAAGTTTCCTTCAAATGATTGCAATCATCAGGATACTTGAAACTTGAAACTTGCATTTCAGAAAAATATTTATTGTAAAGTGAATTACAGAATAAGATTATGAAATATTTCTACAACATCGACGTCGTTATTATCAATAATAGTTTATGTAACTATAGTCTTTGTAGTCTATTTTAATACCTCGTTAGATATTTTCTCTTCATCTTCTTTCGGTATAATAGCTTTCTTATTATCCTTTCTTCCTTTATACTTAGTTATAATTTTCTCCTCAATTATTTTCTAAAAGATGATCTTACACCAATTTTCCTGTAATTTTCTTTATGACGATTTTATATTTTTATATAATTAGCGAAGCATAAACTCAGACAACGTTGTCTTGTATATAATCAAGCTCAAGTATTTCTCAAGTATTTCAAGGCAGAGATATATTTGAATATAGTTTAATATAAATGGCAATCCTATCAATCACCTATCGCATTTGTTTTTATTACATTCACTAGAGCAAGTATGCGCTGGAAAATATACAAAATGTATCGAAATACTTCACAAAAATAATTTTAATCTTTAAATTTTATTTGTATTCAGAATTTGAAACACGTCCTAATCATTTTTATTTCTTTCTATTTAAAAATTGTTTAATAAATATTTTTTATTGCTATATATTTTTTTTCCTTTCTAAAATATACACAGACTCTAGTAGCATTCCTTGAAAGGATACACATTCTATGAAAACTTTTTTCAGAAAGCTAGAAAGCTTGAGTTTGTAATATTAAA
>NC_051846.1:207190868-207194506 GCF_002237135.1 Teleopsis dalmanni
TATAATAATAGAAAAAATCACCAATACGGTGACTAACACTTTATGGTCGCTAGAACCTTATGGTCTAGTTTAGATTCCTTGTGTTACAACAACAAGGCATTTAAGCCGATAACAGAATGGTGTTTTTGTACTCAGATAGATAAGAAAGTCAACAGTTAATATACTTCTTAAGATTTCGAAAGGTTTTTGGAACAATTTTAAGAAGTTGTCCCTATTTTTCGTTTTTCCACTTACTTTTCCATTATTTCTATGTAGTTTTGCGGCACCCAGACCTAAGCCTCTTCATCTTTCCTTATCACTTCTATGACTTCAGGTTTAAAGCATAAGCTTATAAGTTTTGCTTAGAAGCTCTGCGATTTCAGGTTTAAAGAAATGTTTTCATTCTTGTTCAGCATAAACCAGAGTTTAAGTAATTAATTTTGTTACTGAGTTACTTTTTATAATATCAGTTGACTTGAATAAATTCAGGTCCAAATTGTGACTTCTGCCAGCATTCTGCAATAATGCTTTCAAGAAGACTTTTAAATCGCATAAAATGGATGTATTTAAGCTATAAATTTTAGGAGTGGAGGTTAATTTAATTTGTGATAAAAATTAGCTAAAACTATACTTTAACGATAATGAATTAAAACTTTTTGTTTTAAACTAATTTATAATATTTATTATTTAATAATATTTATTTTTAATTTATTTGCTCAATCAAAAGCAACGGCCAAAGTATGTGCAATTCAATTTTGATTTTTTTGACTGCAATTTAAAATAACTGCATTTGTTATCATAATGAAATACAATTTTTTTATTGCACTCTATATTTTATTATAATTAATAAATTTTTGAAATATCAATTATAAATTTTATTAGAGTTTTAACATGCCAGTTAAGAGTTCAGTGCCAGTGTTTTGGATTTCATTTGATAATACATATGTACAAAAAAAATGTTAAGATAAAATAAAATTTTATTATTATTAAGTTTTTAAATTATTCAAATAACCCCAAGTGCTATATTTTATAGAAAAATTTGTAATACAAATTGAATAATTATTAGAGAAAACTTTGCAGTAATATGAAAATTTACATATTATTTATTTTCTGAATTCTATTTAAAATTAACTTAACACTTGCAGCAAAATCATTATAAAAGAAATAAATTAAATTTCATAGAATCAAAAAATAAGAAAAAAAATATGTTGTCCATTACTTTCAATAAATTAAATTTCAAATTTAATTTTATAAAAATAAGTATAGCATAAATTGAACAGATGTTGCTTCAAGTGCCTGAGGGATTGTAATTATCAATAAGTTTATTTATCATTACACTTTAAGTCACAAGTCGTTTACTTTTAAGTTCAAAACTATTTAAATAAACAAATTAGCATAATTATGAAAATATGACAAAAATCAGTATTATAATGTTAAAAAGAATATTTGACAAGAAATCGATTACAAAAATTAAATACTACAATAGAATTCCAACTAATATTCAAGAATATCAAACTCAAAGAGTATTAACGCAAACCAACAATAACTGGAGTACTGCATCTTCCAATCCACAGCATCATCCGTTATAAGTGAATAGGCAGTTATAAGTGCGGAAGTCTGAGTCTGGCGTGCTTATCACAATGATAGAGAATATATTCTGCTGTTTCTTCTTCTTCACAACAAAGTCTGGAGCTATCGTTTTTTGTAATACCTGGGTTCGACAAATGCTTTTCAGTCCAGTGAGAAGCCCTGTGACAAGTCAGATGCCATTTCTGTTCAGGTTTTTATAAATTCGGCATGAATTCTTTAGCTTGTCTGCAGGCAATTACATTATCCCAATCAGTCTGAGATTCTCCTTTGAGCCATTCGTTAATTTTAAATTTGAAAAAGTTGCATTTAATTGTGGCCAACTAACATATGAGGCCGCCCCCTTTCTGGCTAGTTCGCCTAGTTTCTCATTTCCCTCAAATCCGCTATATCCTGGGATCCATATTAAGTGAACCCTGTTCATTTCAGCAAGATCTTTAAGAAGTTGAAGGCATTCGCACACTAGTTTTGAGGTCAATCGAAGTGAGCGTAGTGCTAGGAGTGCTGATTTACTGTCAGAGAAAATATATATGTTTTTTTCGTGATAGATTTTCCTTTATATTACCTTAAACATGGTTCAATTGCGTGTACTTCGGCCTAATAAACTGAGTTTTCTTAACTCATATTCGCAAATATCTCTTCTTTTGGTTTAACTCCACGTACTCCCGCCTCCACTCCTTCCATCGTTTTGGATCCATCCGTGTACCAGAGATGGTAGTCTCAAACGAATGGAGATGTGTTCCATTTCGAGTTATTCCTTTCTGGTATTTGCACTAGTAATTTTTAGTGGAACTTAAATTTAGGTGAGCAAATGTCAGATATAATGATGTTTAGTCCTTCCTCTCTTTGCATTCCCATACCTAAAAAGGAATTATGCAGTGATCTTGTTTACTAGTCAACTGTAGCTTGGCTATAAAAGTCATTGCTTCTTTTTTGGCAAGTAGGTGAAGTGGGAGCAGTCCTACTGCAACCTCAAGGGCTGTTGTCGGGGTGGTTCTTGTAGCATTATGTCGCATTAATCCTTATGAAATCATTAAATTAAATTTCGATTTCATGGTAGTAACCTTATAAAAATTTCTTGACATTTTCTCTGATCTAAAAATTGACAAAAGTGGTTTCATAATTCACAGTCGAGGCAAGTCACGTTGATCAAGAAGCTGGTTAAAGACATCAAAATTGTAAATGAGTACGATATCCTATATTTAATTGAGGCCCTTTTACTCCGCTTGGTCTTGTGTAGATATATACAATAATAACATGAATAAATTGTCCGACTTATTTGTGAAACCCTTAGAATACGATTTCGATGCCGCTTATAATCGGATGACTTAATATTTAACTTTTCTGTTCTATTTAACTTTTCCTGCAAAATTGTCACTGAAATCAATAACCTTTGACTTTGTGATAAAATATGTGAGTTTCTGATACTGATTAAATCAAAACAATTTGTAAATGAAAAACATATTTTTGAAAAACATTAAGTATTCCTAAGAAATAGTTTGAGTATTATTCTTTGTCAATAAAAGGATTTTATACTTTTTAATATTCATTTTACTATTTTGTGTTATTATTTTTTCAATATTTTGTGCATCAATAGAAATTTATTTAATAAATTGTTTACGCATCACTTTGTGTTTTCTGCATTTCAGGTGACCTCTCTTCAACATCAACATCACATCAACAACAAAGGTTTTCTATGTAAATATCTGAATCCTTCGAATTGTTTATGCATGGATTTCATCAATGTCAGTATAATTTTTCGAAGAGAAATGTTTTTAATTTTATTGTAGGTGAAACGAAGTCAATGCTATTTGGTATTACAACTGATTATATATGAAAGGGTATTTATCATAATATTCCATACTCTAAGGACACTAGTTGCAATAAATTCTTTGGAAAATATTATTACTCCGATAACTATGGTATGAATTAAAGTGCAATAATATTTGTTTGCTCTATGTTTTCCATTGAACGGACTTAAGAGAGTAGTACATTACGAATCAATTAGATATGAAAACATCTTTGTGTAATGTATAATGTACTATTCTAGTTGTTTTTTACGTTATCACTAT
>NC_051846.1:207194606-207199347 GCF_002237135.1 Teleopsis dalmanni
GTTGTGTAAATCTGCAGGAAAAAAAACCATTAAAAACTTTCTCCATTGAGATATTTCTTTGACAGCTTATCAGCCTGTTTATCGATAAAGACGAAAGACCTATTAAATTATCTTAATTCGACAGGATGTATTTAGTCTGAGTTCTTCTATCTTAGAGGTTTCTGCGAGAAATATGGTGGCAAAATGGCAAAAAATCGCTAAGTGAGGTATATAGAAAGTTATCTGAACAACCACAATAGTATATTTATTATATATAAGTAACCATCCCTAATAAGTTTTGTCGTGGTTGTGAATGTGAAGAGGTGTAGAAATCCGTGTTTCATCTACGTTGTCAATGCCTGTTTTTGACCATTAGAAGATTGAAAATGCTTGGGATGTCATTTTTGACCGATCGGACAGATCTGTTAATCTTGAAATTTAAAATCTGAGTCAAGTTTATAGACTTTTCAGGTTAATTCACTTTTAATTGAAAGGAAGAAACGTGTCTTTCATTGGTTATCATTCTTTTAGCTAACCACTGCGGCCCTCTTGAGGAACTTCTTCATGGTAACCCATGGTAACATAATAGAAAAAAAGCCGCCACTCCAAACTGGTGTAACCTCCACTAATAGATCAAAAGACATCTTGCTTTTCAAATGAAGGTTAGAAGGCATTTAATTAAATAATATCAGACAAGATGTGAAGAAGTGAAGTTTTGAGAAAGTATTCTTTTTCTGATACATATTGAAGCCGGACTTTTATTTTACTTATTTTATTTAGAAGTCATCTTGATATTGCGAAGGAATTTCTGGTTAAAATGACTCGTCAAGTAAACTATCAGCAACCTCTGTATCATTGAAAACTACAAGTTTTAATTCTTCACACACGTAGCAGAGTCCTTCAGTTTTTTATCTAATTAATTGATTACAGACCTAGTCGTGAGCCTATAATAGTGTCGAGATTCACAGAACTGCATGGCTGAACCAGTTCTTGCAATGTTATCTGTCGATTTATTGTCATCAATTCTAATGAGACCAGGTATATATTACAACACTTTTATTATAAGATCAATGTCTATTTTTAGTGCTTATAATTGAATATATAAAGCATTATATAATGATGAAGTTAAGATGGTTTTGATATTCCTAAATCATCAGTCTAATATAAATAGATTAATTACTCGAGTTTATTTAAGGCAGCTCATTTTAAGAAGATACTTTAAATCATAACAATCTGCATATCTTTCAACTGAATCCTCATCTGAATAACTGGTTCTATTAAAGTTTGCAATAATTATGGCTAACAAAGTAATTTAGTACCCTGTCGAGCATAGCATTCCTTTAGACTTCTTTATTTAACATGATTTCGTTACAATGGATTCATATCTGGCAAGTTCGTTCTGGTGCTAAAAATGTCTAGTATCCAAAATACTTTAGTATTTACTTTTTGTGAAATATTCTGCAGTATAAAGTGTGATTAATCGACTATACATACCTTATTCACAGGAGAGCTAGTAAAAATATTTCTAAAGATATCTATAGTTGGTAGTCTCTGATAGATTACAACCTATTTTATCTGACTCGTTAGTTCACTTACTATCTAAGCAATGAATAGCTAGTATTTATAGTAACTCAGTAGTAGATAAATCACCATGGAAAACTTAGTGATGACCTTTTAAAAACTAATGCATTTAATTATCAGGAGTCTTTCTCTATAAGAGTCTTGATATCGAAACGTACATTTGCTAATCACAATAGGATGCTGACAAATGAAACATTGTGCTGAATGTATGTATATTTAGCCTTTATAAGTTGTAAATAAAAATATTGCTCACTTTCCAAGCTAATACAATAGTGTTTGGGTTTCGTTGAGTAAACTAGTAGTAATTGGAACGCACAAATATAAGATATTATTTAAATCCCAGAATTTTATTGGATGTAAAATTAATCTGCGTAAACATATTTCATTACAGATAACTTTTCAGTTTTTCAATATCAATTTTGGTATTTCCTTTTCTACCAAAATTGATTGACATTTAAACAAACTGTTTTTATTATTTACACACTTACACACAAATTGGAATATTATAAGCTCTTCCTGTACGCATTTCAAAAATAAATAATTTCCTTAAATTGGTTTTAAACCTCCGTCACTTATGTCTCATGTACCAAGTGTCAGAACACCTTTCGCCTCAGCTTCCATAAAATTGAAATATTTAAATGTCACTGTTCGCTTGTAAGTAATCACAGCCAAACAAAAATATACATAAATATTTCTGAAGTGCTTGTTCAGTGCTCAGAGAACAAAATGTAAATACAGGATATTTTTAAAAATTTTTGAATTTTGTAAAATAATACGATAAATGTTGTGTAATTTATACATAAAGGAAACGGCACGTGTAGAGCATTTTATCTCTAAATAAATATTTGTAATATTATATTTTCGAGTGTCCTCTAGTTGTCCTTTCTATATTTATGTTCAGATAAGCACCAGATTATCGCATCCATTAATATGCTTTGCCGTATCCTTGACGCATAACATATTATGCATTGCGGTATTTTGTAAAGGCATCTCGTACGGATACTTTTACCACCAACTGTTGTTGTTGGCACATTCCAACATCTTTTTAGCAGTTATTTTACAATATTTGCATTATGAACGATTTTCATCCTTGCTATGCTAGGATATTATGCTTCGTATATTAATATTCAATGAACATTTTACACATTTCAAATATTTCAACATAAGTAATCCTTGCTTAACTCATAAACTAAAACTGGCGTGCATTTTATCGGAAATTCTTCTATATAATTTATTTTCATTTTTTTAATAATTTGCAAAGAAACGTCGTCTTTTTTAAGTATAAAACGAAAACAGCACAATGTCCTTAATGTCCTTGTTTAATGCTTTGTTAGTCGGCACGAAGTATTTTTTCTTAGTTTTGCATTCTTCAAATGCATTTGGTGCTGCATTTTATTGGGTTGGCATTCTTTTCTCTGTGGAATTTTTTCTGCACTAAGTTCGATTTGTTGGCATATTGGCGTTTTGGCACATCCTTACATCCTCACATCCTTTAAACTCCTTTCTTCTATTTTAAGATGCAAATGAAAATCATGACTTGATTGTATTTGCACTGTCTTGTATTTTTAATATATTGAACTAGTTTAACAGTTTGTGCATGAAGTAGTCTTTGCCTTCCATTTAATGTATTCTGCTATTCTGCTGTGGAAAAAGAAAAAACTATTGAAATATTAATGAAGCATCAAATAGAGTGCAACATAAAATGGAATTGACAACTCTAAGAAAAAATGATTTTAAATTTATTTATAGTTAAGAATATTATTTCTGCAATTTTTAAAAGTATTTAAATCACTGCAAGATAGAAATATTTCTTTGATGATTTAGTAGTTAGTAGTAGTTTTAGTAGTTTTAGTATATTAGAGATTATACTGTTTTTCTAATCACTATCTAAAATGTTAGATGAGTAAAGATTAAATATTGTTATACCTATTACCAATTGTTAAATAATTTAAAATGGAAAGAAGGTCCCGCCAGTGTAGATTAGATATTTTTATTACTCTAAACAGTCCCTGGAGTTGTAGATCTTTAGATTATTCAGAGATCCTGACACACCAGACATACTGTAATTGTTAGGTTAGAAAAAGCAGAAACTAAAATGATGTAAAATAATGTTATATATGAAAAAATATTGTTAAAACAAAAAAGTTTTAGCTATTGGGTTCTGAGAAGTTAATTTCTTTACACTCAATCGTAACTGCTTTTATATCTGAGCATTAAAGTCACACAGAGAACTTATATCAGCCTACGATTTCAGCTAAATACCTATATTGTAGTTACAGTTTGCTTCTATTTTCTACAGTAGAAATATCTTGCCATTGAAATTAGACCAATAGATTATCTACGTACTATATAGCAATAATGGTAGGTATTTTGATTGATTAAGTTACTCGCGCATACACTTAAATTTTCCAATAAAGCAAACTATCTGGGTGTAACCCCTGCTAAAACGCTCATTTAAAACCCGCATGACATGAAAGCAAGCCACAAAAGCAAGGCATTCGTTTTTAGCCCCTTCACACCCAGCTCACGAATAAAATTTACAAATAAGTAGAAATGTGGAAACAATAAAACAGGCAGAAATCACTGCTAGTAGATTCCAAAAACTAATTCCAATGGGTGCCTATCGAACTATGGTTCAAGCAGGAATACATGTCATTGAAAAACATGCGAAGGAATACTCATATATTTCTAATAAAATGTAAGGAACATACAGTTATATATTGTGAGATAGTCAGGCGGTGACTGTAACGATTATCTAAAATATAATTAATAATTGTGTGAAACTTCTTAGTGCAGCGGAGAACATCAATACTATAGTGTTAGAGTGGGTCCCAGGGCATGACAGACATGAAGAAAATCAAATGACTGATTGTCTAACCGAGAAAGTCGCAAATATGCCTTTTCTCCTACGTTCTTTTCTGTTTTAACTAAAAGCCACTTCGATGATATGAAGAAATGGGAGGAGACCAAAATTGCAAACCACTGGCTTAATGATATAGACCAATAGCAAGCAAAATGAGAACTTACCTCAGCGAAAAGATTATCAAATAAGGAATACTTTTACTAAGCTTAAGGACACTGTTCTGTTATTTTACTGGTCACTACAAGCTGTGGTGATGTCTGTCGTTTTTGTGAAATGGAAATCGGATGTTCAAAGATTTCGCTACTCAAGTGGTAATGT
>NC_051846.1:207199447-207217712 GCF_002237135.1 Teleopsis dalmanni
ATTCTGAGATTCGATAACGGGGTGTTGGTGTTCAACTCTTTTTATTGTTTAGAAATATGCTGACATGTTAATTTCAAATTTCTTGTACATAAAGTACGCTTTAACCGATCGAAGCACTATGATCTTACATATCAAGGAATATAACATATGTGAGCTTTTCAGCTGCCTTGCTGAATCATATAATCTCATATATCGATTTAAATCGAATTTGATAATGAGAACAAATTATTCCTGTTCTTCCAGGTATAATTTGTTTACGTTTACTGACATTCCATTATTCTCTTCTACAGAACCTCTTACATGGACATGCTGTTTGCTGCAGCTGGATAGTTTGAGTACATCTATGGTTGGTTCTGACATTGATGGTTTGGCTTGACTTTTCTCTAGCAGCTCGTTTATAGAGTGACGTTATTTGTGCTACGAGATCACCATAGCTTGGTGGATGGGCCTTCAGATCACCATAGCTTTGTGGATGGACCTTCTTTCTCCACCCATCATTTCTTTGAATACCTCAGCGCCTGTCGAGTTTTATTTGCAGTTTAGTTTTTTTAGAGTGTGCCTCTTCTGAGAGTTGATAATTAACGTCGCTTCAATGTTTTAGTCCAAAATAGTGGAGCTTTCAGAATTTAAGTGAAGTAAAATTTCAGTGAATCTTATTTGTGTTGTTTAACATCAAATTAAAGCTATAAATTGTTAGCCAATATCTTTGGCCTCCACGTATAGCAGAAATTATTTCTGTATTTTTATTATTTGATATGAAATTGATATACTGCAATGAAAAAAAATTAAATTATGCATTCAATTTCACGGAAAACTCTATAGCCAGTAATTAAATTTGCTTAATATAACGTGAATTTTATATTTCTTAAAAACACAAATTTGTATATTTATGTTTATGTTTATGTTTTTTCAATTTATATTTTTCAGATACATTTACGTTTGCCACGCTCCAATGGCTAGGACTTGGTGCACTATGCCGCGCGTAAAACGTTGTACACTATACATTGCGATTTGTGCATTCCTGCATCAGAGCACACGTTTTTTCGACCGCACATACTATCCATTGCAGATTGAATGGAATGGCCATCATACAGAAGTCTGTCATGTGGAAACATCAAATTGGGTGCATATTTATGTTGGCGAGGATTTATATTTTACATTATACTTTTCATCTCGTGTGCTGTTTGTGCATCTCTTGCCCTGCATCATACTGGTGACGCTGAACATACTACTCTTCCGAGCGATGCGTCAGGCGCAGGAACGACGCAAATTGCTATTCCGCGAAAACCGCAAGAAAGAATGCAAAAAGCTACGTGAATCGAATTGCACCACACTGATGCTGATTGTTGTTGTTACCGTATTTCTCATTGTAGAGATACCGATTGCTGTGGTAACACTAATGCATATTGTGTCCTCGTTGCTTATAGAATTTCTGGACTATCGCATTGCGAATATTTTCATTATGTTCACTAATTTCTTTTTGGTTGTAAGCTATCCGATTAATTTTGGTATTTATTGCGGTATGTCACGTCAGTTCCGCGAGACGTTCAAGGAGATCTTTCTGGGTAGATTGGCGGTCAAAAAGGATAACTCTTCGAAGTATTCTATAGTTAATGGACCACGTACCTGTACCAATACCAATGAAACGGTGCTCTAGTAAATGGTGCTGTTGGTGCCATACCGCAGTAAGCATCGACGAAGTGGTGTGGGAACTAAACGAAGGTGTGGCACCACCAGTTGTACGAGTACCCAACAACTGAAGGTAGAGTTTCAAATTGAGCCAATGAGTGCGACTAAAATTTTGTAATTACAATTGTAAACATTTTCAATGAAATTATTTAATAAGTTGCTTAGTATACGTATATAGCATATAGGTAGGAGGGATGTGTGTGTAACTGAAATTTGGAATTGACTGTGCTGTATTCAAATTAAATTAAATGAATGAAAATATAAGAAAATTAACTTTACTTTAAGATTTTGTACATATAAAGATATGAAGTTTGGTGTTGTTCTTAGTATAAAAAATAAAATTCATGTTTACGCATTTGAAAGGCACATTGTAAATATTGAACAAAGAAATTATACCGCAAGGATTTTGTTTTCCCTGCAGTAAAAACTTTTCCATGCTGTGCTTACTGAGTTCCGAAATACATTTTCAGCATGTAAAATTTGTGCAAAATTGCTCAAAGAATTATTTATATAATAAAAAAAATGTAAAAAATTCGCTTACATAAAAATAACTGACAAGCAAACTTTTGCTCCCCATTTTCCTATTTCCTACAAGGAAAATCAATTTTTATTATTTTTACAATTTTTTTCAATTTTTTTTCAATTTATCTGCTCTGGTTTATATCAAAACTTCAACTTTGCCAAATCAATTATATATTTTACTGCTTTTCTTTCTGGCTTATATGCAATACAAAACACAATTGTAAATATAAAATTATTTAAAACGATTTGCGAAGTAAGTCCTAAGCATGAGTTTAGATACCATTTTTATATCAGAAATTTGACTGCATTTGACGAGCTTGTCCATGGGTTTTCAGGTAAGGAGTAGTCAGAAGTTTAGGGTGTATTTTTTCTATATATTTTCTATATTGTAATGCTTTCCACTAAGCTTAACTGCATACAGCGACTGTTTTGAGATAATTTAAATATCACTAATTTTACTGAACTTTTTACTTATAAGTTAGTACGTAATTGATGTTTTGTAAATTAATGAAATAAACAAGAACTTAAATTTATAAATTTATATTGTGACAAATAAGAAAATGCTCTGAAACGCTTTAGATATATTTCAATGTAATTATTACAAAATAAATAGTTTTTATGTAAATTATAATTGTACACTAAATTGTATATAAGAGTTGTATTTACGCAGGACACGAGTAAGAAACAGATTGTAGGTTAGTAGTTAGTGGGGGTTTTTATACAACGCATAGGCATATATCTTAACAATTAAATTTATTTATATATATATATATATATATAAGATATATTGTAATAGTGAAATGAAATATTCATTTAAATTTGTAAACCTACAGAGCCCCAAGTGTTTACCAATTTAAATGATTTTAATTTCAAATTCTAGTAAAATGATTATATGCTTATCAAATAGAATTTTAAGTGAATGTGTAAAACTATTAATCAATTAATTATTAAATGAGAATTTCATATTGCATAGACTTTGAATTTCAAATAATAAATCAAATAAGAATGAATAAATATTTGTTTAATTGCAAAGTTTAACAAGTGTTAAATATTTTTCAATATTT
The DNA here is from genome assembly GCF_002237135.1 of Teleopsis dalmanni. Taxonomy (NCBI): domain Eukaryota; kingdom Metazoa; phylum Arthropoda; class Insecta; order Diptera; family Diopsidae; genus Teleopsis; species Teleopsis dalmanni. The sequence continues at coordinate 207,202,723 of NC_051846.1, forward strand.
CTATATTTTTAATATCAGCTGTAACCTGTTTTTAAACATAATGTTATGATGTAATGTATCAATATTTGTAATAATTTAAATATTATGTAAATAAGAAAAATTAATAAATTTGTTAAAATATATTGCATATGAGATATGGTATTTAAATAAATTTAATAAAACTTAAATTTCAGCACTATTTAAATCATAAGCCGTTGCCTTTCATTTCACTAAATTGATAGAGAGACATCAGTTTTACAAATACCAAATGTATAGAGGGGTTTCGAAAAGTAGTAAACTACAACAACAAAAATTATTTTTATACTATTTTAATTAATTGAATTTCAAATACTGCCAAATACCCATCATCGGTGGTCTTAGAAATAATTCTTGTATTTAATTATTCGTAAATAATCACTTTGAGACTGTAAGTAGTAAGTGTTGAAGTCGTGCCCTGCCAAATTTGAAGCGCAGAGTCAGCGTTCATCAACCAACTGACACAAAGCCGTATTTGACTTGTATGTTCGCACTGTGAGGAGTTTTCTATTAATTTGCTGAGATATTTCATTAACAAATTCATATGCTGTGTTGTATTAGCACAAAATCATAAACCAACTGTAGAATAATTAAAATTATTTATAATAAATAATAAATTTAAATTTAAATTTTTAATTATTAAATATCAATACTATACTTTTGTAGAGGTAACTTAACATATTTAAGTGATATCTCAAACTACAAGGTATTGTTAAATATGCTAATAGAATTCTTAAGAGTAAATTGCTTAGCGGAAGTACCAGACTTATTATTTTATATATTGCGATGACGTATTGTTTTGTTTGACGTTGACTCATACTAATAAACCAATTCATCCTGACAATATTCGACACCAACGAGTGCTGAGACCCAAAGATCAGCAGAGGTATTTATAGGGCTCGAACCTTACCAAGGAGAAAGTTATATCCAAAACACATAACCAGTAAAAATTCATTAGAATTTTCAATGGGGCGTTTATCGGCCTATTATCTTGATACATGTGTTTGTAGAGCACTGTGGTAAGGCTTCATGACAGGTACCAACGCTAAACAACACTGTTACTGATTACGAATGGCTTTTTGTAAGTCTACAGAAAGAATTAGGAAATCGTTTCTTCAATGTTCTGGAACCTATTCTTTTACTAAGTTAAGTCAATCAATTGCACTTTTTGAAGTAATTACTATAGACTGGATGGCTTTTAATGTAGCTTGATTATCTTAAAGCAAGTAACATAAGTTTAGGTTTCAGGACAAAAGTATTTAGCGGGTAAAAAGTGTATCTCATTCTGTAATTATTAAAAAAATTATATTATAATTTAAATGTTGTAAATTATTAGTTTAATAATTAGTTTACATTTTTCTGTAAAACATTAAATTTTATTTTTGTTTTTAGGTATGTCGTATGTAAAAGTATGTCGTAGAAATAAAAAGTTTAAATTAAATTCCATTTTTAAATATGTTCAATTTTTTGTTTATTTTTGAGGGAACAATGCAGGCCAAGTTTAAATGAAAAAGGTGTATGAATTTCCATGGTTGTAGTGAAAACATGTATTCTACAAAATATATTTTAAAAGTTTCGGAACAGAACAAACTGTAAACTGAGCGTTCCAATGTAAATAAAACAAGGAATATCCGGAAGTAGTAAAAAACGTTGGCTCTGAGTCGTCTATTCACCGCAACGACACACGGGCGTGCACTTTATTTGTGTAATTGAACCTTGAAAAATTACACAATTTGCAAGCACAGGTAAACAAAATACCGATAAAGGATTAGTTTTACTTTATTTGTATGCAATGGTATTGATTTTTAGATATCCGTTTATTTCAATATTTAGTTACCGGTTGTTTACCATTTAATTTAATCTATTTATTCAGGAATCAGAGAAAATATAAAAATGAGAATAAATCTAAAGTAATAAAAAATCTGGATTATTTTGAACATTTAGTTTTTATACTAAAACTTGAGTATCTGAATTCATTTTAAAGATTATCGTAAAAAATTTATACTCATATATCTACACATATAATGAGATTACGCAAAGAATAATGATGACTACACATAATTGTTATTGGAGTCCGTTTCTAGGTTTTGACAGAACATTTGTTAAGGATTTGGCTTATGGAAAGTACATTCCGTCCATAGTATTGAAGGCTGTTCATGTTGATGAAGAGGAATGGTAATATTTCAAGAAGAGAGAAATTAATTTGCTTAGAATGTAAGATAGTGTATTGAGAAGGGGAGCGAAAATTGAATCTATCAAGTACCAGATATCTAGCCACTATAGGGTTTAGCATATAAAAAACACATTCAGTCTATAATAATAAAGCCTATTCATGTTGACTAATAGGAAGTAAGAACTGGTGATATTTGGAATAGAGAGAAATTAGTTTGCTTAGAATGTAAGACAGACTATGGAAAAGGTGTGCGAAAATTGAGTCTAACAAGTACCAGATATCTAGATAATTTGGCATTATAATAATAAGAATCTAAAATTTAACTGAGTACAGACTTGATGTACTAGGAAATATTTGCATGTAATAAAATGTAGATTATTAAGCTGATTTAAGTTCTTTCTGTTTCTAATTGTGCTTGACGCTGTGGCCAAGAAAACAAATAAAGGAACGGTACGAGGTATTGTATGGAACCCACTGTCAACGAACACTAGGCTAGAGTGTTTGGACTATACTGACGACAAATGCGAGTTGTCACATCGGCTTGATGATATGCAACAGAAACTTAATGACCTGTCTTTAGAGTCGTCCAAATCGGACTAAAAATCAATGCACAGAAAACAAAAGAAGTTTGAATAAACAATCGAATTGACGAACCTTTGAAGTTGGAAACGGAGACCATTGAGCGCGTAAATGAATTCCAGTATCTAGGGAGTATAGTGTCTGAAAATGGAGGTACAGCGCAAGATGTGATAAGCAGAATAAAGAAAGCCGTTGGTGCTTTTACAAGGCTTCGTAAAGTGTGGAGCTTCAATACTTATAGTTTAAGCACAAAGATAAAAATCTTTAAAGCATGCGTTCTTTCAGTTCTCCTGTATGGTTGCGAAACCTGGTTTGTTACAGAAAACATACAAGCTGAGAGTATTTGTTAACCGCTGTCTCCGCAGAATTTTACGTATCTTCTGGCCAAACAGAATATCAAATCACGATCTTTGGACCAGACCAAATGTTAGAGATGTCAATCTTGAAAGAAAAGAGCAGAAAAATCTGCTTTAAAGCTACATATCCAGCTTTACGTCACTTAATTGTTTTTTATATGGCCACTATATTGTCTTTAAGTTTTATTTCAAGAGCAGCCTGTGTTTATGCCTATCGAATTGATGAATTATTTTTAGTTAAAAATCGATATTAGTTCTTATAATAGTAGAGATTACAAAGTGACTTTCTTTGTAATGCTACATACATCAAGGCGGGCTTAGTTCACTTCAAGAAAGCGTTTAAATCTTGATCCGAGGTTAGCATCAACTTTTTCTAACAACTTTTTTTCTATACAGTAGTACCATGACTTTGATAGGCGTTTTTCTGGTTTTCTTTGAATCTCTTAGTCACGGTTACATTGACAAATTCCTTGTGCTAGTGATCACAAATCATAGTAAGCTTCCAATATAACGCGATTGTTTAGATTGCTACTACTATAGACAGGTGGTGGTATGGTGGTAAATGCTGCTCCACTTGATTGGCATCATTGTTTTTAGTTTCGAAAATTAGCCAAAGTTTTACTGACAAGTAAGCTCATCTCTATAGCATCCGCAAAATACAACTATATCTGGATTACTCCATAAATATTAATAATTTTAAAAATTTACTAGAAATAAAACTTTTTTGAAAAATTCAATATTTTTAACTAAAGTATTTAATATTTAAAATTACGTATATCAGCTGATGGAAAAGTATCAAATGAACTGCATTATTAACTGCAACTTTGATTATTTCAATAATTTGAAAACTTTTAGATATAAAAGTTTTGGTTATTATATATAATTTAGTACATTTAATAGATGTAAAATCGAAACTTTTTAGTGCAGATAAAATTTTTTATTAGCATTAACCGAACATTCGTATTTTTGGAATTGATGAGAATTTTTTATCTGGAACTCATAAAATGTGTATAATTAAAAATAACTATTGAATGCAAAACAAAAGAAATATATTTATTTTTTATTTTAAATGGATATTATGCTGTTGAAAAAGTTTCGGATGTAATGACATGATTGGTAAAAAATTGTAAATTTACTCCGTAAAAAGTTTTTAGTGCAGAAAATTGTAATTAGAATCTGTTGAAAAATTTAAATAAAAATAAAAAAAATCTTTTAATAAAGTAAAAACATTCAATTTAATGAATTTATTATAAAAATGAAATACATAAATTAACATTTAAATTACAACAGCGTCCCATTAAAAGTTCCTCACAAAAACAAATTGAAAATTAAAGTTAATTATAAAATAAAAATTTATATACCATACTTTTGAATAAATTCTCTAATTTAAATACTTTAACAATATTTTTCTGCAGTGGTGGAATATTTCAAATGAATATAGATATAGATAAAAATACAGTAATGACATTCCCTTCTTAGATAAAAATACAGTAATGACATTCCCTTCTTATAAGATTTTTAATTCGTTTATTCGCTAAAACAAACATGCAAGACAAGCATGAAAGGGAGTACTGAGGGCGCCTACAAAAGGATATGTTCGACCACATGTGGTGAAGACAGCTCGATAAAAAAAATTAAATAGCCCAATTAACTAAAATGAAATTATAATACATCATCGGAAAGAAACCGTTTCTAAGTTTTTAAAAAAAATTAATATGTGTGTTTCTGTCAACCTTATGAATAAGGAAAATGTATAGAAGGAATTAAAAGGTATAAAAGATATATGCCTATATCTGTACTTATCACTTAATTCGTTACTTTAGTATGTAACTTGTTAAGTCATTAATCTCTAGTTATATGGTGCAGCTTATCCATTAATGTGAAGTGTATACTAAAAAACTTATATATATATCAATATTTTATTTTCTTCTAAATATTTTAATCCAAAAAATTTTCTTCTATTATGCACTATTTTCCAGTTACACTCTTTCAAAGCAACTACTCATGATTTTTTTTAGGAAAAATACTCAAATTCTACTGGTCATATTAGCGGAGTGTTGAACAACGTGGTATAAAACTGTCTACAATGGACGAAAACAGAAGACAAGTGTGAGAAGACGGGAGATATCGATTTAGAAATGGTCAGTAGATAATAAGGCATTGATATATGGGATATATAGAAAAAGCACACAGATTGATAATATTTTTTGAAAGAACACCATTGTTCTGCAAAAATGACTGAAAATTTTCCAAAAAAAAAACCAATTTCAAACATATTCAAGTAAGACGATGAAGATGAAGTAAAAATACAAATCAAATAAAACGATTGAGGTCTTTTTGATTTACAAGTACTTTTTTAACAAAAGATGCAATGTGAAACTCTTTTGTATCCAGTAATCTGGATAATATCTAAATAATTTTTTTTTTCGGACCACAGAATCCGAATCTTTTTTATTCCTCGAAGCTTAGAGTGAACTTGTTTCTATGGCAATTTCACGCAAATCTTATAGCTTTATATTTGATATTTATTATTTTAAATGCGGTCAAGGTAGAAATTAAAGTATGAACCTCTACAAGTATATATGAAAATATATTCCAGATACATATATTGTTTGAAACTTAAAAGTGCAAATACCGCAATTGATGTGGTTTAAAAAGCAACAAATTTACTTATGGTTAAGGCAAGTGTTTGTATTATTTTTAAATAAACGCATTTTATTAATATGTATGCATAAATTAATTTTATTACCTGGCTTACCATGTTAAATCAAATATTAATTAATTTAATTGTATAAATTACATACTTTTGCTACCGCATATAAATCTAGGATAAAACTATTTATTGAAGGTTACACCAGAAGTAAATAAATTCATAATTAATTATGCAAATTTTATAATTATTTAATTTTTTAAGATTAAAATTTAAAAATGTAGGATTTTTGTTTATTTATGCATTTTATTATGGAATTTAATGTTGATAAACATATTGTAAGATTTGCAAGTCAAATTATTATTTTAATAAATATATTATTTTAATTGTTACATAAATTATAATTATACTAAGACATTAGTTTGTTTTTATTTTTGTGAAATTAATTTAAACCTAGCTTATGTTCATTAAACTCACTTGTTAATACAAATAGCTGGATAGGTAAAGTTTCTATCAAAGAATCCAATCAAAAAATTCTTCGCCTGTCCATGCAAAGCCAACTACAGTACCTGGTAAACATCAAATCAGGGGATAAATCAGTTTTGGTAATTTCGCTTAGATCGTATCGTACCTTCAAGATGCCGTGGTATGGTTGATATTTAATCCTTTGTTCTGGCTATATTATCTATTACTTTATGCCAGTGGAGCTATTCTTCCACATGCAGTTAACAAGTTCTTTCATCTCATTAATAAGTGAAGTTGTAGCTGCTATATTTCTTTGGAAAGAAAATTTTGTGATAGTATTTAGTCTGGTAAGTTCATCTAACATGCGTTAAATTCTATACTGCCCTGGGATCGATGTATTGTGTATATTCCACTGCTCAAAGAGCTTGTTAAGAGCTTTTCGGTAGGCTTTTCAAATTAGCCACCACAGAGTATAAGTTCCAATTGCGATTTGACTTGCCGGGTGTATATATATATTTTCTTCCAAAACACTGTTTTCTTAAGGAAACTGCCTACTTAATAGCAAATTGAGGCCTTCGCCGGGAATAGTCCGGTAGTAAGAAGAAAGTGGTGTTGCACTCAAGCTAAAAGAGGTTAGTACAGATAAAACTTAATAAATAAAAACAATTTGCTTTTAATATTATTAAGTTTTTGGGATCAGCAACATTTCGGTCTTCCTCTTAAACTATCTTCAATGTACTTTTAATAAAAATTATTATTTACTATTTCTACATTTTTCTTAAAAGTGGTTGTCAGACCAATATCTAATATCCCAGAATTTATATTATATTTCCTTTGTGGTCAACATAAATCGAATCACATTAAATATATGTTCAATATATTTATTTATAATATCCTCAACTAAATTCTCTTTTTTTATGATTTTGTTAATAATAAAAGTTAATGTTTGTCCAACTTAATTATTATTTTTATTATTTTTTTGCTAGTCATTTCGAGTTACGATTACATGAACGCACACATGCACACACGCATAAAAAACAGTTAACAGAGAGACGAAACCAATAAAAATGTATGAAATTTTTAAACGTCCCGTGCTCAATACTAAGTCCATTGAGACCATTTAATGCTGCAACGTTTGTAATTAAAAAATTACTGACACACACGCAGGTATTTCGTATGCAGAAAAGAAACAACAGAAAATGGCAACAACAATGGCAACAAAAACAAACTTAAACAATAACAAAGGCAAATAAATAAAAAATTAAATGCACATACAAATGGCGGTATTGAGTCTGATGTGTTTGCACATTTGGCAGCATTAATGTAAGTTAATGTGCAGGGATTAAACATTATTTGCAGCATTAGCGTTTAAGCAGGCTTATTTACGCACACATGCACACATAAACACACGCAGCCCAGCCAGTCAGCCAGTGAGCTAGTGAGCGAGTCACCGACAGTCATTCGCATACGAATAGGAGAGTATTTACTTTTGTTTGTAGTTATGGCATTAATTTGGCATTTGCCCATTCGGTTTCGTCCTTGTCTCTGCTCTTGGCCTTGTCGTCCGAGTGACTTTCGTCTGTGGGACATTTTTTTCTTGTTTTTATTTAATACACATATTACGAAAATATGAAATATTTTTATGAATAAAAGGATTTACATATTTTTATTGTTAATTTTTTTTTTTGTTTTTATACTTTATTTCGGTAAGTGCTTTTATTTATTTACAGATACGTACTTTTTTCTCTCATTAATTTGGCATAAATGTGTGGGACTTTAAGTACATATAAATAAATAACTGTTGTACTTGGGTTTACGTATTCATGTTTTTTATTATAATGACTGCGATTAAAGCGTAATTAGTATCTGGAAATGGAGGAGACGAACACGTTTTCGAACGATTCAGCAAAGAAAAACGAACAATTCTTTAAGAGCTTTTAATATGCGTCAAGAACAGGAATGGCAGCTGAAGCTAAAGTTCTGGGAAGGCTTATTTGGTTGGCTTAATTGTAATAACACGACTGAGTGGTTAACATTGCAAATTTAAAATTTATATTTCAATTAAAAATTCTGAAAGGTATTGTGTATGTTAATTAAATAATTTTAAACGTTTTCTTTTTTCATATTTTATTTAAATTTATATGAAAATATTTTACGAGTACTTAATTCAGTAAAATTCGTAAGTATGTCAATTTTAAGGAATATTTAATTTTTTCAAGTGACTGTTATGCGGATAATGTTTAAAAATATACTAAAACTCTTATTAAGTAATTTGTTTATTTGCAAAATGTAAATAGACAAGAAAATATATTTATAGTTGGAATATATAAATATGTATCAACATTAAGAATGGGTTGAAAGGCGCCCGTATCTGTATTTACTGAGATAGTCAAACAGCAATCAAAGAATTATTGTCCTGAAAGTTTTCCTCAAAATTTCTATTATATTCTGCAGCAGCTGGCGTGCAAAAACAAAGTGATGCTTTGCTGGGTGCCTGATCACACAGGAATCAATGGTAATGAGTCTGCCGACAATCTTGCGAGGTCAGGATCTGCCATTCAAATGTGTGGACTGGAGCCATATTGTGGATTAAGTTGATCTACAACTAAGTCTCTGATTGTTAAATGTTTTTCAGCCGAGAGAAGTCGCTACTGGTGCGACATTCCAAGTAACCGTCAGGCTAAAGAGCTGGTTCATCCCTACAGTAATGGTAAGGTATCCTTCTTCAGCAGAGCAGAGTTGCGGTTGCTGGTGGGATATTTAACGGCTCACCATGGACTGCGTTATCACCTTAACAAATTGGATATGTCTGAAGGGATAGATTGTAGACTGCGTTATCACCTGAACAAAATGGATATGTCTGAAAGGATAGATTGTCGACTCAGCTTAGAAGCAGACGAGACTTCCAGTCATATTTTCTGTGACTTGATCTGAGCCAGATGATGAGCCTTGATCATAGCTAGGAGGAGGTCATTGGGTCGTGAAATACTCTCTCCTTCTGACATTAGGAGGCTCTCAATGGCCGACATTGACTTCCAGTCATATTTTCTGTGACTGCTCAGCCTTGATCTGGGCCAGGAGGAGGTCACTGGGTCGGGAAATACTCTCTTCTTCTGACATTAGGAGGTCCTCAACGGCCGACATTCTGGCTTTTATTTTAGTTAGTCTAAATTATTTTATATTTAAAAAATTTTTTATACGTTTTTATTAAATTTTAAATTTAATAAGAAGTGGAGTATATATAATTGAAAAAACTTATTCTCAAACATTGCTGTCCATATTCCCATTAAAATGGAATAGTTATTTTTGATTTAAGGCTCAAGTTAAATATTCCAATATTAATTATTCAAATTTTTTGTATTCAAAATTCTCTGCAAAACTTTTTGAAATTGATATACCTATTACGCCTTCTATGAAAAGGCAAAGTGCATTTTGAGCATTTTTTTTATTGCACATGTAGCCACAGCTATTGTTTGGAATTACAAGATTTTTCTGAATTTTGATGTTTTGATAATTACTTTTACGTTTCGTCTACAGTCGAAAATTTCATATGACACTTAATCTTCATATATTTGCTTTTGGGTTTTAGAGAACAACATATTTTTTTTATATCTCTACAATATTTGCACTACAAAATGAAGTTATAAGGGTTCATAAAAACAAATTTTTAGAGTTTTTTGCTTTCAAATTTTAGAATTTCATGCATAAATGAATAATTTTCTGCATTCATTTTAATATTTTTATCCTGGTTCTTTTTATATCATGTTAAAGACATATTTCCACTATATAGAAATGTGAAGATTAAATTTGCTCTTAACAGTTTTTTATCAAAAAAAATTTAAAACGGATAATGAAATATTAAGCATTTTTAAGAGCAATCAAATTTAAATATATATTTTAATTAGCAAAACCATAATTTCAAACAAAGACTTCCAAAAACTAAAATAACTTTCACAAATCATTTTAAGTTATTCATAATCTTGCTAATTAACCATTATGCTTGTTCTTTGAAATAGTTTTAATTAGATGCCAATTATATCTATATTTAGTGCATTTCAGCGGATAACGAAGGAATGATAAATATCACTTAGTAAAATTTTTGCATCTGACAGAACTTAAACAAGAGAATCCTAACGTTTGTAACCAAGCCAACGTTTCCCCCGAATCTATGTGCAGGAAAAGCCTATGTGGGCAGATACGTTCTTAACTGCAGATGCAAGTTATAAATATTGTTGCAAACTTAAACGTTGAATAGCAATCATGCGTGTATCTGAGAAATGTAACCAACATATGTATAATCCGTCATTCGTTACCCATCTACTATTTATTCAAAATGTAGTTGCAATATTATTTATTCATAAATAAACTTTGTTGATTGCTACCTACACTAGAAAGCTGCCAAGCCAGATATTGCACTCACTTGGTATATTCCATATTCCAATTCTAACGCCCATGCACCACAGCAAACGAACAAATGCATTGCGGTCGCACTTGCATAAACTAGCATTATATAAGTTTAGCCAACAACAAAACAATGAAATTACTTTAACCGCTTTAACCACTTTAAGCGACGCGATAAGTCCGTTGTTACACCCTCGTTTATAAATAATGCTACACCTGCACATAAACTACGTAATGAGCCGCCCGAAAGTATGCCGTGTTTATTATTATATTTATTATTATTATTATTATATTAGTCATTTGCATAAACATAAAATGAAGTTTCATTGCTTGACTGTGTGCGTGTATGACGGCGTGTATGAGAGCATGTATGACAGTGTAAACCACAAAGCATTCCTTGATCCTGCATTTATTTATAAATGAATTTGCAAGTTTGCTACTGCGGCGCGCGGTATGATTGCGTCGGAAGTGTGAGTCTGTTTGAATGTGTCTTGCGGGTATTAAAGGCTAAATAAGTTCAGATTTAAATGTGTAGATGAGCAAATTATTCGAATGAGTAGTAGCATTCTGCGTGTGGTTCATATATGCGTTCACATTAGGTCCATTAAGTGCTGCCTGTTGCTTGGGAAGTTTCGACAGATTTAGTGCATTACTTTCGCATAATGAATTCTGCAAAGCCTAAGTAGTCCTAATGGGATACATAAATTTTAAATTTTAATTTTAAAACATTTTATTCACACTCTTATTAAATAAAATTTAATATTAGAGCATAAACTGTTTTAAATTTTGAACAAAAGTACACTAGAGGAGTGGAAAACCAAAATGTCAGGTATGAAGTTAAAACCATTCTTCGGGCTAAATGCCAATTTTAGACTGGAGAAAGAAAAAATGCATTTAACGTGTACTAATTTAAATTTATTTGGAACTCTTAACAAATTCAACATATGCCTGTGGCATGCTATTTCAGTTATTATCGCATCAAAATCAAATTATTGTCATGCAAAAAGATTTAGCCAACAGCATTTCGAAAGCACAATAAAAGTCACTGACTGACTCACATATCTGGCTGTCTATTAAGTACTGGAGTGGGCAGATTCTGAATGTTGTCAAAATTAAAACAAGTACGCCGAGCTCCACATAAGCCAATCAAATTGAAAAATCTTCACAGCGTGATTTGCTGCAAACACCTATGCGCTGATAAGAGTGTGCCACAAAGCCCAAAACAGCAATTATGGAGCTCCGACGAGATGAAGCGAATTTTGGCCCAAAGCAATTTTAATGGAAAATTAGTGTTGGGTTTGGGAGCAGAGAAATTTGTTTATAACATGGAACGAAACGTATATGAGTACTCGCATAAGTCACTTGTAAATGTTTATATTTTACTGGGATATAATTTAGCACAAAAATTATATCTCTGGCAGCGTTTTTATAGCACCTCAAATCGAAGTTGTTGAGTTCGAATTGACGAACTGATCGGAAATAAAAGCAATCAATTCTTTATTAATAGAAATCTGACTTTTTTTCTACATGCTGGGCCTTTAAACTTCAAATTATTTTTTCTACTTCCTTATTTTCTTGATTTTAATTAAAAAATATATGAGATATAAAATGGCATCTACAGAAATTGTATCAGGCGTCATCAGGCGTCAGGCATCAGCCATCAGACAGTATGAGTGGGCACATCCCATCTCTCTTGGTTTCTCTAATAAAGAAAAATCAAATGATTTTGTCGAATAGAACATAACTTCTCATATTGGTGTGCATATTCGCATTTCAAGAAACACTTCCAACAGCGCTTTTCCAAACAACAAAAGGCACTCTCAAAAGGCAGGTTATAAAAATAAGTTATGAAAATGTAGACGACTTTATTCGCTGGAAGCGAATTTCGGAAAATGTTGGAAAATGTGCGCTTGTGACTATTATTTTCACATAATAATTGTGATTTCGTTTCCTTTACATTTCATTTCTTTTCAGTTCCATGGAATGGATGTGTGCTTAAGCATGAAATTTAATTAATTTTCCCTAACTTGCAGTCATTTTGAGATACGAACAAAATGGTAAAATGGTAAAGTTTCTTCAGATGCCCTTAAATATGATGGAATTCTCATGCCTCCTGCCCATCGATCAAATTTCAATTAATTGCTGAGGCATGTTTTGCTTGAATTTAATATTTTAGTTATAAATAAATATGTCACATCATTATTGGCAACTTATCAAGTTTCCAAAAATGATGAAAAGATACATTTGCCAAATTAAGACAGAAAAGATAAATTCTTTGAACCTTATGAGAATTCTTTAATGAACCATTAAGGTTGTTTTTAAATAAATAACGTAAAACTTTTCCTTTATTTTTAAAACATATATATTATTGTCACCAATATTTCGAATATAGTCTATAGTCATATTCAGGGTATCCAAAAAAATAAACTTTTTAAAAATAATTTAAAAAATTGTGTATTATTTAAACAATTTTGTATGGACAGAAAGAATACATAAATGAAATTTGGTCATTAAGACTATAAATTTGAAATAAATGTCAAAGATGAGAATATATTTTATTTTTATTGCTATTATATTCTTAGAATATCACGATTTTTTAAGATAGTCAGACTGCACTGAAAGCAATTGCATCTAAAACGGTTAAATCCAAAATTGTATAAAAATGGCGATTGTATTAAAATAGACTGATGGTGATGAGCTCAAATATCCCAAGGTCTCTCTTTGCTGGGATCCTAGACATAGTAATATTGAAGGGAATGCACTAGCAGATGAGATGGTCAGAAGAGGTTCTAAACTGCACAGAAGAGAAGCCGACCTCTCATTACAAACACCGATATGTGAAGTGCTTATAATAATAGAAAAAATCACCAATACGGTGACTAACACTTTATGGTCGCTAGAACCTTATGGTCTAGTTTAGATTCCTTGTGTTACAACAACAAGGCATTTAAGCCGATAACAGAATGGTGTTTTTGTACTCAGATAGATAAGAAAGTCAACAGTTAATATACTTCTTAAGATTTCGAAAGGTTTTTGGAACAATTTTAAGAAGTTGTCCCTATTTTTCGTTTTTCCACTTACTTTTCCATTATTTCTATGTAGTTTTGCGGCACCCAGACCTAAGCCTCTTCATCTTTCCTTATCACTTCTATGACTTCAGGTTTAAAGCATAAGCTTATAAGTTTTGCTTAGAAGCTCTGCGATTTCAGGTTTAAAGAAATGTTTTCATTCTTGTTCAGCATAAACCAGAGTTTAAGTAATTAATTTTGTTACTGAGTTACTTTTTATAATATCAGTTGACTTGAATAAATTCAGGTCCAAATTGTGACTTCTGCCAGCATTCTGCAATAATGCTTTCAAGAAGACTTTTAAATCGCATAAAATGGATGTATTTAAGCTATAAATTTTAGGAGTGGAGGTTAATTTAATTTGTGATAAAAATTAGCTAAAACTATACTTTAACGATAATGAATTAAAACTTTTTGTTTTAAACTAATTTATAATATTTATTATTTAATAATATTTATTTTTAATTTATTTGCTCAATCAAAAGCAACGGCCAAAGTATGTGCAATTCAATTTTGATTTTTTTGACTGCAATTTAAAATAACTGCATTTGTTATCATAATGAAATACAATTTTTTTATTGCACTCTATATTTTATTATAATTAATAAATTTTTGAAATATCAATTATAAATTTTATTAGAGTTTTAACATGCCAGTTAAGAGTTCAGTGCCAGTGTTTTGGATTTCATTTGATAATACATATGTACAAAAAAAATGTTAAGATAAAATAAAATTTTATTATTATTAAGTTTTTAAATTATTCAAATAACCCCAAGTGCTATATTTTATAGAAAAATTTGTAATACAAATTGAATAATTATTAGAGAAAACTTTGCAGTAATATGAAAATTTACATATTATTTATTTTCTGAATTCTATTTAAAATTAACTTAACACTTGCAGCAAAATCATTATAAAAGAAATAAATTAAATTTCATAGAATCAAAAAATAAGAAAAAAAATATGTTGTCCATTACTTTCAATAAATTAAATTTCAAATTTAATTTTATAAAAATAAGTATAGCATAAATTGAACAGATGTTGCTTCAAGTGCCTGAGGGATTGTAATTATCAATAAGTTTATTTATCATTACACTTTAAGTCACAAGTCGTTTACTTTTAAGTTCAAAACTATTTAAATAAACAAATTAGCATAATTATGAAAATATGACAAAAATCAGTATTATAATGTTAAAAAGAATATTTGACAAGAAATCGATTACAAAAATTAAATACTACAATAGAATTCCAACTAATATTCAAGAATATCAAACTCAAAGAGT
>NC_051846.1:207217812-207225356 GCF_002237135.1 Teleopsis dalmanni
GCTGTCAGAATACCCTGTGCTAATGCGCATACGGAATGGGCTCTACAAACTGTAGATTCTGTGAAGAGAATGAGGAGTCGGCTACACATGTGCTGTTAGAATACCCTGCGCTTATGCATATACGGAATGAGCTCCTGAGAATGTATATTCTTACGAAAGAGGCAATAAAACTCTGTGAAGTAGGTTTTATACAACTTTTTATTGACGTAACATGGCTTAGAGACCTACTTTAAACCCAGAAGGGGGCACAATAGTCCCGACTGTCGGAGTGCCACATCCCCTAGCAATCATAATAATAAGTAAAATTTGTACATAATATTCCACCATTCAAACAATATCTCAATCGTGGTTTAAATTATTCGACATATCTTATAGTTGAGCCCGCATTAAAACTAAACTGGATTGGTAAATCAGAATAATTTACGTAAGTGATTTATGTAAATAAAGTCGATTCAAGCACTTCTTAAAATGCTTAAAATATAATTGTAATTTTTTTTCTTTTCCATTATACCGATCCACTTACCGATACTGCTGGAGAAGAGTTTTAGTTTTCTCTAATCTGATCTTTTTAACTGCAATAATTATTGTTAATAAAAACGAAACACATGTGAGATGTAGAGCTCAAGATAAGCTTAGATTGAATACTTTTTACGACTAAAAAACTATGGTTAAATCACATAATAAATAGCTTAAGTAGTCCACTGATTGTAATCAGTTCTTCAACAGAACCGTTTGAAAAGGAAAGAGCTAGTTTGAAGATAAATGGGCTTAAATTAACAATTATACGATGTATTTTTTACAAAACTATATTTAAGTATGTAGTTTGTAATAAAATTTAATTTTATTTAATTTGTGAGTTTAATCAGTGATAATAAAATTTTACAGATTATCTTGTTGTGATATAAGCCAGAAATGGGCAAAAGCAATTATTTATTTTTATTTATTTGCAATGATCTTCTTGGCTGATGTTTACAATATCAAAGAGGAACGCCAATATAATGTTTGCAAAAAAACAAATTGAATAACTACTGAAATTAAATAAATAACCAAAAATAGTGTAAAACAAGAAAAAAATTGTTTACATTTTGACTATTTCGATCGTATAGCAATAAAAAAATAATTCACTATAAACTATAAACTGAATAAGGCAATAGATGGAGTTGTTTGGCTCATGTCCATTTAAGGTCGATAATTGAGGGTTAAATGTGGAGTTTTAACTTTCATACGATTGTGGACATGTAATTGAGGCTATTAGATAATTGTACAGGGTGTCAATAGGCTTATGGATTTACACGAATGATACTGCCACAATATAAAAGTGTGAATTACACTAAATGAAATTGTCAACAGTCTCGCCCACATTTCTTATTTTTAGTTTTAATAAATTTTTTTATTTGACTTATTGGTGCTTTATCTCTTTTAATTGGCGTATTCTGTAGGCGCAACGAAATAATTGAGACAAAACCAAAAGAGGTTTCAACAGATTGTTTGCACACGTTTTTTTTAGTCTGTGATGTACTACAGACTGGATGCTGCGCAACGTGATTAATGTTGCATACAACGCAAATAACCGCAAATAACCGCAAAAACCAATCAACAAAAATAATAGGAGTTAGCAACATCTTCGCAAACCATTTAACCTAAAGTTGGCAATATTTCGGAAAATTGTTTATGGATCTTCATAGTTGGTTTTTGTGCATACCTTCTACCTTATGAATAGCTGCCAAATGATCTTTGAAATGATGGCTTCCTAAGAAATATTTAGCTACTCTTGCTGCAAGAAGTTGCGGTTTCGCAAAACGAAATCAACACTACCGCAGCACAAAATCGGCCATGGGAGGTCGTCAGTTCAATTGCTTTTCAACATAATACACTACAATTGATAGCAAATAACTTTTAAATAAAATTTATGTTTTAATTAAAAAGAAACCACTTTGTTGTATAACTTTTATTATGAACTTACTGTCTTCAGCATTGGCAAAGCAGTTGTGAATTTGCGAATAAGTTGACTCCTTTCACACCTTTGCGTTCAGTTTTGAGACCTGTTCGAAATTCACAACAATTCGTAATATTTCTAAATATTACTCGTACCTCCAATGCAAAATGTCATTGGAGTTACGTGCAATAATACTCCCGGTCTCCTTTAATTCTTCTTCTATATTTTGCAGATT
This sequence comes from Teleopsis dalmanni, assembly GCF_002237135.1. NCBI lineage: Eukaryota > Metazoa > Arthropoda > Insecta > Diptera > Diopsidae > Teleopsis > Teleopsis dalmanni. The sequence continues at coordinate 207,219,984 of NC_051846.1, forward strand.
TTTTTACTATTTTGAGAAAACGTGAAAGGGCGAGATTTTAAATCACAATGCGCGGTATGACTTAATCAGGTAAGCCATCGCTTCTGCAGACTTGAAGCAGAGCAAAAAATAGGTTTCTAGTCTCTTCATGCACTTTAGAGCTGAAATGTTAAAAATCTTAGTTAAATCCAAGTTTCGCGATTATTGCAAATGTCAAGAAACCAACAATAGACAAAAAAAAATAAATAAAAGGTAAAATTAAGAACAGAAAACAATAAGATTTTTGAAACTATGCAGTAACGAAGTAGATTACTTGTCTCCTACACAATCGTGCCAAATATCCAACTAATTGCAAATGAAGTGTTAAATCTAAAGGAAAAAAATTAAAAATCAAGTTTTTTAAATACTTACTGACCTTTTCTATAAAACTTCAAGCTGCTTTCTGTTTTAAGTTCATTAATCGCATCACGTCCAAATTTAATTATTTTTATACCAACTATGCTGGATATTTTATTATAATGACACGGAATTAGACGTTGACTTTGATGAGGTGTGTGGCCGGTCCCACACCGCTCAAGGAGGAGAGATTTCAAGATTTATGAAAACAAATGAAATAAAAAACTCACCGTCTTTTTTTTATAAATGGTATATGCTTATTTTTAATATGATAGCAGTATAATTAACGCCAAAATAAACGACAAAGCTTACACGCGGTGACAACTATTCCCTACTACGATAACATTAAAACTGCTAGAAGGAGTCGAGCTAGACTAGCGTGACAAAATTAAGAAGATTTAAGAAAATTAATCTTCATTTCCTCAAAGCCAGTAAAGAATCGACATCTAAAATACTGTTATGGCTACGTTTGTAATCCAGGACAATAATATTGGAAGTAACTAATGGATATTTTATCGTCATCATTATATCTTGTTGAAATTATTGAAACAAAGGCACTACAACAAAATACCCCATTAGCATACTAGCATGCAAATAAACCATAGATTTGCTAATACATATAAGAACTTTTGCTGCAATCTCATCTGATTTGGGTCATATTGCGATAAGTAACTATAACCACAATGCTGACCTTATCGATGTTCCAAAGCAGTTCTCATATCGGACTTTGTAATGGTATTTCAGTATCGACACCAGCCTTATTTAAGTGCATTTCAAAACTTTTACTAGCCATCTCAACTGCTAGCTACTTTACTTTAACATTTTTATTTTCAGGAATCCAACAAATAGAGATACTTGTTTACAGTAAAATCATGTAGAATTGTGATTCTCTTCCAACCAACTCATCTGCTAGTTCATTTTCTTTAATATCCTCACGTCTAACAACCCAACAGTCATGATTCGGCTGAATGATGGTTGGGTTCAGACAATCGCCTTGTCTGATTGTCTGAGTTATATTTATTCTATTAAGTTTTCCATGGTTGCACGAAAGAAAAAAATGCTAGGTTGCTATATATCTTGATCTTAATGTTGAAAGACAATAATACTTCTTATGTCATTGCTGTAGCTTGAGCTGCTGAGGAAAAAGCAAACTAACGTCGAAACTTGTAGAATGATCTTATATGCTTTCTATCAATCCTATTTATCAGGTTCCCAGTGAGGATATCGTGTATATAGTTTCAACTTGAAAATCTGCTAGATACCAAAATTTCCTTATTACACTTTGTGTTTCAGCTTTTTGTGGATCCACATCGTGGATGTTGTTTAGAGTTGAAATTCTCTTAGCTACTAAACCAGTTTTCTTTATTGCTATTACACATATAAGACTTTCTTGTTGTGTTTTTCTAGATTCTTGTACATTGGCATCAACTTTTAACTTTGATTCTAATGGCATTTAGTAGATTAATGAGTGCAGAACTGCATTGGACATTTCGTTATTGGCGACAAGGGAGTCTCGACTATGGAATGATATCTAGAAAAACATGATCAACTTAATGAAGTTTACCACATACTATTATAACTCATAATGAATATAAAGTAAGCAATGTTAGTATAACACTTTAGCTGTATGTCATATTTATATTTTACATTTAATATTTTTTTAAAATTAATTATTTTAAAAACGCTTTTTCTGACTTGTCTTACAAATCATTAAGTTACTCAACTACTAATAGGATGACATATTGAAGAACTTTTGTGTACAAACTTAGTTAAGGTCATAAAGTCCAAAGAGCAAAACATAGCTGACATCAAAAAAGACGTAATATATTCACTTCACTTCGAACTGCTTCCCTTTACCGCTTCATTAAAATTCCAAATTATGTTTTTCAATATTTTCATTACATATTTACTGACTTAATATTGGTTTGCTTGTCACTCCCCCATGTTGCAACGTGACCACAAAATTTTATTATGCAACATGTTGCAACAACCTATGATGCATAAAAAACTAGTGAAGATGCAATAGCAATTTCAATTGATTTAACATCACCGCAAATGGTTTGAACTGCAATAGTTATTTTCGAAATTTTCTTTTTATATGATTTTTGATAAAAAAAAATAAAAACTAAATACAAAATTGTAATTCAATTAAAGCGAAGAAAATTGTCAATTAAGGAAAAAGAAACTGTCAGTCGAATGAAGAAGAAATTCAGTTGCACTGACTTATGTCGACAATTAAAGTTCAAACTTAAGACCAAGACAAGAGTACTAACGACAAATTGCTTGCAGAAAAGTAATTGCAGTATAACGGCTTGACCACAACTGCAGGAAATTCAATGCACTTCTAGTACAGCTCTGCAGAGCCACCATTATATCAACTGCTGAGATAAGCTGCATCCAATAAACGTAACTTTCCTAAATGTGGCACTTATAACTTTCGCTCCCTGTAACATTTTGTTTTTGTTTTTTTTTGTTTTTGTTTAAAATTTAAAAAAGTGAAATTTTCATGAAAAGCGTGAGATTTTTCTTTTTGCTATAAAATATTTACTGCATCATTGATTTCCTTTAAAACGAGTCACTAAACTGTCGCTTTTACTTACTCGCAATGTTGCCGTTGTTGAACAGTGAAAAATGTTTCCTGTTTTTTGTTAGCAGGTTATTGTTGACAATACGAGTACTCCGAAGCTTGTTTTCGACTATTTATATGTGGCTACATACGCATTATATCGCATTATATTAAATAAATTAAATAAAAGAAAACAGCCAACATGTTTTTAAATAAAATTATTTTATTTTATTTTATTTTATTTTATTTTATTATGCTAAAATCTTAAATAATTTCAATTCGTTATAAAAAGCCAGTTTGGTAATTGACTTCCTCTGACTTTAACACACGAGTACGTAACAAAAATTTATAGTTTTTATCCACAGCCCTAAATAAAATATTTTTAATAATATAATTTTTCATAACTGATGCTTATCCTTTTGCACTCAAATACTCAAACATTATTTGTTATGATTCCGCCACAACAAATCATTTAATAATGCCAAAGATTATGTCATAAATCCAGTATTTATGTGCACCTATATAGTTTTTTATGAGAATTATTCAAAAATTTATAATAGAAACTCACAAATAAAACAATAACAAAAACAAAAACAAAGAGCACATAATAAAATAATGCACATAACACAGATTTCAACAACGGAGCTCTTGTAAAGTAGCGCTTAAAGTTCAAATATTAGTAATACGCCAATATCTTGTCAACATAAACAATTCCAGCAACAATTTTACGGCTGCCTGCAGCAAATATGGAAAATGTGTATACACATTCATGCACAAAGGCACAAATGTGTATAAGCATGTATAGAAGTAAATCACAATAAGCTAGCTAGCTGCACGTAAAACAACGTTATTATATTTTATAAAAGTTGATTTTGTAAATTTACAAGAATGCAATTTTCAAAATCAAGATTAGTGAGAAACAAAATAAAACCAAAGAAAAGCTAACACTAAGCTAACACTAACAATGAACCCATAAACAAACAATCCAAACAATCTAAAATGTGTGCTGCGACATTGTTGCTTCGTTCGTTCGCTGCTCGCAGCAAAGCAACACATAATGTCAGAAAGCACTGAGAATCGTACGTGAATGGCAGATTTCACAACTAAATTGCATGCTTGGCACATTTTCATAATTGCCTGCATCGGCCGCGGAGCGAATATCCTTTTTAGTCGTTAAACGTCTCGCTTTGGCGGCAATTGGCAGCACTGAAATCACGCATATTTGCATATGATCTCGAAAAGCAGTGCAGCACGGCGAATGCTGCTGAAACAAGTTGCAATGTGAGTTAATGAACTGCAATGCGACACAATTGTCAAGTTACAAGTTGCAAAATATTGCATGCGATACATTTTCCACATCGTGATATGCATATTGTACGAGTACACATTAAAAAAAAAATACTAATAATAATATAAATATATATATAAAAATAAAAAAAAAAATTTTGAATATGCAACAAATTCCTGTTGTGCTGTTTGCACATAAAGTTCGAGTGCAACAACTTCTTTAAACCATATTTGCATCTTTATTGTTGTTCAAATTCAATTTAAGACCTCAGTTTCTTTCGTACAACATTTTAATTTTAATTTTAATTAAATTAAATTTTACTGCTCCATAAATTGTTTTCGTTTTGTGTTTGTGTTTTATGTTGTTGTCAATGGCAGAAAATTTATTTTCATAGTCCAGTATTTATAGTATTTGGGTTTTTCGTACAAATTGAACGGTAGCTGAGTAGCAGATACACATGCAAATTGGCAAATGCGTTAACGTCCTTGAATCATTTTACATTGTCATTAGAAATTGAGCATTTGCATGTGGAGTTGCAATTAATGAACTTATTCAGATACTTGTGACTCAGAGTAGGTCTTCGTAATACACGAATGGCGTAATTGCTATTATGTTCCTTATCTCATGCATATTAATCTTCCTTTACATGCTCACAGAGTACATGACCCATAATAAAATTTATTAAGTAGCAAATACACATAAATACTAAAAGCTAGACCAACTCTGCACGTCGGCGACATCAGAATTGCGAGGCCCCCTTTATAACCCAGTTGTAAAAGTTAATAAGTTACATTCACTAATACGACACAGCATGATTGAAAGTTTTATTGCTAATCAAATTAAAATAAACACAAATTTAAATAAATGAATTTTCCTACTTTTAACCACACTCAATTTTTTTTTAAATTATATCATAATTTGCGCCAGCTGTTATTTTTGCTTCAGTTTATGGAATTTCCAATGAAGATAGTCTCTCTTGGATCATCATACTTTTCTAGTACGTCTTAAACAATTTTAACTTGGCTTCTTTCTTTTCGTCGAAGCTATACTGACTGGAACTGTGAACATGAATCTGATTACTATATAAACATTTGAGAATACTTCGAATATGGTTAATGCCATTATCAAACCAAATTCTTCAAAA
>NC_051846.1:207225456-207235998 GCF_002237135.1 Teleopsis dalmanni
AAGAAATCATTTTAATATCAAACAAATAAACCTGTAAATTGGTCTTACGCGTGACCAATCAATCATTGAAGTCTTATTCGAATTGATTTTATTTGAATTTCATTTGAGTTTTTTGTGGATTTTTTGCGAATCAATCTTAAAGATATTTTAATTTAAAACGAATATCGCATATTTAAAGCAACTAATGGCGAGGCACGCACTCCGCTCGAACTCAAATTAAGAGTTTTAACACATTTTATGCCTTACAAATGATATCATAATTTATGCTTAAAAACTGTTAAAATAAAATATTAATAAATAATTTTGAAAATCATGCAAAAAATTAAAAAAATTTCAATTCAAATATTAAATCTTCGTTTTTACAATAGGTTTTTTACCAGAGACCTAAAATGCCTTTGGGCACATTTCGTAAAGTAAAAATTATAGCAAAAATTTGTGATTAATGATTTTTTTACAGTTTTAGGTTTTTGTTTTTTGTTTTTTACAATTTCATTACGTGTTTTTTACAATTTTTTTACTTTTTAAGTAGTTAATAGATCTTCTTTTATTACTCGTATTTCAGAGCTCAGCTGTTATTTGTGTACTTTCAAAAGACTCAACTTTTTGAAAGTCGCAGTGGCGGATGCTCATAGGTGTTGCTCCTATGATTTTTGTGGGTATTAAATTTGCAATTATTCCATAGGTGCAATGTGTTCGCCAAATTGAGCTTGGCTTACAATCGGTTTCGATTTCAAAAGATAATTACACAGTCTTTGAAATGCGATAAATCTACCAAAAAATTGTCTTAATTTAGTTTAAAGGTGAAGTTTAACGTACGCGCATTTGCCAAAAACTACACAAAAAAAAAGTTGGAGCAAATAAAATTCATTGGAAAATAAGTAAAGCAATAGAGTTGGAGTTATAAAATAATAAACTAAATAAATAATTATATGAACAATATACGAGTATGTGCAGATTGTTTTGTTTTGGTTTTGGTTTGGTTTTGTTTGGCTTTTTGGCATTCACGAAACCGTGAAAGGCACCTTTACAAATCTAGAAAATAATTTGAATACATTACTTCATTAAAAATGTACCAATCCTTTTTTGTGTTTTCGCTAATTTGGCAACAATCGCTACACAGCAAATGCATAAATTACATAAAACTACAGCAAATAAAACATTAAATAAAAAAAAAGTTAGTTAATAAAAATCATAATTTGCAATTTTATTAAATCATTAAAAATTAATCAAAATCAAAATCAAAATCAAGAGCTGCGATTTCATTTTAAGTTGGCGGAAACTATGAGCCAGTTAAGACTTTTGGATCATAGGCTCAACTTTCAGTTAATTAAAACTATAATTCGATCGATAATGACCGAGTTTCATATCGTCTGTTATCGTTTAGAGGCTAATCAAGGCGGTTAACTATAATAGTATCTATTTAAGACAGGAAACACGTATTTGCTCTTGTTATATAAACATAAATTTTAATCTACTTGATGGATGAATGTAAAACTGAGTGGTAATTACAAAGAAAAAAAGAGCAAAATGAATAAAGTTTTTCGAATATGGATTGAAAAGCAGTTTTAACGGTCAAAAGCAAAAATTTGAGGAAAAACGTGTCAAGAAAATTTAGACAGCAAAAACTAATGCTAAGTACAGGAAACTGATATATAACCAAATAATTCGTCCATCACTTCTATATGAACGTGTAGCGTTTAGCAAAGCTTCAAAGACTACTATTCGCCAGCTAGAAATTGCACAAAGCTAAGCTCTGGGAAGACTTTTCAAAGTACCATGGTACATTAGCACGAATGACATCCTAAGGAACCTCAAGATTGATCTGATCAAAAAATACATAAAGGATAGAGTTTTTTATGAAAACTGACAAATTTACCAACACCGCGTCATCAAATCTCAGAATGGTTACAGGTTCTTCGGAGAGCTATGCAGATCTGAGGTCAATTATTGCTTAGTCTGATGAAGTGATAAACAATAATCCAGTCAAGGCGTAAAGAGGGGTTTTAAAAATACCTCGAGTTCAGAAAGAGTAAAACTGCACAAGTACACTAACTCAAATAGCTTCAATATAATAAAAATATAGAATATATGCTAGACATATACTATATACATAAAATGCAATATACAAATGGTTCATCTACTTTGTGGTTCCAAAAGTCTATTGTGATTGAGATTTTGATCAAATTTTTACCATAAGGTAGGAAATGCAACGTCATTCGAATATACGAGTACTTCATGGGATATTTTACAAAACTGAATTATTTTAATATATATAAAATAGCTATGTAGCTGGATGTTTAATATTGAAACAACGATATTTTCAGGTGTATTTGTATAAATACGATCGTTCCCATAACTTGACAAGCAACGTTTAGTTGTGACAAACTTAAGATCCATTTGCAATAGCAAGATGGAAAACTTCATGTATAAAAAATTTCTGGTGCAACGAGGTTAGTTTAGGTTTCGTATGAATATACTTTCACACTTAGATTAGACAACTGCTACCCATTGGATACTACTACTACCCCTTACAGTTATCAGGCGGAAGCAAGCTCAACAATATTTTCAAAACACTTCTGCTACGAGAAAAAGCTTAAAATCAAATTTTTTTTAAAGTAAAATTATTAATAACTAACTAAATTTTGAAGAATTAGAAATTCTTCATGATATTCTACTTAAAAAGAATTTTATATATTTAAACATATGTAGTTCGAAATTTACTAAATATATCTCTCAAAGTAAGGCAGACATACAAGCTCTCTAATGTGGTTTATTTCACCAAACTTTGAACTTATAGGCGTTGCAAATATATTAAATTCAATCAAATATGTATAATTTTATATTAACTATATCTGCAATAGCAATATCTCAATAATTTCTTTTTATATTAATATAAGAAAAAAGATTATTTTAGTGCAGTTTAGAATCTGTATAGAGCCGTTAAAATGGCTCTAAACGCGTTATTGTTTTTCATAACTTTCATTATTTTCCGCTAAACCCAACTTCATTTCTATATTGAATATCACATTCTGTGCACAACATCACATAGCGACATACTAAAATTAAGAACGGATTTTGTGGATATAGTTAGCCTAACAAAAAAGCTAAACGATTTTGAGATAATCAACTTACTTGTTTCGTTTTTTCTATGTTTTGTCCATTAACAGATAAAAAATTTGGGCATTCTAGGAGATTGTATTAGGTAGAGGCGTAGACGCAATAATAAGCATCTTTAAAATAATTGATATCGATGTGTACCTATTAACCTTTGTGTGGAGGTACTTTACGTTCTGATAACACGCCATCATTGTGATCAATACATTATTTGATGTTGTATCTATAAGTTGTGCAGTCCGATGATTAGTACTGCTAATATCCCGCTTCTTTGAACTCATCGATTTCTATTTTTAACACTAGCCTTACCCGATAATTTTCTTGAAGAGGTTCACACCGATCTTTCTTTGTTTGCGTTCTACAATAGAGGCAAACACAATTCTGGATATGCTGGTCTCTAGATTTCAGTATGTCCTGAATATATGTAGATATAAATATCGGTCCCTAGAGTTAGAAACCTCGGTAAGCTACATTAGAAAAAGACGTAGAGTAGTAGAAAAATTTACTTAAAATAAAAAATTTTTAATTTATTTATCGACCTGTTTTTTTTATAATGGTTTTTATATATTTTTTAATCCGACTATAGGTGACATTTTGTTAAATAATTTAATGTTTGTTTAATATTTTTTATTATACCTATTCTATATTTCGACTCGGTCATCATCAGTATCACTCGGTCATCATAAGAATCACGATCTAACATAAATTAATATTATTGAAACTATATCTACGTCACCCTCTTTTTATTCCATTGTCTACCCATATGAAGTAGTAAGTATTGGAGAGTGTTTGTTAGAAATGTCGAATCTGTGTTTTTATGAGAGCGGTAAGATAAATTATTTTTTAACTTTAATGATAAATTTTAGCATATTTGAGCATTCATTTTAATTCTGAAATATATTAATTCTAAATGGTATAGCAAACCATTTTATGGTGATTTTTTTTTATATTAATTATTAACTAATTAAAAACCTATCCATATTTATATATAAAAAAAATCAATTAACTTTATTTACTCACTACATTTGATTAAGATCAATAATAATAATTTAGTTTAAAGTGAGCTATTACTGATTGGAATAATTAAAACTACATGAATTTTAATAAGCTAATAAAAATTAATAATTTCTATAAAAACTCTAATCACCTAATGAATTCATATATGCAGAAATAGTAATTTGATATTCCTGATATCTTTTATTTTAATCAGAAATAAAATTTATGAATATGTATCAGTGACAAATGAGTGCAGCATTGCATAAATTCAAAATCGTAGGTCTTGAGACCGCTATAAAAACCAGATTAATTAAAACTTAATAATAATAAATAAAATAAATGAATAAAAAGAAATGTTTGTTGATTTGTGATTTCAGATTTTATTGAATTTTTTCTTTCTCTTTCTGTTTTTTAAACCAAAATATTGCTAAAAATTTAAATACAAAAGCGTTGGCTGGAGATCAGTTTTTTAAATTTCCCCATTAAATTAAATACGCACACACAAATTAGGTTATGTAGTATTGAGTTTCCTTATTTAAAATTAAATTATTAATTAAAAATTTTAAATTTTCATTGAAATTTTAAAAGCGACTTCGGCTACTGTTCAGCTACCGGCAGTGGCAGGCGTTGCAAGTTTATGGAATTTTTTCGGAGTGAATTATATTTGTTATGTAAAAATTTCCAAAACTTAAATCATTAATTTGTGAATATATTTTTTGTTTTGGTGAATATAAAATTTAATTAATAGTTTCACTGCTTTCGATTAATTATGAACGAATTTCATGCCGTGAGTGCATTTCTTGACCGCTTTCGAGTGGTCCATTGCGTTACACGCTGCACCACAGGGTATTTTGCATATTTCATGACTGTGGCGTTTTGTAATCATTGCGTAGATAAAAAGGCACATATTTTAAAAACAAATAAATTTATACACAAATAAATAGGCATAAACTTTTCTGTTTTTGTATGCTAATGTGACTGACAGCCGCAACAATTACCACGTTAAAGTCAATAGCGCACAGCCAGTCCATACATCAAACGTTTCGAAGTGATTGGCAACACATCACAGCAAATCACAGCAAATCACATTTGTCATGAGGCAATGAAGGAGAGAGGCCCTATGATTTCTAAATCATTTTAGGTGCTTTTGAAATCACAGATTTTTATTTTTTTATGCAATTCGTGATGAACTTTATATAAGTTGAAGCTTTAATCAAGAGGTAATTGAATTATTTCAATATACAATACTAAATCATTAATTTCCATTACCAATTGCCACGGAATATAACATAGTATTTAATAAATATGTAACTGTGTAATTTTTTTTATTGTAAAAAGTTTAATTGAAAACAAAATACTTAAATCTTCAATCGGGATTTTATTAATTTTTACTTTTTCTTTAAGAAATTTCAGTTTCAAAAAAAATAATATATGAATAAAATATTTATATATAGACTTCAACATTTATATAAACATTATACAATCGGGAACTATCATACTGATTTCGATAAAACTTTTATAGACTGTATGAAAGAGGAACATGAGCTAGGGTGGAGAGGGATGGTTAAATTTGGAGAAATAGGAATCTGATTTCAATACTAACACACAACTATCTGCGTATATAAACCGCAATTAATGTGGTTAAATAAATAAAATAAAAATGCCATTAATAGCGATATACTTATAGATAGACATAAGGGAGTATAAAATAGACGAATTAATTTAAAGCTCCTGATATGAAATATAAGGGAGTATGAAAGTGATGAATTGATGAACAACCAAATTAACGTTTAGAAATTTAGTAAATTTGAGCAGCAACAAACGAAGCAAGTAAAATACAAAGAGAACTTGGTGAACCTATCGAAGCTAGTAATTTTTAGCAAGACATATGCCTTTCAAATAGGTTGTTAAATTAAGATTTATTTTAACATTAACATTAAGGGACGTAATTTAACATTTATGTTGGTATTCACAAATTTTAAATAATTTTATTTTTTTTTACTGTTCACTCTTTCGTTTGAGTATTTAGAATAATTAAAATTCTTAAATATATGTATAATAAATAAAAGTTATAAAAAAATAGTGGAAATAATAAATTATGTATGTATTGATTTCATCACCTATTCAACAGCATCAAAAAAGCATGAGTAATATTTCAACCAACTAAATGCAGTAAAGTGTGCGAGAACTGTTATAAAAACTAAATTTAATCTCCACTATTTCTTGAGTATGGTATGTGTCATTAAAATATTATTTATCAGATAAAAGTGATAATAAAACATACAGTAACTGTATATATTATTGATTCCCACGACAAAAAGAATGCTTTAGCAATATAGGTACGTCTCCATTACTCACACGTAAAACTACACCACTACAAAAGAAATCAACTATTATTTGTTGCAGTGTACCAAAGTAGACTAATTAGCTAAATAAGTAAATAAAAGCAATAAATTGTAAAATATGAAACCTTCATACAAATACTTATGTAAATAATGTAAATATGATGTGATTCGCAAATATGACACTCATTTGTAACTAAAAAAACAACAACAAAAAGAAATATTGCAACATCTCACGAAAAGCTTGAGAGTCTCATCTCAAGCAGCTCAGCATTATTTTCACATAATTTCCAATTGACAATAAACACCTTAATGAAGCCAATTGAGTGCATGAGACATGCTCGACCTGTTAACGCAATCGAACTTCAAACGAATTGTGTGTGCTTGTGTGTGCTTGTGTGTGGCTGTTACATAGTAGCCTACTGTGCGCAGTAGTACTTGTTGTTTTTGTTTTTATCATGTTTTGTTGCTGCTTCACAGCATAATTAAGCTCAGTGAACATTTGGGTTGCGTGTAATGCGCATTTGTTGTAATTATGTATAACGCCCCCAATTTTTAGTTGTTTTTTTATTTTTTTCTGGTTTATACAATATAAGCAATATTAAAAAAAAACAATGCTTATGATATAAAAAACAAATCTGCAAATAAAATAATATAACATAAAACCAAAGGCGTAAAACAATTGAAAGAAGACAAAACAAAATTAGAAAAAAGTTAAAAATATTAATGAAAATTTTTGCACAAAGCCAACGCCGCCGGAGTGCCGTAGGGCGTGTGAAAGTTGCGCAGGCGTATACTTTTTTCTTTGTTATTACATTTATTACGGTTTTTCATTTAGTTTAATTTTTTTTGTGTTTTTTTTTTGTGGTATTTAACATCTGACAGCTCCTTTACGCCACCAAATTTGTAGTTGAAATTAAAAAAGCCGCAAAAAAAAAAGTTCAAATGCAGTGAAGAACAATTGCTTCACTTGTCTGCGCAAAAACAATGAAATTATAATTTTTTATTGTCTTTTTTTGTTTTTTCTTTTTTTATTTAATAAAAAAAAAATGCTTTTAAAGAGCAGAATTTGCATGGTCGTCTGTCAGTTTTTATATTAATTTTACTGTAAAACGGTTTTTCTTAAATTTTGAGAAAAATTATTTAAACAGTTTTTTTTATACTTTTTTCTGCTTTAAGTTATTAACAAAAGGCGAACAAAGTTTTTTACACAAAGGCGCTTGACTGCAATTAACTTTTTGAACTTTTGTTCAAACAAATATTGCCGCTGGGTCTGATATTGAATTCAGTTATTTATTATAACAGTTTGGCCATCGAAGAAGTGATTTCTGCTTAAATTTGGGTTAAACGCTTCAACCTATAATTATATCTGCCCTTTGTCGATGGGGTCATGCAGAAGCCAGAGCATATTTTTGACTGAAACAATACAATATCAAAATAATATTACTTGAAGGGTTCGAAGAAGCTTTGATTGGGGCGCTTTCTTAAGTAAATTGAGAAAACTCAATAATGTTGTATAATGTATATTAAAAAGAAATCCATTGATAATTAAGCTTATTCCATGATTTTTTTATTAATGATTTTATGGATTTTAACTAACAAAGGTTTCCTACAAAAATATTCAAGAACGCCACTTATATGTATTTATTTGACAATTATTGTTGCGAGGGCATTGCCATACCTGTTGTTGAGTTCAAAAGCATAAAGGAACAAGAAGCAATAAGGTAAATGCAAAACTTGTAAAAAAAATATAATAAATTTACAATAACAGCGATGTTGTCTTGTTTGTTCGCGTGCTAGAATTTAATTTACGTGAAAATATTAAATATTTAGTAAGCTGCCTTATATTTAAGGTTCTCAATCTTAAATTGTAGGTGTGAATTGATAATTTCATAATATCTGAAATATTTAGTAACTGCTATCATAAGTCTTGTCTTATATTAGCATGTTGTTATTGATTTCTTGACCATAAGAATTCATGCTGTATCATGAATGAAATTTCTGAATAGATATTAGACAATAAGAATTATACTTATACAGCTTTAACTAAGTTGTATAACTTTTATACAGTCATGCAAAAGAAAACTATTATAAATTTTTATTTATTGTGACTTTAACTACTGTTAATATTTAATGTCTCTATAGATATTTTATGGCTTTTATCATTTTTATGCGCAATTTGAAATGATGCTATAAATGCTACACTATGGTTATCAAACTACGTAACCTATAAAATAAACCAATTACTTAATCAGGTTTCAAATGGTAGAATCAATCCAATAAAATAGACGAGGTCTATGATGTACTTATATCAGATAATCGAAGAAATTGGTTTGTATGACTATAGTTATACGAGCCCAAACCTCAGCTGATGTAACATTGTGTTCATTGTAGGAACATTGCAAGGGGTTGTAAGGACATCACATCATACAAGGAAAAATGAAACGCATTGGTTATGGTATATAAAAATCTTTAAATAATTTTATTTTTTTTTTACTGCATTTTTGGTGCACTAAGCCAAATTAACAAATTAACATAAATATATTCCTTTTAAGAAATGAGCACAAAAGCACTAAATACAATAAAGAAGAGTACTGCAACTAGCACAATGAATAATAAGTATCTATATACTACTTAGAATAGCTTTTCTAATTGCTACTAATAGTGTTTTCCTTATCTGTACACTGTATTTAATACCATTATGTGCTATTTAATATTTAGTATTTTTGAGATGGCAATATTGAAGTTAAGAGCTTCATTTGTACTTTCAAATTAATATTTATTTAAGTTTATTTCATATTACTTGATTTTTATGTATTTTTAGGTCTCTCTATTACTGAAAACTTTTCAGTTTCAAATTACATATTTCAAAATACAATAAGTAAGTTCAGATATTAAACAAATTTTCTCATTGTTGGCAAAAATTTTCTGCAAAATCTAACATAGAAGAAATAAAACTTAATGAAGTTTCACAGTAACCAAGCCATAAACAGCAGAGTTCACTAAGTCAAACCGTGTAAAACTTAACTGAAACAAAAGTAGATATACCTAAGACCGCATGACATAATAACACAGAGGTACCATGATGAGCGCAGTACCTACAACATGATTACGTGAAGATACATACCAAAAAATGTGCTGGTAGTTTAACATGAGCAAACAAGATTTAAAAGTTTATTGACTTTACTTTCTTAAAGCACAACAGAAAAGAGTTTTATATAAACAATTTTTAATTCACAGAGCATAAGTATCCATTGAAATTGTTGAAGATGTTAGGTAATTTATTCCTAAATGAAGCTGCTAAAGAAAGAGTGTAGAAATACTCATAAATTATGCAATATGCAAAGTGAGCAAAGTATCTGCAGTTGGGCGGATAACGTCATTCAACTGTTGACAAAATGCCACCAACATGCAAACTAGACTGAAAGGCAGGTCTTCCGAAGTTGCATTAAATGCATTGAAATGCAACAACAAATTTCAATTATCTGTGAGCTGAGTGAGATACATTCACTGTTAAAAAAATTAAATTACTTAATGATACTATCACTGCTCATTAAACCCTTGTAAGGCTAGTCATTCGGAAAAGATACAAAGTGATGTGAACGGCTAATAAAAGCGCTAAATTCCTCAACTGCAAGTGTTAGCCATATTTCAAGTCGTTTGCCGCTTGATTGACGCTTTAATGATGCTAATTATCCGATCAGAAAAAAATCTTTTTAAATTTATTTCTGTCGGGTTCATTTAAATCAATTTATGTGATTTGACACTTCATAAATATAAAAGTCAAGGGAAATATTAAATTTCTTGTAAAAAAAAAAACAATAATAAATAAATTTGACTGAAGTGAAGCTCAATTCAGGTTTCCAGTAATCAACAATCGCCAAGGGCCATACTTTCTCCGGATTTTGAGCGAATGTAGCAGTTCACGTCAATTTTTTTTTTAGTCGAAATAAATTCAAAATTATGTTTACTTTTTATTTTCATGTTAATTATTTTCATTATTATCATTATTTTTATCATTATTATTGTTGTTATCAATTTATTGAGGGTTTAAAAAAGTCTGAGTAAGCCGAAACGAGTTGAAGTGGTT
>NC_051846.1:207236098-207244243 GCF_002237135.1 Teleopsis dalmanni
TTTTTATAGTTTTAAATATCAAAATCAATATGTTTGGGTTCACTTCTGAAAATCAAAGACTTTGCTGGGCGTGTAAAGTAAACCCATGTGAAATGGACATTCACGTTCAACATAAACTGAATATGGCGGTGAAGCAATTGGTCAATACTGAAGAAATCAAGCAAGTTTGTCCTAAGAAGCTATGTCGTTCTTGTGCTTTGTTGAGCATCGAATCCGCTCATTTTAGTAGTTTTATAAAACATGCATACGACAACCTTGGAGATAATATGGAAATATTGTAAATGAATTGCTAACAAACAATATTCATTGACGTAACCATTAACTGACGGTTATTTTCTTTTTCTAACGTTTCTTTTTAAAACGTTTCTCTTTCTATACTCAATTCAATTAATCTGAATGCGCCTATGAATGTTATTATTTTTAAATCTTTTACAGATATTTTCTCTTTTAAATTCATATAAATATTTCTTTAATAACTTTTTAAAAATGGTATTCGTTTCCATAACGTGTAAAAGATTTTAAATTTATTAATTAAAATTTAATAAATTTTTTCTAAATTCCCCAGCAGCATTAAAAACGATATTTTTTGTCACAACTGTTACTAATAGATATACAGGAAGTCCCGATAGCTCTGAGATGAATACAGAAAATAATAGTGAGGTGGGAAAGATTATACGTACTGACGATGGAAGAATTAAATGTAATTTTTGTGACAGTACATTTACCCAAATAAGCTCTTTTAAACAACATGTGATGAGCCACTCCGGACTGAAACCTTTCGTTTGTGAATATTGTAACAAAGGGTTTGGACGTCGTACTGTATTGAATAACCATATGCGCTTACACACTGGTCAAAAACCGTATCAATGCCATATGTGTGTCTTAGCGTTTACAACTAAAGACAGAATGGATGTAAGAATCAAGAACAATGTTAATTAATTAAATTCAATTAATTTAATTATTTTATACAGACGCATGTGAAACGTGATCATGTTGAGAATAAAAAAAGTTCGCGAACCTACTCGTGCAGAATTTGCAAACAGAAGTTTGATACTTATTATGACAAAACCCTTCATCAGCAAATGAAAGATTCACCCTGTTTTGAGAAAATTAAGTCCAAATACGTTAACGATAACCCAGACGGATTGAAAACTGCTGCTTCCGTATCATCTTTTATTTGCTTAACTTGTCATAAAAAGTTCTCGACATCAAAGGAATTATTAAATCATCAGAAAGGACATGACGCTCCAACGGTTGAATGTAAAGATTGTAAAATACTTTTCACCAGTGTAACTGAACTGTTATACCATGAAACAAAAGCACACAATCGGGTAGGCAACGCTAGCATAGAGGTGATCAATAATCAAATATTATCTGTTCATGAAATGACGCAACCTGCAGGCGAAAACAACAGCGAACTTCAATGCTGCAAGCGTCAAAAATTGGACAATACCGATGAAATAAACCCAGCTGCTATGTTTCTTGCGAATTGTAGGACTCGTGCTCGTAAAGAAAAGGGCTCAGATGAACACAAATGCCTAATATGTAAGGCTGTATTTACAGCAGGACCGTCATTAAAAATACATTTGCGTTCACACACTAACGAAAAACCATTTCATTGCAAATATTGTTTCAAGCAATTCAGTCGGAATAGTGTTCTTAAAGTGCATCTAAAACGACACACAAAAATAAAAGCGCATAAATGTTCTCAATGCGATATGGCTTTCGATTTTAAGCACACATTAGAAGTAAGTCAATTAAAGGGACGTGGATATACTCGTATTTATAATATTATTATTATTATTATTATTATTATTATTTTTATTATTATTATTATTATTATTATTATTGTTATTATTATTACTTTACTTTTAGACACATATCGAGCGTTCCCATAAACATACCAACGTGATTGAGCTTGTACTCTATTGCTCTTATTGTCCGGAAGTGTTTTCCGATGATTTCCAATTGCAGGAACATATGTCAGTAGAACATGAAAGCATCAATGTTAATTATAAATGTGAAGTTTGTGAAAATGAGTTCGATGACTTCATGAAATATAAGAACCATGTAGTGACACATAATTTACAAGAACATATCTCAGCAGAACACGGAGCCTCCAATGATTCAAATGATTTACAATCTGCTGAATATCTCTCAGAGGAAAACGAAAGCTCTATTGAATCACAATCTGACATCGGTACGATGTCAAATGTGGAAGAAGTTATAGATGAAAATCATTTGAAGGATCGAAATGTGAAAAAAAGTTGCAAAACTTGTAAAAGTTTGCGTAACAAAAAGTAAATATAGTATATAATAACATTATATTAATTAAAAGTTTGAAAGTTCCTTTTTTCTAATATTTCAGAACCGAACTTCACATACACATTAAAAAAAAGCATGTGTGTACTGCTAACAAAAGTTTCAGATGCCATTTCTGTAATGAATTGTTTTACGACGTTATTTTATTCGATGAACACTTGGCTAATGTTCATGATGACAAAACATATGAGAACCAGTGTCCTGAGTGTTCTAAATTATTCAAGAATAACTTTTCATATAGGAGACATATATATAAAGTACACGATGCAGTCCGTTTAATCTGCTGCGAGCGCAACTGTGGGAAAGTTTTTGAATCTCTCAAGGCTTTTGATATACATGTTGTTAACCATTTCTTATAAATTTAATACGCATCATTAGTGCATAAGCATACGAAACATATCACTTTCATATTCACTTTCATATGAACGTTTTTCATTCTCAAAAATCCTTTAAAATACGTGTGAACCATTTTCATAAATAACTTTCATATACACTTTACTAATGCTGCATATTTCTGTTAGTTCACAAGTTACAATATTACTTTCATAAACACTGCTTATGCTGCATATTTCTGTTAGTTAGTAAGTTACAATGTTTATGACAAATAGTAAATTTTATAATTATATAATGTGTATTGTGAGCTCTTTCAGCTGAATATATACTGCAAATAATTATATATGCACTAGTAATATAAATAAACAATATATTTGTTTTTAATATGGAAAATGTCATTGTTTGTTTTCAATTGTAGTACCTAAGTGCAAGTTACCAGCTCTCAGCTAGCACTTTGGCTGTAGTTTATTTCAATATAGATATTTGAGTAATTTTATAAATATCTCTTAATGATTACACATTTTAACATATTTTTAAAGCTTTTTTATATTTATTTTATTAAACTTGCTATCAGGTTTGATGTTACAAGCAATAAGCAATTTATTTACTTAAAATTAAGTTCTGACATTTGTTACTGATTTGTTATACTGTAGCAGGCCTCTTGTGCCCGGGAAATGAGAATCGTGATGAATTTGAAAAAACATGTTTAGAAAATTTGAAGTAATCATAGATTCTACCAGTTCTAGTAAATTTATCTAATATATAAATTTCAAATCCAACAATTAATCTAATGCTATTAATGCACTTCGATATAGCAGCGAAGCATTTGGTACTCATAGCAAGAAGCCCATATTTTTACGTTGTCATCTCATTAGATATGCCAAGCCTTCATAGCCTTTTAAATGTATTTTAAAACAGTACGTTCAGTGCATGTTATATGCATAAATTTGCCATCAAAAACTGTTACATCTAGTACTCTAGAGTTGTCTGTCAAACATGTAAATAAACCACACGTGCAAAATAATATCAAATTAGTTTTCATTCTCTTCTACAAAAAAAGGTTGGGCTGACTTTTGTTTTAATATGCCTAAAAGAAAGAAAGAAGTGAAAATCTTAGCCGATAAAGAAGCAACTAAAACTGTTCCACAGCTTAAAAATAAAAAAAACGCTGGAAAAAAATCAAGTGAAATACCCCGCGGAATGCCGAAATCTGGTAGACCATGGAAGACCCCAAAAACGAAGTATATTTTGTGTAAACATTTAATTGTTTTATATTAAGAAATTGTTATTTTTTAGATTTACTAGCATTAAAAAGACTGTTAATCGTAATTCATTTGAAAAGAAATTAGAGCTCAGAAATCAACTGCGACATATAAAAGAAATGTCAAAAGAGATAAAGGAACAACGCAAAGAAGCTGCCGTAGAGAAACATAAAAGGCGTCAGGAAAATGCTGAAAGACGCTTGGCAAATGAACGTCGTTCTGAAGTTGTACAGATAATCAAAAATCCATCCAAATTGAAACGTCTGAGGAAAAAACAAATGCGTCAGATCGAAAAACGCGATATCAGTCAAGTAAAAGTAGCTTAAAGCCCCGTATCTATGTCACTTTTAGTTAATTTTAAAAATAGTAACTAGTTTATAACTCTAAAATTATATGCACATACTATTATTATTAATAAATAAAAATAAAATATGTACATACATATAATATCAGATGCAAACCTACTTTCTTATATTATTTGAAATAAACAAAAGTTAAATATTAAATTATATTTATGAACAAGTTTGCTATGAAATTCACTTTAAATGGTTTTAATTAATATTAATATTTCAATAACATAAAATATCAAATATTTTTATACAAAAATTAATATTTCTGTATATATTCTTTAAGGCATTTCAAGTAAATAAAATATGCATACGTTATCATCTTAATTATAGTCAAATTAAACACAAATCATGAAAATTAATATAAGGGATTTCGAAACTCGTACCTATTCAGTTGAAATTGAGCCAGTTGATTCAATTTTGATGCTTAAAGAAAAAATATTTGAAGTACTTGGTCATGAGTATCCTGTCCGTCAAACGCTCATTTATGATGGGAAAATTATGAGCGATCAACATATTGTAAAGGATTACAATATAAGTAAGGATAAGTACGTTTTAGTGCTTCTCAATGACGAAATAACAGCTTCTATATTAAAGCCCTCATCATCATCATCATCGTCAATAGGTATATTATTTTCAGAAATACTTTTTTAACGTATGTTAAAGTTTTTAAATTGCATAGATGAAAATTCTGACTAAACGTGCCAAGAACTAAGTAGATCAGCGAATTGAAGCATAACTAACTGAATAGGTCTGCATTTAGTTCGAGCCTTCTTTAGAACATTTAATCCAAATGCCGGTGGAATTTATTTATTTATATTTTATTTCTTTTTATTAATGCAGCCATTGCATTTTTATTAATGTTTATAATAAACATATTATTGTATAAAAGAATAAACAAATATAGCTTTTTTATTTTAATTTCAGAAACTATTTTGAAGTAATATTATTACATTGTAAATCCTTGTTCTAATGGACTAAGCGTCTATCTGCATATTTACTTTTCTCTCTCATGTATTACAAGTTACACTCATGATTGTCTAACTTTTGAAAGGTTCTGCAAACCTTGTCATATGTATTATTTTACAAAATCTACTTTAAGATCCTTCTGTTATCTGTTATTGTGCTATATTAATATTCGATGTTTTAAGAGACGACTATATATATATATTTAAATTATATTTTATTACTTTACTCTCTCTCTCTCTTGACATAATAAATTCCGCGGTAACAGTTGTTACTGCATGTGGAAGGCGTTTTCTATCTTAAGAGGCTTCAGGCTAAGCTATGTTAAGAATTTTGTTGCAATACCGACGTACTTTGCTACACTGGCGAAGGAGGTTATTTCCGTTTACTGATATTTGCTCCGTTGCTATAGATATTGAAGAAAAGATCATGATTCGAAAAAAGAATCGATGATGCTATTATAATCTGTGTTGATTAATTTGATTTGATTTCTTATTTCACTTGACATATTTTCAAAACTTTGTTTTATATAAATTAGTTTTATAAAAATATTAATCTCTAAAAAATACCATTTCTGACACTCCAATATTAACTTTACGAAAAGTAAACTTGAAAAAGAAGACAAAGAATTTTTTTAATAATATTTATTTGATTCACTACGTTTGATTGATTTATAATAAATAAGCTTCAAAATGTTAATATAGTTCAAGAGATATTCTTAAAACGAACACATCGATGCGGTGTAATTGAGATTTGCGTTGTGTTTTTTTAATACTTATATCAAATATACTTTTTTTTAAACATATTACATGTTTCATTAAAAATTGTATAAATATTTATTTTTTTTTTATTTCAATACTCTTATAAAATCGCAACCTTAGTTGTAAGAAAAGCTTCTTAATTTTTAGTGTATTTTAGACTACAAAGCAACATTCAAAGCGTTTAACGTACACATAATAGATAATAAATATTAAAGAAAAATAAAACACATTTTCGAATATTTTAATAATAAAGTAAATAAAAATTTGTATTTTAAATAAAAATTTTGGTTTTCCTACTCAATTTGGAGTTACATTTGTAAAACAAATTTGCTTAAAAAATTCTTAAACAATTATTTAAAGAAAAAAACTAAAATGATGATCAAAGTTACAGTAAAAGTTAAAACGAATTTAAATATTAATTTTTATTTTAAAATAGAAATATATAAGCTTTTTGATATTTTTTAACTTATAAGAATTTAATTAAATTTAAGGGTTATAATTTTAGATAGAAATTTTATTTATTTTAAGTGTTGCAGTTGCGGTTCTTGCAGTTTAGTTTATTGTCTATTTGTGTGTAATTGGAATCATTGTTTCACCCGCAGTTAGTGCTGGTAATGGAGCATCCACAGTCAATACACCGTCCTTGCTTAATGATGAACGAATAGATTCGGGATTTACTCCTTTGGGCAATAAGAACTCACGATTGTATTCCCTGTAAACACTCTTTGTGTCCGATTTTTCTTCATGTTTTGCATGCACCTTAAAATAAAAATAGATTAAAGATATATATTTTTAATGAATTTATATAAAATTTTAGATTATTTATTTATCTCCATATTTTTCTTTTTTTTTTTCTTTGGAGCTATGTCACTGCCACGTACTCATAACCATATCATAGTTACAAAACCGTGTCATCAGTATATTGTTTGATGACAATATCTGGACCAGTGGTGGCTAGCCACTGGAAATTAGCACCGTAAATATACTTAGCCCGACCACTCTCTAAAAATTGATTGCATATCTTATTTATTCAAGCATTTTAGAAGAGTTAAGGTAAAATTAATAAACCTAAACATACTGGTAAAACAATACTTATACTACCAAGTATAAGAAAAGCTATAATACCCAAAATAGACTGATTCTCCACAGAGTTGAAGATTTGTAAAGTAAGCAAGCAATGGCTTATTTGATTGTTGATTTACGAGCGGTGTTAGAACTGGGTTACTGAGATATTTACTAGATTACTGGAGAAAACACATACGTATACTGACTGATTCTTACAAAAGTCGGGATTTGCTAAACTACCGGCTCTGGTTGGATTTGCAATACCCATTTATATAAAAATGTAATATTTAGTAAATGATGTATTTTTTTTTCTTTAAATACATAATTAACTTTATTCACCTGTGTGGAGGAAACAGTGTAACAAAATTGTTTATTATAGTTTTTAAAATACGTCAGAGACATAAAATAAAATTATATTGTATACATATATATATACAATATCTCATACATTTATTCATGTGTTCTCGAAGAAAAATTTTCATCTGCTGACACAAAAAACAAAAAATTTGTTGGCAATTGTACAAAAAGTTTCTGTTAATATTTTTCTATTTTCCAATTTGTAATGAATTTTTGCGAAGAAATTATGTACGTAAAAATAAACAATTTCACATCCATATGCCATAGATACAAACTCAAAGTAGAAATTTCATTAATATACTATATAAATCAATTTGCAAGCGCTGCCAAATAATATCAGCAAATTCAGAGATCTCATCGAAAAAATATTTTTTTGTTTAGTTTTCTCAAAGTAGAGTTGAGTCATTTCTAAAATAAATAAAAGAAAATACCAGAACCGAAATGGATTATCTTCAGTCTTACGAACGAACAAGGCATCATTAATATTCGCTAAATTATAGCAATGTATGTGATAATATCTACTCTTCTACAGAATATCTACAGAATGTTGATGTATATATGATAACTTTTGGAATGTTTGGATAATCTATAAGATACAACTGTCACTGTTAATTTAAGTGGAAGATTATTTTACATTTAAAATTCATATTCCACAACTGAAACAACAGTTCTCTATAAACTGAGTAAATTTTTTTTTATGTTTGTATGGAGATTACTTACCAATAATTTTTG
>NC_051846.1:207244343-207254832 GCF_002237135.1 Teleopsis dalmanni
AAGGATTTTCGAAATGCTGATATTTGTATTGATATCACTAGTAATGGCTTATATGGAATTTGACCCATATTACCTCATTCATATCTTCAAACTAAATTTTACCAAAGCGGCAAATAAATATGAATGTTTCCATGCTTTTGACGTATCTTTTTTGCTTTTTTAGTACAACAACAATACACCATATTGTTGCATGCAAATCACGTCAAATGACCAAAATTGCGATTTTGAATCTTTCATGTTTCATGTTCACATATTAAAATTCTAAACTTAGCCAAAAAAAAAAGTTCAAAAAACCGGCAAAGCTCCACAAATGAAAAATTTGTGTAAGAAATTGCCTGCAGATCAGTTAAGGCCAATTTGTGTGTGTGGCAAACGCGATCGACGTGCTCAGATAAAAGCCCAGTCAGTCCATGCAACACTCACTGCAAACAGCGAGATCTGCGAGTTAAGTGTGGATTCGCAAATAAAATAAATTTAAAAAAATATTGTCAATTCGATCGCTTTTTTTTATTTGGTATTTTATATAGGCGACTGCAAGTACTTACTATAGTTGAAGATATCTAAATATCTGAAGTATATATTTGTTCCTTTTTTCAATTTCCAATTTTTATTTGTATCTTCTCTGGTGCTCTGCATTTTTTGTTGGGTTAATTTTATTGTTTGCAGAACGAGTTGAATAATTTTGTATCTACTATGTATTCGGTTGCACTGAACTTGCGCACAATGAACTTGTGCTGATTTTATACGGCGAAAAATGCAAATAATGGTTTTGCAGGTGTACCTGCCAGCAGAAGGTAATGTTGTGTGGATGCTGCTTCTGTAAATTCCGAAGTTAAGAAAATGGAAAAAAAAATACAACTTAGGGATACCTTTACTATACATTATATCGGAGAGATTTTCTAAATTTCTTGATTACACAATCTGAACTAGTTTAGGAACTTAACTTGATATTGGGGAAAAAGAAGTCTTTACTCAAGAAGCGTATGATCGCTTATGCTTTAGTTTAATTAAGAAGATGTTAGTTCAAGCATTTATATTGGTGAAGAAGAAAGAACTTCACTGTTTATGAAAACTCTACTCTAATAACTCTACTCTAATAAGTTATTTTGATAAGATCATTCCAGTAAATTATTTTGAAATCTGGTATATGTAAGTGACTCCTTAAAATCTGTAAAACGTTACAAAAGGAATGATACCGATATAATTCGATACACTGATATTCTTCGCCTTTTCAGTTTTTAAATATTTAGACATATAAAGATATAATAACAAATTAAACTTTTGATTAAAGGTTATGAAACGAACCTAAAATTGGTATAGAATACACGCTTATCATATAAGTCATACATATAGCTATTGGTCTGTATTATTACTAATTGAAGCAAGAACTAATATTTTTATGGTACACTAGATGTACACTATGATTTGTACAACAAAACCCACTTGAGCACAAATAATGGTCGATTCTAATTATACCAGGAATAAAAAATTGATATATTCGTCATAGTAGAGGTACCAACAAAACAGTTATAAAGACTAAAATAGTCGACACAGAGATCAGTACAAAAAAAAACAAACAAAAGTCCTTCATTTAAGTAAAAGTGAACGACCCTAGCAAGTCTTTAAACTTAATTGACAACTTAATGTTCCTAAAATTAAACAATGAACAATCTCTTAAGTCGATGAAAACGCTGATATAAAATCTTCTAACAATTAAAGATGAGCACCTACACATAAGCTGAAACAAAGCTTGTTCCTACTTAGCAAAGCCCAATATGACAAGTTTGGCATCTTGTCAAAAAGTTTTACGAATGTCAGAATTCGAAATTTCTATAAAAGTTCAACAATCTTTCCCCGATAACGCTACTACAAATCGAGTGTACTTTTTACCGTTGATGTGCACTTGGTAAGATTAAACTATTCCACAATACCATGACCTGCCTTTTCATCCCTTTGTCAATATTATTGTGTCGTTTTTGTATAACATTTTTTCATTCCACTGCCAGGCGAGCCAAAAGACTTATATTTCAAATAAGATTTTCTAGCTTTATCCTTATTAGACGATGCTAGATCAACTAGATAGTCAAAATAAATCATAAACCCAGACCCTTATAAAAGCTAAACCTTTTCTACCTTTTTATTTATTTATAATCTTAGATTCCAATTCCAATCAATTAAAGATAAAAAAATTAGAGAAATAGTTCTCTGAAGAGAACAGCTATACTAAAAAAATTTACTTATAACCAATTAACTTTGTTTTAAAAAAACTAAACCCAAACTATATATGTGTTAGGTTGAAAAAACTTTGTTTATACGCTACTTGGACAGAAGAGGAAACTCTGCCGCCACTGTAACCATATGTGGTAGGTTCAAAACTTAAAATCTCTCCAACCCTATATATGATATGCAAATGAATCACCTCATTAGGATGCCGTCCTATCTTTCTACGCATTTCTTGTTGGATTTTCGACAAAATTTTATATATAGTAAACATTATATATTTTAAATTAAATCATAAAGAAACAATTATTCTTGACGTATGGTGCAAAAAGAGCACATTAGTAGTTTCCCAATGAAACGTCATTGATGTTGCCGCAGTCTTCATTATTTCAAAGTATGAAAGTAACATTTATTGTTGTATGTTATTCCTTAATAGCAAGTATCTCACATTTTTTACTATTTCTTTCTTAACTATAATAATTAAAAATAAAAATATATAATGCAGCTACTGCCGCTGTTTGCCTCCTGCTGCCATTCTACATTAATAGCATAGAATTTATTTAACTACAATTACCACAAACGTAATTTGTGTTGAAATTTCCAAGTAACATTGTTTAAATTGACGAATGTTACAAAGGAAAAATATTTTACGTAAAAATTTAAGATCTTTTGCTCTTCAAAGCACCACCATTGACCGACAACAAAAACTGTGCGGCAAACAGAACGTATCTGAGCACCAAAGACATACATCAGTGTCATGATCATCATTTTCAGCAACAGTTGAGGCAATTTAATAAACAAAAAAGAACAAATAAAATATTTATCTGCAACCGAAGAGCAATTGCAGCGCTGAACAGTAACTCAGCTTGTCAAGTTGATATGGAATATAAACTACACCGAAACAGCAGTGCAGTTCTATGGCAATCCAAAAAACAAAGGTAAAATATAACTCAAAGATATATTCACAAGCCGAAAAGATACAGATACAAACTGGCATACTTCTTTCCACTTGGTTTTACTGACTCGGTGTATAAGCTGAGTTTAAGTGCTCGAAATATAGCAACTTTTTAACTTTTTAACTTGTTAAAAACAATGAAAAATTAAATTTTCATGTGAATTCAATTATTTAAGTCATTAGTACGTGAAACGCACTAGTTACTTTATATCTAAAGATTTTTTTGTGTTTTGTTTTGGTCTGATTATTTTTTTTTTTTTCTGTTAATTTTTGAATTTATTTTTGTAACATTTTGTTTACCTTCGTTTATAAAAAAAATGCCATAAAAATAAAACAAAGCAAAAAAAATATTAATTTTTAAAATATTTTGTGTTAAAATACGCACATCTTTCATTTGTATGCACTTGTATTTTTGTATCTTTTGAAGCAGCAGACAAGAGGACCGAAAAAATTGCACAAAAAACCATGAAACTAAAAGGAATGTTTTTCAAATACCGCATAAGGCATTAAAATGCTTATGCCTAGCAATGCCCGGCAATGTTGGATTCATTGTATCTTCGCAAGCGAGTTTGTGGCTTAAGTTTTTTGTTTTACAGATGCTCTTCTTGTGCCAACGAGTGAGGCAATTTTGGTATGTCTTGTGCGCATAATCATTTCCTTTAAACCTGTAGAATTTTTTCAACTGTTTTTCCAGACTTAAAACAAAGTTGAATGCTTTGAGAAACACACGTAATGAAGCAAATAAAAACAAAAAATATATATAAAATTAAGTCAAAACAAAAAGCATTAAAATCGTTGGAATATAAAAAAAGAAGTCATATAAACAGCAAGGCACACCCTTCGAATGTAATTGAAATCTTTAGTAATTTAGTAATAATTATAAAAAAGATACAAGATATATATGAAAAAATAAATGAACAAGTCTAATAATTATCTCATGCAAAGAAAGACTTTTAAAGTTAAATCTTCTTCTTCTTATTTGGCACTACAGTCCAGTGTGCACCTTGATCTTGTGCAGTTGTTTTCCAATTCAGAACTCTGAGCTTTCTGGCGTCTTCGTACCTCTTCGTTTTCGTCTTCGTTTTCTTTCCATCTCAGCTTCGGTCTGACTCTATTTGGACTAACATCAAATATGTTGGCCGGATTTCTTTCTGGTCCCATTCTTACAACGTGAGCTGCCCATTGCAGTCTTTGTGCTTTGACAAATCTTACTATATTTTCATTTTTAGCAAATTAACAATTTCGTGTTTTGTTCGTCTTCTGAATGTCTCATCGTCTTCAAAGGTAAATATCTAAACATATTAAAAATTTTAAGCTTTATTTTTAAGTTATACAATACTTACTTACTTACTAAGTTGGCCCCCGCCAGCCAGCCCGATTAGTTGCTTGCTATCGCCAGTTAGTAGTACGGAACGTCCCCTAATCGTTGGCTGCCGTTCCTTCCACCGAAGATGCGGTCGTCCTCCACTGCGTTTTCCATCTATTGTTACCGCATCAAACACCTTTCTAGCCAGATTGCTTTCTTCCATTCGCATGACATGTGGACTTCCTCTACGGCGTTTCCTACCTGCGGGTACCGAATCAAACACCTTTCTAGCCGGATTGCTTTCTTCCATTCGCACGACATGACCAAGCCAGCGAAGCCGCTGAATTTTTATACATTAACATTAATGTACAATACATTAACATTAAACTCAAATAACCTATTTGTGATACTAAAGATAAATATTTCGAACCATTTTTTTTTATAACCAAGATTAAAGTTGTCCGTCCAACCGCTTAAAGTAAATGAAATGACCTACCAAAAATTTGTAGACTTTTCGAGTGGAAAAACATAATTTAGCGCTTCGTGAAGCCATCGAAAGGAATGAGCGAACGTAATTACATGGCAATTAACTTAATTGAACTGCTGCGCGCCAGCGCGTGAGTATCTACACAAGACTTCAAAAAAACCTTAAAAAAAATGTATTTAAATGCAAAAGATGCTTTTGCAATACATCTTTTGTGTTTCAGTGTCTCTGCCTACTGCTATTAAGGCACAAAATGACTCTTTAGCTCGGCTGAAGCATATTTTCTTATACTCGTAATTAGGCAACTTAAGAAACAATTTACAGATATGCTTTGTACTGCAGTACGAGTACACTGAAAAATTTCAACGCTGAAAAAGACAAACATTAAAGCGAATTAAAAAACCGTAAATTTTCAAAAATAAAAAAACACACTAAACATTAAGTAGAAAAACTCATTGTATCTTATGAAAAGTAACATTAACTGCACGAACGTCTTTACTTCATGTCAACACGCCACTTCAGCACATACGGAAAGATGCATTCGCTGTCAATATGAGATTGTTGTCAACCATGTATCTTTTAGATTCTATACAAACAAATGTATTTGTAGGGCGAGGCACTATTTTTGCACTACTTCACTGCATAAATATAGGTTGTTCTCTTGATGCTCAGTTCTAGTCTGGATTGAAGCCTGAATATTTATGAGTAGACAAACACTTTAAATTGTAATTTGTTTGCACCTTTTTTTTTTAACTATGAAAACTGGTTGTGGCTGCTTTGAAAGATACTTTGAGAAAAAAAACTATAAACTATAAATTTGATTTATGAGAAACTATACATATTAAATACTGCCGAAGGCACTGTTTAATATGATAAGTATTTTAATAGTGATAAATTGCAACTAAATGTATATGTTTTAAGAAACACACAGTAGATATTTGAATATTTGAAAATGGTTAAATACTACTACAATACGTTTTCGCTGAAGATACAAAATGCAAAGTAAAAGATTTATAGTATTTGTGGTTTAGTTTTTAAGCTGATAGAAGTTTAAAATAACTGAAAAATAATAAATCGATTTATATTAAAATCGCCTACTTTTGTTATATAAAGTCTTCATTTAAAATGGACATATTTTATTTGTTGTAGTTGTTGTTGCTGTTGTGGTTTGAGTTAGTGGTATTGCGCACTTTTATTCTTTTGTGGCTGGGGCGCTTACCCCTTCCACACACTAAACTTTAACTATACTAGAATCATTATCATTTATTTATCTTTTTACTGATGACGGACCGTAGATCAGCATATCTTACTGTGCATCCTGAGGTGAACTTAACTTTTGTGATCAACTTTGTGAATAATTTTAGGCCTCTGTCCTTGATATATTTTTTCACTGAGTCGATTCTTAAATCTCTATGCATGTCTGTTTTTCTAATATACAGAAATATTAATTAGTCTTCTTAAAGTCAGATTTTGTGCTATCTGTAATTGCTTTATGGCAGTATTTGAGGCTTTGCTGTATGTTACACATCCGTACAGTAGTGCTGGCCTAACTATTTGAATATATAATAACTTTCTATTTTTGAGGTTATTCTTTTATTATACATTGTGTTCAGGAACTATTTTTGGACATTTAAACTGAAGCTATAGAAGCAATCTTCTACAAATATTAATTTTATATGGAAAAAAACAACTTAATTTCACTGTAAAGAAGATGAAGATTCTTACGAAATTAAGGTGTGTCTTAACAGTGTATTATCCCTTCTTCTATTTTCCATGCAAACTCTTTCATTCTAGTTACAAAAATCTTATTTTAATGTTATTGTAAACCTTTATGCCCTATATATGATCTTACTAAAGTCCAATTTGAATACAGTTAATTAGAAAAGAATTCAATACTAATGTTCTTCATTTTACTTTTCATCAATTAAAATTCCAATTGAACTAATTTAAACTTTAAATTCCATTTGAAATTGCACCGGTAAGTCAAAACCCATTGAAGTACTTTTCGTATTTAATTGACAGTTACTGTCAACGTGCCAATGACATAAGTCAAGCCAATAATCAAGAAAAAAAAGTGAATAAATCAAAATTAAACACTTGAAAATGTCCGTAAAGTAAGGAGATGAAATTTTTGTAGATAAACAGCAATTGTCATTCAAAAGTGAAGTAAAAATCGAAATTGAAAAGCTGCCAAAACAAACGAGAAGAGTCACATTTACTAAACCCCAAAGCAGAAAACTTCAATAAAAACTTATTTCAAATAAAAAAACGAATTAAAATAAGCAGGTAAAATAAAAACGAATTGTTTTATGCTTAAAGAGAACGATAAGCCCAAAGAAAAAAATACACAAAACTAAGCGTAACAACACAGATACAAGATACAAGATACAAGATACTTTTGGCGCAATGCTAAACCACCGCGGCAGACGATTCTGAATATATATTCGCCAATGCAATATGTAAGTACATATAATCACTTACGTATTTGAATATGTATATTTGTGCCCGTATAACAGGCTAATGTATGTACAGGCTAAGTATGTCAAATGCACTTCTCTGCTTGCCTTTCGAT
The DNA here is from genome assembly GCF_002237135.1 of Teleopsis dalmanni. Classification (NCBI taxonomy): domain Eukaryota; kingdom Metazoa; phylum Arthropoda; class Insecta; order Diptera; family Diopsidae; genus Teleopsis; species Teleopsis dalmanni. Next base: position 207,251,881 of record NC_051846.1, read on the forward strand.
AGCATTGACTGAGTTTGCATTGAGTTTGTATTGAGTTTGCCGCTTCATACAAAAGCAATTGCCATTTAAGTTGCAGTGCATAAGACCATAAGACCATAAGGAAAAAAAAGCCAACTGCAGTAAAAGTATCTGCATAATTGCATACACGTCCAAAGCCATACTTGACTTTTTCAATTGTGTTACTTGGTTGTTGACTATTATAAGTACGAGTTTGCGGTGCAAGTCAATTGTTAACTGCAAATATAAAATCGAAAAGATATAATAAAAAAAGTGATAAAGAAAAATATAATGCAAAAAATTCTTGTTTGCCATTTAAAGTCTTCTGACAGTTTCGTACATGTGCCAGTTGGAATTGTCAATTGAAACGTTGACATTTTGTCACTTGATGCGACCTGCAGCAACCGAACAATGTCTTCTGGGATTTCTTAAAACCCTTTTATAGACTCTAATATCTTTCAGATCGTTTATTTTACAAGTTTTTCTATAAACTATATTTATTGCATATATATTTCAACATATTCCATTCCCTAGTCCAACTTGTGAATTTGTGTCGAGAGCAAAGTATAAATTACATTTAAGAAGCTTCATTGGTACTTGAGATACAATTTCATTTCCACTTTGGCACAAATTCTTTTTTTTCTATCTTTAATGATGGAACTAAGCATGGAGCTATGATCTCACCGAGGATTTGGCAAGCATTTTTTTTACCTGTTTGCTAGAATTAAATTGAAATTTCTATTTCTGAATGGGTTGAACTTGTCCCAAATTTATTGTCTTTTATCATTTTGCCGCAATCATATTAATTATGCAAACTGCCGCATTTTGTTTTAAAGTCAAAAATTAGTATAATTAAAAACAAAGTATAAATTAAATAAAAAACTGCCTACGCAAAAAAGTTTTGTATCTATGTCAGTTTGTCAGTATATCGCAAGCCAGTCAGATTTTATATCTTCTTTTACAGTTTTTTGATTGGTAGATGAACGATTTGTGGTACCGCCAACTTATTTCTCTTTGATTACTGCTTTTCTAAAGTAATATAATAAAAATAAAAATGCCAATTAATAGTATTTACAAGTGATAATTAAATTTAATTTAAATAATGTTTTAAGCTATAATGAATCAAATTTTAAGGAAAATAGTTTCGGAACGCGTTTAATACACAATCCATTGTTGTTAGAATAGAAACTTGTTTGATGGCCGAAATATACCAACCACAGAGATGAATTCGAATTTGTAGATATAAGATATTTCTTTCGGTAGTCAGAGTACTAATAACGATACTATAGTATTGTATTCAAGTATTTGTATGAATACTATAGTAAAGAATTTAGACTATTTGTACCAATACTACAGTATGGTTGGTTGTTTGCAGTGGCAGGCCATTAGATAACTTCTATGTACATCAATTAGCGATTTTTCACCGTTTTGCTACCACATTCCCTAGAACCCTAGCATAGAAGAGTAGAGATTAAATCCATCCCGCCGAATTTAGATAATTTAATAGGTCTTTCATCTTCACCGATGAACAGTGTGAAAAACTATCAAAGAAGTATCTTCCTAAGAACCTATATCTTCTGACCAAAGCCGGGCATTTACAGAGAAAATGTATTATATTTTGCACAGTTTCTCTGCATGAGTTCCTACACACCAATGACCAGTAAGAACTGCAGCAAGCCTTGCAGTGTTTACGCGGTCTCTTTTGTTGAGTTCCAAAGATCTATTTTTATTAGAGGTGGGTCATGTTAATACCATAGTATAGAATTTAAACTCTTCAATACTATAATAGAGTATACTATATATATTAGTATAATAGTATTTATGCTCTTACTATACTATACTATATGTAGTCTAGTATTTATATTCTATGCCAACGAATTGATTGACTTTTCAGTTCCAATTTTGTATTTTAAGAATCGTAAATAAGAATTTAAATTAGAATTACTGAAATGAATTAATAAACTAATAATATTTATTTTTTTTCTTGTACTATTAGTTAATATAAAAAGTAAAAAGCCATTATTTTTCACTAAATGGTATAGATCTGACAATACTAATCCGATTATGTCAAACGAATAAAAGTTATATTCTGGAGTTGATAATACTATATACTATATATTACTATAATATTACTATATTAGTATAATGCTATAGTAGCATTGATAAACGTATTACTTATATTAAACTCAAGGTTTAAATATGGTATCAGTAAAAGAAATTAAAATCATGCATTTAATATTATTTAAACATCACCAGAATATTGGTGATTAACTACAATACTGTAAGAGTTTTAGCTCATCACCTATGAGCTATTGATAATTACTTAACTTATTACTTGTATTATTTATATTATTATTTTATATTAAACTCAACGTATTAATAGGCAATCATTTTAAATATTCAGAGTTTAAAATTAGCTATCTAATATTATTTTAAAACTATCAACATCTCATTAGATAATGTATATATATTTTTCTGGGGTGATTTATCACCTAGTAATATGATGATTAGCTTAACTTTTTATATAAGACTTAATATATTTTTTTGATTTCGTAGTTTAAACTGGAAATTTTTACTTCAGATAAAGTTTGCAATTATTTTTTATTAAAGAGATTTATATCAAATACGGATTAGAGTTATGATGTCAGGTCTCCATCTACAATCATTTATTTAGAGTATTGTTTTCTACTTTAAATCCAGAAAGTTCTTTGTCATTCTTTAGAAAGTATAGTTAGTTGTGGTGGAGGGAGGACGAATCCTCCCCAATTAGCTAAAAGAAAAAGGAAAGCCGTTTTGAATCCACAAAAAACCTCGTAATAGTGGATAGTAGATAGAGGGTCAACCTAGAACTTTATAGAAAGTATAAAGTTAATATATTTTCATCTTAAAAATTAAACATTATATTTTTTGTTCTATTTATTTTAATAAATAAATACTCATAAAAAAGGATGGCTC
>NC_051846.1:207254932-207283389 GCF_002237135.1 Teleopsis dalmanni
AAAGGGAGATCTAATCTTCTAGCATGGTTCCCTAGTTTACAGTGACCTGTAAGTAAACCCACTAATAGACTGATATATCTACGGGATGTCTCATTTAGAATTTTGGATTTCCTTTTATCGGCGCGTGGTCAGATTGATGCCTGTATGTCGTTGAGTCTTCCTATTTTCTATTTAATGTGTTTAATGTGTTATGATTAATATGTTATAGGTTATATTACGAAGATATGTATTTGCGTTCTGATCTTAGGTATATGATTTGACCTTTAAGTATCTTTACTGTTGTATTATGAATGGGTTAAATTCATTAAACAACTGGATTGCAACTGGATTGCTTTTTTTCTTTTTCGAGTATATAAACTTAAAAGGTTTAGAAATTTAAGGTCCTTCCATACAGTATATCTGCAAGTACCGAGCAATGTTTGCTATAATTCTCAATAGTTAATATTTGCTCTTATAAAATTTTGTTTACAGATAAGCAGAAATCTAACGTTAAATTATCTGATTAGAATGAAAATTAATTATTTAAATAGTTTTTAATTAAGAAATTCTAAATAGAGAATTTTTTAAAAACATAAAAATACAAAAATGCATAATAATTATTATTCAGAAATGTGTCATTTCTACTCACGCTGTTTTATTAAAAAGTTATAAAAATGTTCCATTCAGATACTTTATTATTAAAGTCACGTCACATCAATTTATCTGTGCTACATCAGTAAGTAACTACATTAAACTAAGTGCAAATAGGTCAACTAAGTCAAATTAGTTTTGACATTTTTCAGTATCAATTTGAGTTAAAGCATTTCTATGACTCTATGTTATCCATCAATTAAAATTTTTAATGCAATTAGTTGTTGTGGTCTCATCCACTGAAAGTATCTAATTTTTATAACATATTAGGACTATAAAAAATTAATTTAATTACGCTATTAAGAAATAATTTTGCTACATTATATGATAAAAATATTTAAAACATAGATACAGATGTATCTTTAATAATCAAAAATTAATATTAAGTATAACAGAATTATTTAATTAATAATTTATATATAAAATGTATGTTGGTTTACAGTTTTTTAATTTTTTTTTTTTTTGGAAATTTTTAAAATTTCCTCTTACATAAAGTTCAAATTTTATGTGTGTCCTGGATATGCATTCAGCAGGTGACATCTCCATAACTCTTAGATTGAGTGGAAAATAAAATTTATATGTAAAAAGTTTCTGAACATAAAAATCAATCAATATAGAGCTAAACATGTTTAGTGCTAATGTGGACTTTATTACACATTGAAAGAGTAAGCACATATGTTAAAGGACTTGTTGTGCTAGAGCAGTGTTTCGCAAACTATGCTCGGTGGATCACTCAGAGCTCCACAAAAGAATTCCCAATGCACCGCAAAAAAGCAAAATATATGGTGTTTGTATATGCAGTTTGTAATCGCGATATAAAATTTACTGTTCCAATATGAAAAGTGCTGCGTGCCGGAAAAAGTTTGAGGAACTCTGTATACGAGTGCAAATAAAATATAAAACACAAAAATCTGTCTAAAATCACAGAAAAATATTGGTTTTTCTTTTTAGTTGAAACACATGCATACTCTCATAAAGGAAACGACTTACATAAAGAGACATAAGGAACATTAAGGAGTACATTTTATGGCCAGATACTCCTGTTTACGTGTACCTCGTATACAATACAAACACCTATTTTCACCTGAACCATTTGTTTACTGTCATTGCATTCATTTCCGGACTTGAATTTGTTAAAGGCGACAGTAAGTGCGTGCGTTGATGTTTTTCATCAGTATTTACAGAGTCTTACTTAATAAATAAGAGGAAAGCAAATAAGTAAGGCAATAATTCAAAGAAAAAGAGCTTCTCTCAGAGAATATCCCTGATTTCATCAAATTTATTTTAATGTATTGAGTTGATTTAAGACTTGTTTTATTACTATTATCATTTTTTTTATTTACATCTTCATCAACAATTTAATTAAATAAATTCGTTTTTCTTTATTTGCAGTTTGCTTCGCTGGTCCACATGAGAAACGTCTACTACATTCACTTTTGGACAACTACAACAGCCTAGAAAGGCCTGTAGTCAACGAATCCGATCCATTACAGTTAAGTTTCGGCTTAACGCTTATGCAAATCATTGATGTGGTAAGTAAATATTTACTTAATTTAATTACAGTTTGTTTAAAGATATAAGATATGCTCAACACTTATTTGATATACTTACTTCATCAATGTATTTACATTGCAATTAGTTAAATAAAAAGTTGATACATACGTATGACCCGCATTTGTTGAATTATCTTAATTAAATGTGGAATTAATGTTATGTTAAAATAGAATGGTGACGGTAACACCTGTTAAATAGAGTATGCAGCTAACAGTTTCTATTAAATAGTAAATAAACTGTTGCAAATGAAATAGATTTTCTGAATTACAATAAAAAAATTATATCATTTATTAATTACAGTGAAACTTCCATTACTCGAAATCCAATTTTGCAAAGAAAAAGTTCGACTTATGGAGACTTCGAGTTAGAGAATTTTTTTATTTTTTTTATTTTTGAAACTAGAATAATATTTCAAGATTTTTACTTATTTTCAATCAAATAAAGCACAGAAGTTATAGTGAAGTAAAATATTCAGAAATTTGTGTTAGGGTTATTTTCAGTAAAAAGAGATTCCACTTTATTCATACTCTTATCACTATCACTTGTAGTATCATTCGTTTGCAAATATAAATTCAGAATTTTTAATGAGTCTTCTACTTCATTTTTGAAAGGCTGATAAACAATTACATCCACCCAAACCTCATCATCACTTTCCGTTGCGCTTAGAATTGGATCCACTAACTCAAAGATATAATGTTCCATAATATCGTCATCTGTAAGAAAGCTTGATGTACAAATTTCATTGTCAAGTTCAATATAATCGTTAAGAGTAGCATTGGAAGTTATTTTATTTACTTTAAACCATGTTGCCACGACTGGCATTTGCATAAAGAAGCAGCATAAAAAAAGGAAAATCAAACATTTGGTTTGGAAAAAGGGACTTCATTAAAACCATTTATGAATTCGTAATAAATACAAAATTTCGACTTATAGAATGCACTTTTCCACATTCCTATTGGCACGTGACAATATTTTTATTCGAGTTATAGAAAAATTTCGAGTTATAGAGAAATTCAAGTTATAGAAGTTTGAGTTATGGAAGCAGAATTATATGTAATTTGCTCTCTAAAACCTTGGTGCACTAATTTTGGTTCAAACCATAGAAAATTGGAGTTATAGAAGTTTGAGTTATGGAAGTTTGACTGTAATTGAATTTCGGATTGTCCATATAGCTGTTTGTTGTTAGAGAGATTTCGCAAAGTAGTGCACTACAACAACAAAAATTGTTATTTGTTGTTGTAATTCACAACTATTAAAGAAAAAAAATTCTCTATTAGAACAGTATATTAAAAAACATGGTTTCTGTCGTAATAATTGATTTTAACAATTAAAATATGTTTTCATTGAGTAGAATTTTTTATGGCTACATAAAGCAAACTATTTATTTAATATATAAAAAGGTTTTCCTAACATTTCAATATAAAAATTATTTTCAATTAATTAATTTATTCCCTTGGCTTTACTAGATTCCTTGCAGTTTATAAATTTTGTTTCCTTATAGTATTTTTGTCTTAAAATACACCCTCATGGCTTTCAAATTTATAACTTTAATCAATTAAGTAGATTCAGTACCTGTTCTCTTGAAATTTTACTCTGTACTTATTGAGACAAAATTGCAGAAATGTATAATATTAATGACATTCCATCCCCAAAAATTTAATAGATTAAGTAATACAAATTTACTTTTCTTTTCGTGTTTGAAGAAAGTTTCCCAAAGTACATAAGCCTAACGTGAATTTATTTATCCTTTAATGACAAGTACCTTTATAGTATTGGAATAAATACGAGCAGTACTGACTACTTAAAAGAAAAATATTTTTATACTTTGAATAATTCAAGCGTGTCCTTAATATAGTCCTTTAAATGAGGGATTTATGCCCTTATATTTACAATCAACTCATGCAAAAGTTTGGGTATAGCAAATTTACAACTGCCGTAGGTAAGCAATTTGAGGCTTTATTTATGTATGAAGATTTTTCAACACCTTTAATATCAAAAATTGCTTAAGGATATTACAAGGTTATTTTTTTTTTTTGGGGATGTGTTCTCTTTGACAAACCCATGTTTGGAAATTATGCAGCCAAAAAAAAACTTCATATGACAAAAAATTGCACACTGACGGAAGTAATAAAGTACGCAAGAACGGAACAGGAAAGGAAAAGGTTAGCTTTATTAGGCAATTACGGACAGAAATAAATTTCATGAATAGAAAAATATAAGGATAATTTATAGTTAGAATTCAGAAGTAACTTAATTTAATTTTGCTTAAAGTAAAGCAGATATTCTTATCAAGCACTTCACCAGAGTTTATTTAAAATTCTTATTTCAATAAAAATTATAGAGATTAAATATACGTTTTTATGTATAAAATAAAACTAAATAAATTTATTATTTAAAATTGTTAAATTTTATTAAGATATGTAATACTTCTTGCAAGTCATTAAATCTAACAAAATACAATATTAAAATTTATTTAATTAAATAAATTATGAAGTTAGATATGTTAGACTTTTAAATATCCAAAAAGTCAGTTCGATTTAAAAAAACAATACAAGTTCTCTAATACTATTTATTATTATTGAAAAAGAAAGGATAGTGGACCGTGACCTAAAAGATCTATTGTGCCCCTTAGTCAGATTAGAGTGTCTCTTCAAATCCTATTTTTTTAAGGAAAGACAATATAGAGCCTATCTAGTCTTGGATCCTTATGGTTTATGAAAACCCTCCTAGGTGTTTCTTCCGCTTGTGCATCAGTGCCGGGCACTCCCCAAGCACATGTTATGCAGATTCTCTCTCTTCTTTACAGTATCTGCAGTCTGAGTTGGATTGATGTCTAATATTAATGAAATGTAGAAATGACTGAAACACTTTTTAAAGCCCAAAGTCATTACTAAATTTAATAAAATTAAGAAAAAAAATTTGTAACAAAAGTGCATCCACCAAAGTTATACATTTTTGATCAATAACTACTATTAATCGATTAATTTTCTGTATAATTAACCAACTGTTAAACAAAATACTTAGACCACTTTGCCTTTAAAAAAAATCTTTATAACCTTTATTTTAGCATTTAATCTTTTATGCCATATAACTCAAGGTTGAAGCAATTTTGTAATAATTCAAAATATAATATAATTTCAATTCACTTTAAACTTTTCACTAAATGTGGAACTGTATAAATGAATCTCAAACCCAATTTCTCTTTGGTATAAAATCTACCATCTACCATCTTTCAAGCTGTCACCTCCCGAATGATGAAGGTGTTAAAAAGTAAACGTTTCACTTTTCACTCGATGCAAGCATCTTGAGTGCAATGTCGAGGTTGAGGCTAATGGCTACAAAGACAGAGGTGGAGCAGTAAAGCAAAGGTAAAGAATAAAGAAATGTGAGAATGCAGATGAGAGATAAATTGTGAAATATGTCAGTTTTGGGGGTTATCCCTCCTATACGTACTGCGAAAAAAAATTTAAATTCTTTTCAAAAATAAAGATTAAATTCATTGTTATTAAATGGAATGATCTATAGAGTTAAATATTAATAAAATATATATTTTATTCTATTTTTAATCGTTTACTTTTATTAATCCCTTCATTTGGGCTCTAAAAATTATTAATATTTGCAACGCTATGAAAACATATTTCAAAAATATTTCAATTTTTCAGCATTTCTGTCTTCTGTATCAGAGATAAATAATAATTTTAATAATACAATTGGTATTAAGTTATAAAGAGAAGAACTAAATAGCACCGTGAAAAAAAAGTGATATGAACTACAGTTCCATTTTTCAGATTTAGACAATATTATTTAATATTTATTGAATTTTGATATGAAACATCGATAAATTAAATCACTTTTACATATTGTAACTCAGACTTAATAAAAAGGAAAGGTCACGCACTTATTTACATTCGTATTTGGTTCATCATAAAGTGAGTTCATGTTCTCATGTCATGTCACTCACTCATCTGCTGTGTAAGCATTACTAGGGCCATCATCAATAGTAGCAGGCAAACATTCAACCGACTTTCCTCTTATTTACACGGTAGCCTGAATTTTCGTTGAATCTGTAAAAGTGACATCCGACAAAAATTTTGGACTTTTCACAGATGAAATGAAATGTTGACACATACAAGTAAAACATGACAAATATGAAGCTCAACATTTTTTGTAACACAAAAATTGGGAAAAAATCACCAAAAACATGCTTCCAAAAATGTTAGTTCATCTAACTATGAAAGAGAAAAATACTTTTCAAATATTTGAGTTGAAAGCTCAATTTTTTGGAAAAGAAACATTTTCACCTTCACAATTTCAAAATTTAAAATTCAAAACTGAGAATCGAAATTTTCCATTTTAGACTTGCATAGGTATAAGTTCCTGTCATAATCCGCAAACAGAACTGGCGTATGTCCTTTTTACAAATCTCATTCATAAACACATGGCTGTGTATTTCACATGCAAGCATATATGCAAAAATGGTTTTCTATATGCATAATTCGAAATCATTTCTATAAAGATATACGAATAAAAAAACAAATGTTTATTCGACTAATTCATTAAACATATGCCTATCTACTTATATATTCATACACTAGTAGAAGAACAGAAATTGCCTTTGCGTGTCTTCGCTACCAAAAGGATGTCTTTTATTGTTGGAATTGCTTCTCTGCAACAATAAATAAATTAGTTTTGAATGAGTTTTGTTGCTTTTTGTTCTTCTCAAGTTTCATTGATTCACAAACATATCACGTATTTGATCTTTTGCTTTAATACTTGATTTATGTAATGTTATCATCACTTTCAGGAAAGGAAACATAAAGTTATGTTTATATTAATACGGATGTGCTACCACATCGGAGAGATTTTAATATCATTTGCGAATCAAATTTGGTTGAGGTTAAGTTTTTGAATAACCAGAAAAATGTATTTTTAATGTTAGTAAATACTCATTTTTTATTTATTAATTTTGAAATTCTTTAAAAAAGGATATCATTAGGTTTTGAATTCTTAAAATAAAGTTATGAAAATTTATAAAAACTATAAATATATTTTTTGAATTTCCAGTCCATTTGCATGCCCGATTCATGCAGGACTCAATTAAGTCATACATGCCTAAGCACTTAAAAGTCCCCACATTCTCACCTCAAAAATCCTGGAAATCCCTACAGTACGACCAATTAAGGTATTCATAGGGTAGGTTAGCAGAGCATTTAGCATGCTTTCACTCTGATCGTGTACTAATTATTTCGTCCGCTCTAACAATGTTTATTGTTCTACAGATTATCCACTTATATAGGCTCCACACTTCAATGCTTGCCAACATCTGCGTTACCATAGTAGAAGGGCTGGATTCACCAATTAGTGTATCTAAATTTTGTTTAGTATCTACGAATGTTATACAGTCTCTAATTATATGGTCGGGACTCTCAATTTTATCCGAACAAAACTGGCAGTATGGGTTACTTGCCTGCCTGAACCGGTATTAGTATTCACGGAATCAGCAATGCCCCGTAAGGAACTGCGTTAATTGAAATCTCAAGTATCCAGATCCTCAGTTAATCCAATTTTTTATATTTGGAATTAAAGAATGCGTAAATCTTGATTTTTGGGAATGGTTCCACCTATATTGCCATTCATTAAAGTATTTGTCTCTCATTTTTAGATAAGAATCTGACAGACATTGCTCAGTTTCAGTCATTCGTAAACGAGAACGCACGAAAAAACTGCCTCTGGGCAAGAGCGCTTCAATATCTAGTGGCATACGTCCAGCCACTGTGCTTTTAAAATTCTATTATTGTATGTTCTTATATGCCATAAATGCTAGTTTAACCTATTTCATTCAAACAATTTTAATAAATATATGTTATGACATCTACAGCGTCCTCTAAGTGAACAATTTCATTATTAAATCATACGGATTATTCATTATTTTCACATATTGCACTATATGCCTTTCGGAAAAAAATCTTGCACAGACTTTTAAAGCGGATAGGCACCAAATTTTTTTTCTATTATTAACCTTTGTACTTTGAAATAGACTACCTGCGTTATTCGTTGATATTATTAAATAATATCTATCAAATTAAAAATTAAAAACTATATCGTATTTGGTTAATGGAAGCTGAAATGTATTTTAATATTTTTTTTAAATTTTTTAAATATTTTAGGTTCACTGAAATTGTTTTTTTAACTTTAAAATATGCGTAAATTTTTAATTCCTTACAACACAAAACTAAAACATTAACAATTTTTGTTCGAATTTGTAAAATGTAACTCTGAAATCAAATTTGTAAAATAAACCTTTTCAGAACTGTTAAAGTTACTCAGAAGAACTTTAAAATAAAAATTACTCATACGCCACCGTAAACCAAAAATTGTTGCACATATGCGTCAACACGTTTTCACTGTTAATTTAAATTTATTCGTTTTTTGTGCACATGTGCCCATAACCTGAGCAGACTCTCTCACTCCAAGCCAAACTGTCTGAACCCACATATGTTATCTGAGCTCCTGCAGTTATTAAAATAATTTTGCAACAATTTTTTAAAATGTCATAAAATTTTATACCACACTTAACCGACTTTACGTGGTATAAAAAAAAGTACATCAATTTTATTTTAAGCTATATTTAGACAATATATATTTTTAGTTTAAAGAGGAATATATATATTTAATTATAATTATAAGATATAAATACATCTTACGAGACAGATGATTATTGTAAAAAATTTATATATTAAAAGTGATTTTCCGTAGTAAATGGTAAAGATTATATTAGTTAGAAAAAAGTTTATTGATTATAATATGTGATTAACTATACTATCATCTGAATAATATGGGTTTATCTAAGGTGACAAAATATCATCCCTATCTATTAGTGGATGAGATCCATTAACATTTTTTGTAACGCAGTAACTTAGTTTAAGCTGACTTTTCTAACTGGAAATGTATAAAACTTCTAGTCAAATTTTTTGTAGTTCGTCTGCTTTGGTTTAGGCTAAGAAAAAAATATTCGCGTGGAACCTTCTGATCACAACTAATTTAGGGAACTTTTTAGAGAAGAGTTCTTACGTCTTTGCCAGTAAGAAGTTACGACTTCTATTCACATTTTTGCACTTGTATGACCTGACACTCAACCAGCAAAAATGTACGAAATAAGAGCAAAATCACCTTGCAATATATAAGATAAGAACCTCCACAATAAGAAATATTTTGGATTCTCTTCAAAATTTCTATTCAGTCTTCTAGGCAACAATTATTAGTTATTATTTATATTCGCAGCATTCTAGTACGTTCGTCCTTTAAATAGCAATTTAACTGACACTAAAAAGTATGCTTCCTTTCGATAAGGGTCGGTTGTTGCACAAAATATATATTATATTCTTATTAAATAAAAATTTAAATAATTTATTCTTCATTATTCTCTTAAATTTGACATGTCTATAACTTCTTGATTCCTGATTCTTCTTCTTCTTGAGTTAGTGCTATTACGCACTTTTACTCTATAATGGTTGGGTGGCTTATCTCTACCCCACACTAGGCTTTAACTAGGCTAAAAAAAAAACAACATATCATTTATTTGTCTTTTAGTTGATGACGGACCTTAAATCAGCATATCTTCCTGAGAGTTCAGGAACTTGAGGATTGTTAGGGCGGGGTTAATTAGCGTATCAACTTTAGTGAATAATTTTAGAGCTCTGTCTCTGATATATTTTTTCACTGAGTCAATCCTAAGATTTCTATGTATGTCTGTGGATCTAACATACGATGGTATTGAGCTATCTGTAATTGCTTTAAGGTAGTATTTGAGGCTTTGCTATATGTAACACATTCGTACAGTAGTGCAGGTCTAATTACTATAACTAAGATAGTTAATATAAACTGTACAACATTACGACAAACACCCAGATAGACAGGCAAACATTACTTAATTTATTTATCGATTAATTATACAAATATACGATTAATATGATATGATATGATGATGTTTCATTTAAATTAAAATTGAATATATGATTTAGTTCACAGTACAGTGAAAGTATTATAAAAAGACATAAAATCATTTCAAAAAGAAGGACACGGAACTAATTAAAAACGGAAAATTCCTTCAATAACTTTTTTTTTAATTCATGAAAAATATGGTAAATAATAAGTTCAAAAAGTTTTAAAATATTTATTAGTTCTTTCCATAATCCGGTTTTTTTACCTTCTGAATAGTATCAAAAAAAAAATAATTAAAAAAATTCCATTTTACTACGAAAAAAAAGATTAAAAATTAACACAAAAGGAAAGTTTTCAGGTTGACTAATTTTAAAAATTTTTGATTAATATTTCACAACTTTTTAGGAAATCCGATATTTCTAAAATGCAGGAAATTTATGTGAATTTATTACTTTGCATAATATCGAAACTTCACTAAAAATTTTTAATTATGATTGTTGATGGTCTAAAATAAAAGACTTCTGGGAGTAATAAATAAATATTAAAATCAGTTATTATTTTTCTGAAAGTAAATATAATATTTTAATTAAAATTCAGGTTGAAAAATATTTTTCGGTTATTAATACTTTTCAATAATAAAAACTAATAATGTGTTTTTAATTTTTTTCTATAACTTTTCAACAGTTTCTGGCTTACTTATTTCCTCTAATTTTAGGGGTTATTCCCTACAAGAAGTTTGCATCATAAAATTTTTTACTTATGTGTTAAATCAGTATGCTCTTTTTTTACTATTCAATTATAAATATTTTCAATTGAAAATACATTTTCTATACTACATATATATATAGATTGAATCCTTTACTCCTAGGAGAAGCATAGAACCGCAACAAAGATCTACGATCATTGATTAGTAGCTTCAAATCTCCCCAGCTTTTCCACATATGTGACATATACATATCAATTTACCTTCTCCCAGTGTGTACAGGTCTGCCCCTCTTCTGATACCCATCGGGTTCCACTCAAACGCAATTATTGTGGCGTCGCCAATAGGTCTACGCAAAGTGTGACCGACCCAGTTACATTTGCGTTTTCTGATTTCGGTTCTTATAGGTGTTTGCTGAGTTTAAATCTAGAAACGGTCATTTGGAATTATATTTGACCAAAATACTTTAACAAGTATTTGCATAATGAACGATTTACGAGAACTTGTTGATACCCTTTGTCGCAGCATTCCAAGATTTACATCCATATAAGAAGCAAGATTTTATGTTGGAGTTAAGTATTCGTACTTTAGTTCGGTGCGATAACTGAGATGATCTCCAGACTTTATTTAAGCGACCAAACGCTAGTTTTGCCTTCTTGATGCGGTTCTCGATGTCAGCACTGGATTCACCATTTACTAATAATATGCTTCCAAGTTAGCAGAAAAACTTTACATCAACAAGGCAGTAAATGTTTATATTAAAAGGATCTTGGACGTTAGCATTAATCCGCATAACTTTTATTTGGACGACATTGATTTTAAGTCCCGCTCTATTTGCCGTAGTTACTAAACGATTTAGGCAAACATATCACCATATCTTTGTACCAGCAGACACAAGTCAATGACGTAATCGAGATTACACAAGCTATCTTGAAGACCACAAGTGATTCCGCCAACTTAGCCCAATGCCTCTGCCAAGACAACTTCCAGGACGATGTTGAACAGCAACATTACGCTACCCTGTCATATATATGTACCTATATATATATACTACATATATATCTAGCTGATGGCTTTTGATTTAAAATACATTTTTTTTATACAATATATATAGCTTTTAATATAAAAATTCCTTCTGAATTCTATACACAATGTTCAATAGTGTGATGCCTTTTGTCACCCAACCTAGTTTATTGAAAAAGAATCATAGTGATGATAGCTTCGCAAAATATTTTTCAATTTATCTCTTATTGGTTTATAAATTAATTATCATACACATATAGTGTCCTTATCCATATGGAAGCCATAGTTCAAAAGATAAACATATGTAATAAACAAGCAAATTGAATGGATATAAAAACGGAATAATAGATTAAAGCATCAATTTTGGCGCATATATCAAAAAAAAGGGATTTATTCATCGCATGTACAAAAAACTTTTCTATTTGGGTTTCTTTGTTGTTCTTCCAAATTTCAATCAGCTTCCAGCGAACGAGCGATAACAAAGTAAATGCAATTATTCTATCACAATTTTATTCCCCTAATTCCTTACCCTACCCATTACCCATTGATTGTATGAAATTTTTCTCATTCCTCTTTCCCATTCAAATTCTGATCAAAATTATTCAATGCTAAACTCATTTATTGTATTTAAATTTATTGCGCTAAGACCGTCATTGCTGCTTGGCTTCGGATATTCTGTTCAGCGTCACTCATACGTACTGTTGTACTCATATGTCAACTTCCTTTCTAATAAAATCAAGTGTAACGACATTAATTTCAGCAAACTTTTGATAATAAATTCTCAGCAAACAAATAATGAAATATCATAAAACCAATTTACAATACATATTCCATTTACATACATACTTCCACTGTGTTAATGTTAGTTTAATATTTCTTTTGCAGGACGAGAAAAATCAATTACTTATCACAAATATTTGGCTTAAGCTGGTAAGTTGGTAATAAAACACTCAAAAATACATAAAATGCTAAAAAAATAGTACAAAACATATAGCGAAAGCAAATAATATTAAAACTGATTGATAAATGTACATACACATAGAACAACATGAAATTTTAATAAATAAAAAAAAACTGAATACAAGAACTCATTTATCTTGTGCTAGCAAAGGATGTTCGACTTAGAAAAAGAGGTGTATGGACCAAGACGATATTTTTTAGATATTTTTTATTATCTGTGTAAAATAAAATTAATTTCGTATGCATTTAACATTTAAATTTGGCTGTCAAAATGGAAACTTACTAAAGAAATAAAGTGGTTATTATATATTTTAGTTAGAAAAACTTTAGAAATGCTATTTTAATTAGTCATAGTATAGATACAGATACTTAAAAGAAAATGCAACTAGATATAAGTACAGGTACTGTAAACGGGTATTGTTAGGAATATCGAAAATACACAAATGTAGAGCTCGAAATAAAAATATAACTTATGACAATAAGAATATATCTATTTTAACTATGCACAGTGCATATAGAATAATATATATAGGATCAAACTTAATGTTGTAGCTTTTTATTGAAGCAACAGTGCTAAAAGACCTACGCTAAGCCCAGAAGGGGGGACCAATAGACACGATGGTCGCAGTGCCACATCCCCTAACAATAATAATTAAAAGAAAATGTTGCTGAATGCAAAAAATACCTAAATGCAAATACAGTGACTGTTCTAAAAAGCTAGTTAGGAAAAGATACTTATTAAAAAATCTTTCAAATACACAAAGGTAGATTTTAATAACAAAAAAATAATAATATAATAATATATACACGTTGTATACAAAATAATAAATATAGAATTAAACATTATATTAATTAAATAGAATAGATAGACAGATTATACCAATACTTTGACCACATATGGGAATTTGAATATAGTTTTACCCACATATATTGTACATAGATTACAATAAGTATCTTGAATAACAACAGCTGCTAAGTAATAATATATTTTAAGTTCACATAAAACTTTTTCAACAATTAGTCATTTACCATATGAATGTCATCAAGTTCCTCAATACACCTACTTTAGTAGTTAACTACCTCATAATTTGAATAGATGTTCATGAAGTTCTTCATGATAACTTTGTTCATAGTAGTAAGTGACATCTCATTAACAATTTTATTAAAGACATATTGCTTATGAATCAATCCATAGGAGTGTATTATTTGAAATACTTAACAGTTCCTTGTTTAGAATATTCATTCTGAAATCATTCTTCATATTATTTTCCGGCTTTTGTTTTTATTTCGGATTGTAATACGGAAGCTCCAAGACACAATTTATGTATATAAGTTTTGAAATCTCGTTTTGCGCTTCATTATTATTTTAGTTATTTCAATTTAACAAAAACTTTATATATCAAATGGTTTTCCTTGCCAAAATTGCTTTTTGCGGAAATTAAATTGTAGTGTCAAAAACGTTTTCATAATTTCACATTGCATCTTTTCCAACCAAAGATACCGCGAAGCCATATTTATTATTTTTTATTATATTTCTTCTACGATTCCTTTATTTCCTTTTCATATTTTAATCTGTATTAAGGTGAAGTTGAAAATGCGTCGTATATAGTTATAGATATTATATATAAATAAGTCCTCAAAGTTTAGCATATGAAATTGAAAAATTTATGAATTAATAATATATAATTGAATATAGAAAATTATATTAACATTATTTTTATTTAATTATATAACAAATATATAATAGTATAATAACACATAATATACGTGCTTTCAATTAATTTAACTTTTATATATATCTCTTTTACAAAGAGATTGTTTTTATAAATAAATTAAAACACTTTATCCTACAATCTAAAACAATTTCTTTAAATTTTTTATATAAATAAATTAATTATAAAACATTAATCATGCTTTGCTCTTTTACCAGGAATGGAACGATATGAATTTGCGCTGGAACTCCAGTGACTTTGGTGGCGTTAGGGATTTGCGCATACCACCGCATCGACTATGGAAACCGGATGTGCTCATGTATAATAGGTAAATGCAATTCTCCGGATAAACTTATTAAAATTTATGCAGTCACTTCATCCTATTTTGTGTTGAAAGGAAGAAAGTGCTTAATTGAGCAGAGCTAATTGAGTAAAGTATTAAAATGGATTTTAATTTGTTACAATATACAATTTAATTCAATTGCACTTTAAAAGCCACAAATACATACGCAAATATAAATAAACAACTGCGAAGCAAATATTTACAAAGTTAACGACAAAGAAAGTGCAGTAGTGCAGCACTTTAATAAATTTATTTGAGCAGTGAATGGGTTCATTTTGTGTAAGTGTGAATCCGTGTGTGTATATGTTCACAAACCTGCACAACTACACAATTGAAAGCCATTTTGTGTGGAAAAGTTTTTTTTTAATTTTATACTCTTTCTCCTTTTTTATATTTTGTTGCACTCATTTATCGGGTTAACAAAAATAAAGTCAACCAAACACTGTCCATTGAATGGGCGTAGAGTTGAGTTGTAACAAAGACCATATACGACGACTAAAAAGATAGAAAAGTATCCAAAGTGCCATACAACTATAGAAAGATGCGCAAATATATACCCACATAGATACTTACATATAAATTAATAATACTTGAAGTACTGTAAACAATGTACAATGCTGGCTACAACCGCTTCCGTTGTTTTGGTTTAAAAATATATTCTGTTGCTTCACTTTTCTCTTCCTTCTTTTATTGTATTTTTTCATAGTTTCTACTTTTTACTTTTGTTTCTCCTTTAGTTTTATTTATCTTTGCAAATGTGGCAACTGTTATTATTGTTGTTGAATGCGCGACCTAAAATCTTATTTCTGAATCCTTTACCAACAATACAAGGAAGCAAAGAGAATGGATGAAGAAGAAGGAAAATGCGGGCTGTGCTACTTTTGTCCGGGTCATACCCACATTAACCAAACTCAAAACTGTATTTTTGGCTAAAAGCCTTACAAATTAGCTTTTTATAATTATTAAATGTTTTACATTCCAAGTAGGACACTTTTAAGTGAAGTTGAATTGTTTTAGCCACATACATTTAGTTTTATGTATTTAATAATATATTCTCTTTTATTTATTATGTTAAAGAAGTACTTAAATAAATATTAAAATTTGCACTGCAGTAATTTTTAAAAAAAAGTTCTTTATCATGCATTTATAGATGGAAGAGATAGAATACTTGATTAGGCCAAAGATTTAAGTTCACATAATACAAAAAACCCTTAAATACTCTTTAATTCTTAATGTAGAAACTTATTTCAATGTCTGTACAAAATATATAATAAATTTTAAAGCAAATTATTCTAGAACGAACCTGTATAAATCCAATCTGTATGACATTATTGAGAGCAAAAATTTCAATTTGCTTTGTGATTGACATAATCCTTTGTTCTACACGATAAATGAAATCAAAATATGTAGCAACTACAAATAAGATTAAATACTTTAAATAATTTTAAATTTCAACAATATTTTTATATTAATATTGTATTTACAATGCTAGTTATTTTATATCCCACTCTAACATCAACTATATTCATTATTTCTAAGACTAAATACTTAATAACATAGACAGTAATTCGTATTCTATTACTATATAAGGAAACCAAAAGAATGGATAAAAAGGAGGAGAAATGGGGCTGTGCTTGTCCAGTTCATACCCACATTTAAATATTATCATGAAATATAAACTATAAGTATATATGTAAATGTCTTGAAGTAATTCCCGTACCATAAATCTGAAGATAAATAATTATAGTAGTAAGGGAACTCGGTTTTAAAACAACTCGCATCGGCGTCAATTCAATAAATTATATACATTGTGATATAAAAGTAACGGTGAGTGTTCGAAGAGTCATTAACTGAACTTTATCTTTTACTCATACTTAAATTACTAGTCTGGTAACCAATGTGGAAATAAAACTTACTTGTAATCTTCAGTATGCGTGTTCTATGAAAGTTCTATGAATCAATTATAAGAATTATCAAGCAATTTTTTAATATATGAATACTTTAGGCATGCTTTTCATATTCTCAGTATTAAAAGTCTCATAACTATTTCCGTACTTTATTTAATTGAAAAATAAAACTTTTATTTTTTTTAGTAAATAATAACTTTCAATTAACTTTTCTATATTTTAACATAATTTTTCGATTAAAGTGTTACTCATATCGCTCGTATCTAATTTATTACTAATCTTAACATTAAAGGTTCTTTCTTTTTTATATTTGAATATTACTTCTAGAGAGTTTTATTGTATCATTCAATTTAAGATATTTGCTATTTTGTAGTCAATATCGACCATTTGACCACATTATATCCAATTTAACAATTGGTTTTTTTCCCTAATAAATCTTTTTACCGCACATAAAAGGAAACTCGTAAAAAATAAAATCGCATCTACAATTTTTTATAAATTGAATAAAATTGAATCTCTCTTGAAACCATCTTGAAAAAGTAACATTTCCTAAGTCATTTTAAAGGCAATTGTACTTTCGTAAAGTATAAAAATAAAATTTATTAGTCAATTTATATATATACATATACTACAGATTTTTGCCATCAATGAATAAAAACAAATGAGTGAGGACTATAGTTCATTTGAATAAATGAAATTCCAAAATTGCCTAGAATCTTAACAATTGAAAATAATCATATGTAGTGTCATGCATCAAACGTTAAAAAACGTTTGTATTTTTCTATGATATATAAACATATTTTAAAATTTGATGTTTAAAATTAATATATTTCAAATCAAATATTTAATTTAAATAAAATTTTCGCATTAAATTCATTATTTCAATAAATTGATATTGTCTGAGGCAAAGCAATTCCCTAAGAATTAGCATTCGAAGTATATAATTTGCATAAATTTATTGTGCTCTCTCATGTATTTCATATATGTATGAGCAATTAAACAAGGACATTAGTGGGTTAACGTTTTCGCTAATGCGAAATATTCAACATGAAATTCCAAACAATTAAAAATTTATTGAAAACTTTTAATGCAAACAAGAACGTTAATTACGCGCTCACGCATCCACAGCGCATAACTTTCGTTGGCAGACATGCACATGGAATTACAAATAAAAAGGATTTTATGATGTGCCTGCGTGTGGGTGGGATCCTTGTTAACTATTTTGCATTTAAACAAATTCACTTGAATGTCATCAGCCGCCCACACATAAGTTTCAAATGAATTTCTGTTTATTTGCAAAGAGAGCGTATCCTTTTATTCCCATTTCCATTTCTTCTTTTTTTTTTGTTGCTTAAATTCCTTTGTGGTTTGATTTTGACAAAAGTTCACAAACAGATTTGTTTATGCAATACTACTTTCTCAAAGATAACATCAAACTGATTTTCATGTATCTATTATAACTCATTTAAATCAGTGTTCCCTTACGGAATTAAAATCCTTTTTAAAATACTCTTATTAAAATTCATTTTTCAGTAAGTTTGTTTCTGAAGCCATATGTGATAATTATTCTGTAAGTCCTGCTAAAGGACAGGGAATCAACAAAATATTTTCTTTTCGTTCTGTTATAATTATAATAATTTTACTAATAATTAATTTAGCTTCAATATTTTCTAGATTCTATCATTTCCTTTTAAAGATTTTGCTTTCATAAAATTTTGGTCGGCTTTTGTTTTGCTTTCTTGAAGATAAGCCTATAGTCTATAATAATTTTATATGTTTATCTACCGAGAAATCTTAAAATACATATATTCAAATAATCCTCCGAAAAACACCACCATTGCAAAAAAGTTTCGTCACTGGGAATTCAATTTATATTTTTGGATATCACTTTCAACTTATACGCCGTGATATCCGTTAAATAAGCCCTGGCACTTATTCAGAGGCCCCTTATACCATTTTACAAACCAATATATATTTCATTATAATATGTTTATATAAGATAATTTGCAATGTAATATTATTAATCTTTAAGATTCTAAAACTTATTGTTTGACTTTAATTTAAAGCGATTCAATAAAGACATATTGTTAAATAAAAAAAATAAAAACTTTTTCCTCGGTCAGAAGCGAGACCTATCTAACACCCTCGCTATTCTTTGGGTCACAGCGCCCAGTTGAAAAATACATTTTTGCTCTCCTACTTATCAGACTCAAACAAAGCCTATCAACTTTACCTTTTGATCAATAATACTGCATAAAGATTTCATAAAAGTCATTCGGATTATTTTCACGTGAATACGCAGAAAATACATATGGAAAAAAAATTGTTTAAATATAAAAATATATGAAACCACATAAATTATTATCAAAATTATTTTTGACTTTAAATTTAGTTAAAAAAAATTTGGAATAATTCGGAAAAAAAAAATATATACAAAAATCATTATTAAGCAGCTTAAATGCAATCTTTATATCCTTAAATCAGTTAATCAACTGCAGCTATGGTAGACATTTTTTTACTTAATCGGCTTATCTACATTTTTATTGCAAATCACACAGAAAGAATTATTTTGCGTAATGCAAATACTGATTTTGTAAGAGACAACTTTATTCAAATATGCAGGAATTTATAAAAATTTTTCAAATATATTAATATTATCTAATGTAATCTTATAATAATGTAAGCTATTATAAAAGTATTAAGATATAGTGTTTTTTAATTTAATATAACGATCTTACCTTTTTTTATTTCATCTTTTTATATTTCACTCGCATCATAACTGATTAAAATAAATGCATAAAATGTAATCTATGAGATTATAATAATTAAAAGAAATTTTATAATTAATAAATATATTTAATAACAATAAATAAGTACAATAATAAAAAAATGTAATAACAGATAAATATAATAATGAATAAATTTAATAATAGATAAATGTAATAATAAATAAATATAATAATTAATAAATATAATAATAAATATAATTAATAAATATAAATTATAAATTATAATAAATAAATATATAATTAGCTTGGCTGTAAAGTCTACTGATAATAAAATTTATACGCCAGTTCCCATAAGAACACATGACTAAGACACATGTTTTGTATTTCAGATACACTAGCAGTGGCATAGTCAAGAGAATGTCAAGGGAGGTGGGTTATTTTAGTATACCCCATCCCCTTGTTAGTATCTTGGCTATGCCACTGCTTGTATATTGAAGTATAAAACATATATCTTAGCCATATATTATTGTGCGAGGTAACTTCAAACCATCATTAGAATTTTAAATATTTTAATTGTTATTCAATTCAAGTAAATTCTCATAAATATGGAAATAAGTTACTATTTAGTTTATAAAGGGAACTATATTATAGTCGAAATCATAATCCCTTCAAATTATAGGCTTCCTCAAAGCTCTCAAAACGCGTTTGTTTCGGTAATGACTGCTTCATTCGACTCAAATCTCTTACCGCCCAGCCATATCTTTAGGTTTGGAAACAGAAAATAGTCGCAGGGGGCGACTATCTGGAGATGGATAGATGCTGGATGAGGTAGCAGTTCGTATCCCAATTCGTGGATTTGAGATCGTGATGTTTAATCAGCACACGAAATTCACTTTTTTCCATTTTCGTTAAAATTCACGAAGTTGTCTGCTTTAAACGGTTATCAAACACCAACTGAACGACGTAGCCAGTAGCGTTGCACAGTGTGGCAGAATTAATATTAAACAGTCAAAATTTAATTTATTCTGAATAAATAGAGACTCTTAAATAAAAATTTTTTTAAATGTAATTTTTAAAATTAGCTTTCTTTTATCATCCACTCAGTTATCAATCCACCTGAACCTTCTCATAAATACAAAAGAAAGCTTATTTTAAAAACTATATTCTACTAAAATTTTATTTTTATATTTAAAATTTTTTAATTTTATTTTTTTACACTGTGCGTTGCTATGTGACATAGTGTGGACCAAATTAATTCTTAATCTAATATATTTTTGGGGTGCGGAAAGTGAAACAAACACAAAAAAGTATCTTTATTGTTATAAATGCAGTCTTAAATTCATGTGCTTTTAATTTGCAAATAGTAAGACCCTCTATATGCTTGGGAAATTCAAATGACAATCAGAACAATCAAAAGTTAATAATTTCTGAATACTAATTTTTTGGCAGCTTGCCTCTCTTATCCTTTACGTTAGTTTTAGTACATATTTAAATAACACATTATTAGAATTAACATAATTTTTTTATATATCTACAATCTTTTTTTAAATATCTTTTAGTAATATTGTTTGAAAAAAAATATTTTTTGATTTTTTTTTTTGCATATTATTATATGTATGTAGTTTAAATTTTTAAAGAAAACTCTAAATTGAGCATCCATTGTACATTTGCAAATTGTCATTTTATTAACTTTCTGATTTTGCTTGGGGATGATTTTCATGTAAATTATTTCGACTACGAAATTATTCATGAATATTTTGATATTCACGCGAAAACGCAGCGGGAATTTGCTGAAATCAAATAAACAAAGCTCGCAGGGATTTTCATTTAAACTGACCTATGGGCTTATGAATATATTGAATTATTAATATGAACCGAAAATAATAGCACAAAATTGAATCAACAAAAGTCAGAACCGTAAATAACTTGAACTTAAGTTTCTTAAGAATAGAAAAAAATATATATATTCTTATATAAAGCATATATATATAATATAAAAATGTATTTATATTCCAGTAGGTTGGATAAATTAACATTGCTTATTATAATATTAAATGTATTAAAAATTATATATTCATAAACTTTTTCATATACAACATTATCATTTCACAGTTAATGTTGGGTGTGTGGGGAGAGGGGGAAGGGGGGAATGATTTTCATACTTATCATACAATTCTCATTATTTTCATATATTATATATTCAAGTCATTCATAGCATTTCGCTAGCATATTTTATTAATTTTTTTATGCTGAGGAGCGGATAAATTTTAGCTTAGGGCTGTGTCATTTTTATTTCTGCAAAAGTACATACAATGTGTGCATTTCTGTATATACGGAAAAAACGGAAAAAATTTCTAACAATAGAACGTTTCATATTTTTTATTCATTATCATACATTTCAGCGTATTCTCGACATGCGCCCATTTTTTATTTTATTTTCCATCCTTTTTTATCATTCTTTATTTTATTTTATTTTATTTTTCTCCTCACATCTGCTGGCATTTATTTCTTTTGTCATTATTCATATCCTTTACATGCGGTTTTTAATTAACGGCCACTTACTTGTCAACATTTTTGTTCTTTTTTAATCCTTTTTTAAATGCAAATTAAATGTAAATTGAAATTTTTGCATTTAATTTTTCTTTGAGTTTTCGAGTATCTTTCCGAAGAATGCAAAAATAATAGGTGAATTCGTGAAATATTAATAAATTATAGTATTTTATTAGTTTTCGTATAAAATATGATTTCCATGATTTCACATTTTAATTGTTTTCCTTTCCAGCGCCGACGAGGGTTTCGATGGTACATACGCCACAAACGTCGTTGTGCGGAACAATGGCTCCTGCTTGTATGTGCCACCTGGCATTTTTAAGTCAACATGTAAAATTGATATTACGTGGTTTCCTTTCGATGATCAACGTTGCGAAATGAAATTCGGTTCATGGACATATGACGGCTTTCAAGTGAGTTCATTTAATATATGAATAAGTTACTATAGCGATATGTTGTGGTGATGTACAAATAATATTAATATCAAAGATAAGTTAAGTTAAAGTATCAGAATCAATATTACTATAGGTTTCCACTTAAAGATACAGGATGTCTCCATTTAATTTGGTATAAATGTGAAAATCATTTCTTGTTTAAAAAACTGAAGATATCATACAAGGTGTGACGTTACAATTACAATAGAACTTTTCTTTTGTAAGCATATCACAAAAGAACGACCGCATCAGATATAAGTTAAGTTATCAGAATCAATATTACTATAGGTTTTCACTTAAAGATACAGGATGTCTCCATTTAATTTGATATAAATGTGAAAATCATTTCTTGTTTAAAAAACTGAAGATATCATACAAGATGTGACGTTACAATTACAATAGAACTTTTCTTTTGTAAGCATATCACAAAAAAACAACAGCATCATACATAAGTTAATTTAAGCTAGCAGAATCAATATTACTATAGGTTATCGCTTAAAGATACAGTTTGTCTCCCTTTAATTATGTATAAATGTGAAAAAGAACAACCATTTATTTTAAAAATAACATATGAATCCAAAACTTTTACTTTAAATTTTATTACGTATTTTGCATATATAAGACTAACAAAAATTTCCAGTTCTTCCAGAGTTGTCAACAAAAATAGTGCTTATTTTATGTTGTTCTTTTGCAACTTGCTTACAAAAGAAAAGGCCTAATATGACCGGAATACAGGTTACCAGTATAAAGTGTAATTAAAAAAATTCATTCAAAAACTCATCAATATCTCATATAAGTCTCATTCAAATCATTGAATCAGATATCAGTTTTTAGTGCAATAAATATTGTTGAATCCCACGTCATGTGTTATCATTATCTTATACATATCACATGTATATCAATTCTTACGGTATTAAAATCTGTGATATCAATATCTCATTCAAATATCAGTTCAATAAATTCAGTTCGTGAAATCATATAAACGTTTTTGATGTAAAAAAAAATTGAATTTATTATCGCAGAATATTAATATCTCATTTAGTTTATCCAATCAGTTCTTAATGCATTAAATATTTTTGAAATTAATATCGTGTGATCAAATCATTTGAGATATTATTTTAAATCTCATTTAGTTCATCAAATCATATATTCATTTTTAGTGTATTAAATATTTTTGGACTCCATGTCGTGTGATGTCAATTAACTCACTCACATCTCATTCAGTTCATCAAATCATATATCAGTTTCAAGTTAATTAAACATTTTCTTACTTAATGTTAAATTTATTACTTAAATGAGTTATTGTAGTTCAGTTTTAATTTTTTTTTTGAAAAATTAAAAAAATTTTCGAATATTTTTTTGGAAAACTTCCTTCTTTTTAGATATTTTGTAATTTTTTTTTAAATGAATTTAAAAGGAGGTTTTTCGAACAGTAGTGAACTACAATAACAAAAAATTTTTTTTATATTATTTTAATTAATTAAATTTTTGGCTGACCATACAGCTGTTTCGAGTATTGCTAAATACCTATTATAAGTGGTTTTGTAAATAATTCTTGTATTTAATTATTCGTAAATAGTTTTTTAAGACTGCAAGTAGCAGGAATCGAACTCGTGCTCTGCCAAATTTGAAGCTTAGAGTCAGCGCTTCTTAACCAACTGATCCACAGCCGCACTTGACTTTTATGTTAGCACATTTTTCTGAGTTTTGTTAATTTCCTATGAAAGTTGCTTGCTTTTTTATATTAGAACGAAATCATAATCAGCTGGAACTGTTAAATTTCATTCCAATTCTGTTAATGAAACCTCTTTGATAAAAAACAATATATTACCGTAGTAATTTCTAAACCAATACAAATGCAAGGACGTGTTAGATACAAAATTTAAATAAATTTTTCTAGAAATTTTATTTTGTTTAAATTTTGTCATTTAAAGTTAATTTTAAAAATTATGTGAAAACAATCAGCTTACAAAAGTGGCAGTGGTTTTATTTATTTATTTTTTTTTTGTTTTTTTCAGTTGGAAAAAATAAATTAACATATTTCATTAAACATTTTAAAAAATGTGTGATTAAAGCTGCTTAATAGGTCAATTTTATTTTAATGATTTTTGAATTATTTAAATGAATATTATTAAAAATTTGCATTAAATTAATTGTGTACCAAAATTTAAGCTTATTTACATGCAAATGGGATAGAGATTAAATCACTGAAACCAATATCAAATTAAAATAATACAATTTAAGCTTCAGTTTACACTAAATAAATTTCATAAAATTTATATTTGTTTTGATTAATTATAGTATTAAAAAAAATCCATTATAACAAGTGAGAGCTAAGCTAATAAAGCAAAAGATATGTCCATAATTGAAACAAACAAAATTAACTTCTTAACTTGACTGGATGACAAAGTCAAGCTCAAGCACTTGTTAGTTTTTACTATAACTATACACCCATAAATATCTTGTATTTCTTATAACTAAACGACTTCTTTCTCAACATTTTTCCACATTTTCCTTCTGATTTTCACTTGGTTCGCATATTGAAATAATTTAATTAACCCCCCGTCATTTAAACTGCAGCTTAATGAATTCAATTTATTTTGGTCTTGTCAGCAACGAAATTTGGCTGTCATTTGCAATTCTGCTCAATGTTTAATTTGGCATATATTTTTCTTGGTGTATTTAATCAAATACTGAAATATTTATGAAATAAGTGAAAACGTTTCGTTAGTTTTTGTTATACAAAAAAAAAAAAACAAAAAAAGCAGAAAAAACACAACCAATAGGAGCAGCTGTGCTCCCCTCAAAATTGTTTGACGATAATAATTCATGCGCTGCGCTCCAAATGCAGAATTCATGGCATTTATAAATTGTAATACCGGATTTCTGGTATTACAATCCATAAATATTCAATGCGATTTTTAACTGCAGTGTTTACAGGCAAAAAAAACCAGGCTAAAATGTGTAAAAGTGTTGCGACATATACGAGTACATGTATATGGAGGATATATATGGAGGTACACATACCCATATTCACAGCTTTATTTACACACAAATATGCATAGTCACGACTGCTCCGAAATAAGGCAGATAAATATTAGTAAATTTATGCAGTGGCGTAACACTGAAAGGACTTAAGGCCATTGAATATTCAAAAAGTTTATTAGATATTGGAAAATTATTTCCGAACACTTTATTAACGAAGAATTTTAAGAGTTTTCATTGGGAAGAGAATTCGATATCAAGATATATGCAATTTAAATATTTTTGTGTCTTCAGAATTTCTTTAACTAATCCGTAAAAAATGATTAAAAAAATAAAAATGTTTAATTAAGTACTGAGAATATTTATTCTCTCTTATGAATTTTTAGATGATCCATCGCACGTTAATTTCTCATACATCTACATTTTCATAACATGCTTATTTCTGTTTTAGGTCACACTTATTCCTTCTATGTCTTTAGTTTATCTTTATTTTAAAAAGTGTGTTATTTATTTATTTTTTCATATTTTTATTTTTAAGTTTTCTTCATTTACATAGTAATTTAATATTAATGTTATCGGTTGATCTATAACACATAGATACTCCAGACGATTTCTGTTTTATAGTGATCTTATTTTCTTTCACATTCCAAGAATTTTTCATTGATTCAGATATTAGTAGAATCAGTAGAATCTATTGGGCATTGATCCACTAACTTTAACTTTTAAAGAACTAATATTATCTTCCACCGCTTGAGAACTTTTCCTTAGTTTAGATAATAGCTTTATCGTTAGACTTATAATATTTATTATATTATAACAATTAATTAATTATAATTTATTACGGAATTAATTTTAATTTCTTATAGGTAAAAGGGGTTCAGAAACTACAATAACAATCTGAGTATTCCCTTTTGCCAGTATAAATTTTTTTTTGTATCCCAAAAACCAACGACAACATCATTTAATCGATTTCTGGACATAAACTTGTTTCGGAGCCAAAGAACTAAAATAAAAATTGTTGACGTGAAATCGCCCATAAATACCGGCGACCAAAACAATCTTATTGTGCCAATTTTACTATTGATTACACAAAGCACTTTAAAGCTTTGTGAACAAAATCCGGAGCCAAACTCACACAAATCCTCAAACTCTTGTTTTATTCAGTATCATCGAATTATAGTATATAGAATATTCTTTCACAACCCCAAATGTTGTTGAGTAATCGAAAGCGTATTTGTATTTGTTTCATTGTTAACAAATGTGGATCCATAGGTTTTTGATGCCCAAAATTTGAGTTAAAGCAGTGCTCTTTGAAATATGTATAGTTTATATTAAATTACTGGCGGTTAATCGACGATCTTCTGAAACCACAACTTGTATTTTAACAGTGGTTTCCGGGTTTGATGTTGTTTTAAAACATTATTTAAGTGGATCGTCTCTAAGACTTATGCAGCCAGTCCGTGCAGGTTGGAAGGGTTTGTGTTGATATAACTGTCTGCACTTTCACTTACATACACATTTTGCTCGTTATGATGCCCTCGAAGACTAGAATCATTGTAAAAAGTCATTATTTCTATTGTGTTGAAAGCAATAGACTATGCGATCTATTGTTAAAAAATACACTGGCACATTCAACTGGATTGGAAACATATTAATATTTATTTTAACATATTATAAATGATATTTTGGCCATATTTTATTAAAAAATGATTTTTTAAAATGACATAGAAGTTTTAGTCCTACTACTGATGAATTATTGGTGCTTCGCTCACTTTTTGTGAGCAACCCCAGTATCCTTCACACAATCGTTCACGACTTACAAATTCAATATTTATATATTTTATTTATAAAAATAATATAGAAAGTAGTTTTTGTAAAAAAAAAAATTTTTGTATATTATGAGGCAATTTTTTTTTTGACTATGAATCCACGAGTGGTTGTGACCTTCTAATATGTGCACTGGCAGTAGCCAAAAAAGTCACATATTTGAGTTTTCCGTCAATAAAATAAATTTTCACATCATTAGTGCTTGGCTGTGTGCAAATTTAGTTCGCAGTTGTAAATATTTTTATTCCGACTGAAGCTGAATTATTTTATTTGCCGACTCTCGTATTTATCCTTTTTAGCAGTTTAATTGCTATTTACTTTAGTCACTTCACCGCAAAGTTTCAGCGCGCATTCGATTTTATTGTGTTTGCTTAATTGCTTAAATGAGTATTTACGTTTATTTAATTTATTTTTTCAAAAATTTATTTCATTTTATATTCATTAATTGTGAGTGACGAATAATTCGAACTTTCGAAAGCAAATGTCAAATACAAATAGTTGACAATTTAATTTTAACATCACAATACTTTAATTCATTACAACAAATTAACAAACGAATTTTTAATTAACAAAGGATGTACTCTGAAAATATTCAAAAACCAAATTTTTTAACTTCAAACCGAGTAAAAACCTAACATCTTTATATATGTCTGACGATTTTATATAAAGAAATAATTTAATATTCAGAAAATATCGTGCAAATCGTAGAGTAATATTACTATGCCTTTCTCAGTATAACGTTCCTAGATTAGGTTCTATATATAAGAAAGACTAAATAAATCATGCAACAAATAATACCTCTACAAACAGAATAATATTAAAATTTAACAATTAAAAATAAAAATATAATTAATTAATACAATTATTCTACAGCTGGTTTATGATTTCGTTCTAATATAAACACAGCAAGTGAAAAATTTTTAAAATACAGCAAATTAACATAACTCCAGATAAATGTGCGAACACAAAATTCAAGTATGACTTTGGATCATTTGGTTAAGGAGCGCTGACTCTGAGCTTCAAATTTTGCAGGTCACGAGTGCGATTCCTGCTACTTGTAGTCTTAAAAAATTATTCACGTATAATTAAATACAAGAATTATTTCCACGACCATTGATGATGAACATTTAGCAATACTGCAAATAGCTGTCAGCCAAAA
>NC_051846.1:207283489-207293851 GCF_002237135.1 Teleopsis dalmanni
GGATGTACTCTGAAAATATTCAAAAAACCAAATTTTTTAACTTCAAACCGAGTAAAAACCTAACATCTTTATATAAGTCTGACGATTTCATATAAACAAATAATTTTATATTCAGAAAATATCGTGCAAATCGTAGAGTAATATTACTATGACTTTCTCAATATTACGTTCCTAGATTAGGTTCTATATATAAGAAAGAATATATAAATCATGCAACAAATAATGCCTCTACAAACAGAATAGTATTGAAATTTAACAATTAAAAATAAAAATATAATTAATTAACACAATTATTCTACAGCTGGTTTATGATTTCGTTCTAACATAAACACAGCAAGTGAACTTGTTAATAAAACTTTCACAGCAAATTAACAAAACTCCAAAAAAATGTGCGAGCATAAGACTCAAGTACAGGTTTGGGTCAGTTGGTTACGGAGCGCTGACTCTGAGCTTCAAACTTGGCAGGGCATGAGTGCGATTCCTGCTACTTGCAGTGTTAAAAAATTATTCACGTATAATTAAATACAAGAATTATTTCCAAGACCATTGATGATGGATATTTAGCAATACTGCAAATAGCTGTATGGTCAGCCAAAAACTCAATTATTTAAAATAACATAAAAATAATTTTTTGTTGTAGTTCACTACTTTTCAACAAAAAAAAAAACATATAATTTTCATATAAAACATTAATTATATCGCACAAAGTATGACTTTTAACAATTCCTATCACTTCAGATATATATTATTTAAAAATATTATAAAACTTAAGTCAAAATATTTGTTAGAAAAGAAGTTTTTAGAAAGTTGTTATTTATAATTTCCTGTGGTTTTCTCAACTTTACTTTAGTAATTCAAAGTTGCATACTAAACGAATTTATAAATTATGTCTGTTAAGTTCTAATTTTTAAACAAATCCTGCTTTCCACTACATTTGTTGAAAACCACAATGCAGAAAAATGAATTTCGTTTACTACGCCACCAACTGCGTCTAATCTTTTTGGCACGGAAACAAAAAATTTTGAATCTCTCGCACTTCCTACTTATTTAACAAAATCATTTACATTTTCTATTCAAGGATTTTCTAAAAAACCAATTTCTAGTCATTTAGTTAGTATAAAACTTCTCAATCAATGAACAAGATCAGCAAATATTATCAGTATATTATGCTACCAGCTACAATACGTTCAGAAAAATTAAAAAGTTCGTATCTCCAATTAGAAATACTAGATATATATATCTATTTTAAAATACGAATATTTATAAGTTATGTAGAATCCACACACTCAAGCAGCACCCACACGAGTCACCGAATCATTCATACTCATCTGAGTATATGCTATGATTCGTGAATCATACGTATTATTGTGAAGCTGATTCATTAACGACAGCATTCGTTAAGGAACATACTTATGAATCACTCTCAGTGCACTCTGAGTGTTAATACTCAGAGTCTCGTGTTTATACTCAGAGTCTGACTCGTTGCCGTTCTCTGGTGTAGACGCAACAAATACTTCATACCCAAAACAGTTTTTTGATTTTAATGTAAATAAAATAAAATAACTCCTTTTAGTTTTTGCAACTAAAAGGAGTTATTTTATAAATAAACAATTTGCATTATAGCAACAGTAAAATACAATATTCATAATCATTTCAATATTTAGACTCAAATTCATTTTCAAACTCTACAACCCTATCAAATTCAAGGATTAATAGTTATATGACCCAAATACTTTACGGAAATGTTCAGAATTTCATTCTGATGAAAATGAAACTTTTAGAACTTAAGTTCATGTATTAAAAATATCTCAAACACATGCCTTGTATTTGTAAGATACATATACTATAAAAGAATTAAATCTAATGAGAATTATAAAAACCATGAAATGAATATAATAAAATTGTTAAACCCAATGGGAACTGTAAAAAATCTAAGAAAAATTATTTAGTTTCCACTTATATTAACAAAATTGATGAATATTATGCAATCACGTAGGATTGTATTGTATCTTTTTAATAAGAACCAAAAATTCCCAAAGTACTGCAGTTATTTGTCAGTTTTTAAAAATTAAATTGTATAAAATATTTGAAATTTTTTAACACATTAGTCACGTCAAGTACTACATGGTCAATCTATTTCAAATGTAGAACTTCTGATTTATTACACTGGAGCAAAACAAAGGTGTCTGGGTTCATATCTGTCTTTACAGGGCACTGGGCCATAAGACGGCATGGAGCTAGGATTGGCCTACCCTGTGACAGCTCCTGCAATGTGTGTCTACCAGCTATCGAAGGAAGGACACCAGATCACCTGTTATCTATATATCCAGGCTTGGCCAACACTAGCTTTAAGTTTCTAGCGGCCCCCTTCTTTGGCGATATCACTAGCCTCAGCATTGGTTCTAGCTTGATTTTCTCTTTACCATTTACCATCTCTTTATCCATTATTACGTGAATTTGCACTTCATACGAAAAAATTATTAGCTGACTCTGTTTAAAGATTTTTTTTTTGCAGTAGGTGGAAGCATCGAAAGCCACCGTGAGACTTGAACCCACTAAACCACTTCTAAGGAATGAAAGGAGAAGATTTCCACAGCAATGAGGAAACTTCATTCCAGTACGAAGGAGAGAGAAGAGAGTGCAGAGACGAGGAAAATTGGAAGTAGTGAGGGGGTGGGGTTATGGCAAAAGCACGTATGTACAAAGGATAGACTCTGTGACCAGTGTCACGAGAGCCACGATTGTATAAGGGGATGACGGAGCGATCATATTCAGATCAGAAACATATATCTGCCTTATTCTCTCGAACTCTACTTCAACCATCAGAAATGCAAATTAAAATGTAATCTTATAAAATGACATGAAATTTATTCAATGTTAAATCTAATGGTGTCAATTTCAAGTGGAGGCATTAAGTTAAATTAAACAGGATAATCTTTAGGAAAGTAGGATGGCGGGTCTATCATTCCGTTTCAGTCTAGAATAATTTATCATATTAGCTAGAGGTGTAGCCAGCAGATTTACATGGTTTTCTAGATTTAACACATATATCTGCTTTATTCTCTCGAACTCTACTTTAACCATCAGTTCCAAATTTCCAAATCGAAATGTGATCTTATAAAATGACATGATATTTTTTCAATGTTAAACTCTAATGATGTCAGTTAGAGTTTGAAGTGGAGGTACTATACTTTCTAGAGAAGTAAAAAGAAAGTAAAAAGAAAAGAATTTCTTATTAGATACATGAAGAATCGAAATAAATTATGGCAGACAACTTCTTTTATTGTTGGAAAAACTACAGAATACAATATCTTGTGTTTCAAACTAAAAATTTTTGTTACTTAAAGTATGTAAATTATTGTGGGCAAAATCACATTTAAAATGTATTTATTTTTGTTTTTCTAAATAAAATATTATTTTTAATACTTCAACCCACATTAAGTTACGGTAACAAAATTAGAATATCCTAAAAATAAAATCTTTAATCTCTATTCTAAGATAAATGTGAAAAGCATAAATATTAATTTGAAGTTGTGAAAATAAAATAAAATTGTTTTTCACTAAAATTTCATTAAATTTTTTTTTATTTTTTTTTTTTGTTAACATAAATATTAAATTTTTCTGTTCGTTAAGCACAGGTAAACTTATTTAATCTTCCTTGTTATTTTCAAAATATTGTCCTTGGGCATTAATTTTTCGGATCAAAATAGTTTAACTTAGCTCCAATCGAACCACAAAAGGTAAATGTACCATAAATTGTAACATGGGTAGAACTTTTTATATATGTAGGTACCTGGGTAAGAGCACATGAGAGTTTCATAACGTTAAGTTAAGTGCTCCACAATTTACTACACAAAAGGGTCAGTACACTTACACGTGCCGGATTTTTCCAACTTATTTAAACCACATATTAAAAATATGGCTTAAATCCTTGTGAGTATTGTAGTCAATAAAGTCAATAAAAGTGGAAAAATCAGAAAGCTTATTTTTAG
Organism: Teleopsis dalmanni; assembly: GCF_002237135.1. NCBI lineage: Eukaryota > Metazoa > Arthropoda > Insecta > Diptera > Diopsidae > Teleopsis > Teleopsis dalmanni. The sequence goes on from NC_051846.1 coordinate 207,287,482, forward strand.
AGACTTTCATACGGGTTATTGTGATTTTCACTAGTTGAGGGTTTAAGTAGCTTTAACAAAGCAAAACCATTTTTAATTAATAAAATTTTAAAAAAGATTTTTTATAGTTTGGAGATTAAATGTGCTGTATATTAGTACTAAAATATTTATAGTCGGAATTTTTGCAAAAATTTTTGTTTTTAAATTAATTGCAATAATGTTAAAATGTTTTTAGATAAGCAATAATTTATCTTATAAATATATAATTTTGGATGAAATAACGTTGGTGTTAATACTTGCTGATATATTAACACAAATACACTCAGAGAAATATGTTCTAACCACATGTTAGTTAAATTTACCTAATCATTTTGCTAAAAAACTTTTAGCTAATGTGGTTAAGAAGTTATGAAAACCATAACGCATAGAGTAAGAATATTTTGACCTAAAATTTATTTAATCAATCAAATTAATGTACGAACACTGGTATAAACTCCAACTTTAATCTTGAATTATGACTTAGAACTAGCAGACGCGTGCAAAAATCGAAATTAAGAAGCAGTAACGAAAATTAGTCGGTCAAAGGTCGCGGTTGATATTTTAGGTATGCAGCACAAAAGATCAACCACGGTCGCAGTGCACGGTTGGTAGCTGGTACCCAGTTCATTCTTAGGTCACGGTATAATGACACAGTGTTGCTCTCCGACGAACAACAGACATCCATCTGTACTTACTTTAATATAGAGATAGGACTATTTACAAGGCGATTAAAATAGTTGGATACACCTAAAGGAAAATTTGTCAAGCCGACAAGCAGCTGCTGACTCAATCGTACTCATTTGGGTACTTAAAAAAGTAGTAATGTTAGGAGTTGATATTAGACTTTAAAGAGATAATGAAATATTGTATTATATTTCATTATAAATCATTCTACCGAATGATTTCAAAAGAAATAATAAAAAATATTATTGAACATTCACAATAGATATTATGTTATCTTTCAACAAACTACCGAATGATTTCAAAAGAAATAATGAAATATTAAATTTGTTTTTAAAGTCAATTATGAATAAAAAAATCATATTTCTAACTAGAAACTATTAAAATATTTAAACTATTGTATTAATGAAATATTTTTAAACAATACCATAATATTATATCTATCTGAACTATTTTTTTAACTAAATTTTATTATTACCAACGTTCAGTTAAAGCTTTAGACTTAATTTTCTACCGTTTCCGGCCAATGTTTGACCTAAATAAATATTTTAGAGTAATAACATCAAAGCTACCAATTTATCTAAATATAGCAATTATTATAAGCAAATATTCTTATTATACAATACGTCATAAGAAGTATTATTTATGATGTGTAAAGAGCATTGAATTGTTATCATTAAACTTCCTCAAGGATATTATAGTTCATTATATTTTCATAAAATGCAAATTTAATAATAAATTTAAGTAAAACTTTTGATTTGCATTTCATAATCATTCCATGGTATTCATCATATTGAAGTTTATGCAAAAACCATCACTCACATTTTGATGTAGTTAAGCGTTAAGATTTAAAATGACGTTGACGCAATTTCATTAAGGTTGGAGCATTTCCGTCACTACTGACAAATTATGTAAAAATATTCATAAACCTCAGAATTTAGCAGTAGTTAGGAGCTACCAAATTTGAACGGCATTTCCTAATAATGCCCTCCTTAACGTTGCCATTCCTTAAAAGACCAAATGATAAATGACGTCTGCATTAAAAGCAAAAACAAAATATTAACGTGTGCTAAGGACTCCGTTGCTAGGTTGTCATGTCAAAGGTGATATGAAATATTCAGAATTATTCAAAAAATATTATGTGGAAAAATGTTATAAATTTATTTCAATTATTGGTTTTATTAAAGATAAGCAGATAAGCAATCTTTATATTGTAAATGAAACAAGAATTTTATATAAAATAAGAATTTAATATGAACTAAAGATTAAATATATAGAATTGCATAGTTAGATATGGAAACAAAACACTTAAGAGAACAGATGATTTAAGTGCAGATTTTGGATGGAAAACTTGAAAAAATTTGTAAATATTTTTTAAAGTATGTAAAGTATCTATCCATAGCCACTGATAGCTAAGATTGTTTCACGAATGACTGGGTTTACGTCCCGAAGTCAGTCATTGTTATTGACGACTAAGTGCCATTCGACTGCTCCCAAGGGGATTACATAAGCAAATTTCAGCGGGCTACAATAACAACAAGCTAGTTCACTGCTAACCAGAGGTCTTACTAATTTTATTTATTTAATGCTTTTCTTTCCACTATATGAAACCATCAATTCTAAAAGCTAGGTACAGCTACATGATTAATAGGTTAACTATTTTTGATATGGATATGGATGCGAAAGATATGTAATTTTACGTGAAGATATCACAAACTACTGCTAGTTTTATCATTATTGTACAAGAAGCTTTGTATACGCGTAATTTCATAATTTGGAAATATGTATATGACTTGATGACCACCAATATTACCAACTGGAATTCTGTACGCAGTTACTTATGCGAACAAATTACTATAATGTGAGCGTTATCTCTATGAATTATGTTTGAAAGTATAAGGACTATATTATATTACAAAGATAATTCAAGTTATTTGAATATATTATATACTAAAATATCATGAAGAATCCTTAACTACATAGTTTAGTGACGAAGATGATATAGTTCGTCTTCTCAACTTTCAATTCATATATTATTGTATTTTAAATAAATTGTGAAAATGACACACTTCTGCTTGGCAAAAAAAAAAATTATTCTAAATATTACATCACCAAGGATTTTTTATAAATATTTTCTTCTTCTTACTTTTTAGCTGCATAAAAACAATAATTATTGTTTTCCGCTTTCGCAGATTTTTATAAAAAATATAAAAATATATTTTAGCACAATAATTTCTAAACTGTCATTTTTATTTGTTGGCAAGTGAATAAGTTTTTAACCAACTCACTAGGCACATCACTAACCAAGCTGAATATATTCGTCCTGAGATCCTTACTACACTGCGCATTAATCTATTTTGAACGGCAGAACAATGTCGCTTTCATTTCCGCTGACGCAGTCAGTGTGATGCAATCGTGCAAATGCCTGCTTCCGTTTCATCCTTGAGCATTTGTTAATCTATGCCAAAAAGAAACAAAATATAAAACTAAAAAAATTTTTACAACAAATGGAAAGAAAGTAAAAGTATGCCTGCAAAGAAATTTAAAATAAATTATTTATAAGAATTATACTGTAAGTCTTATTTTAAAAAATTATTTTATAATAAAAAACCTGTGCACAACGTGAGCTTAGAACAATACTTTAAAAAAAAAAAAGATCAAAACAAAAAACGTAACAGAGAATATACTTCTGAGACAAAATACCTATATGAGCCTGTGAGAAATCAAACTAAAATGCAGTATTGTTTTTACTATAATAATTTTATTTTTCAAGTTTTTAGTGGTATTAGCTGGCACTTTTTTATTTCCTTCGCTTATTTTTAAATTAACGGTTGAACCAACTTTTTATTTTTAATGTAAATTTGATCATTTCAGACAATGATACTGTAATGAATGATTTCGCAATACTTTAAAATTATTTATTTATTTCTATTAGAAAAAATGTTGCATATATGTATCTCTATGAAAAATAATTTCGTGATGATAATTAGTTTAACTATAGTTCTTAACTTGTAATAAATATGTAAAATTTAAATCACATAAAATTTTTAAAATTTGAAGAAAACAATCTGTTTAAAAATTCTAGCAATTTAAATTCGTAATAATATGTTTCACATATAAAACCACGGTTGCCACTTATGGTACTTTAGTACCAAAATTGGTACTTTTTTTTCGTTTGGTAATCATGTTCAAAAAATGGTGCATTTTTGACGACCCAACTTTATTGTGGATATTTCCAATTAATTTTTTTTATAAATACAACTTTGCACTTTATTTTATATTTTGTTCATTTATAACAGTATGAAAAACACAGAACGAAAAAATAAGAAGGTCCAAAAAAATTTTTTACAGAAATGGTACCTTTTTAAACCAATTTTGGTACAGGAAAAAATTTTCAAGTGGCAGCCGTGTATAAAACCTTATCTGTATATATTTATCCTCTATCTCTCTCTCTTTCCTACTGTCTTTCCCTCTTTTTTTCCATCTCCCTTTCCCTCTCTCGTTCCCTTTTTCGTTCTCCATATCTTTCCCTCTCTATTTTCCTTTCTCTTTCCCTTTCTGTTACCCTCTCTCTTTCCCTCTACCTTTCCCTTTATCTTTCCATTTCTCTTTTCCTCTCTCTTTCCCTTTCTCTTTGTTTCTCTCTCTTTCCCTCTACCTTTTTCTCTATCTTTCCATCTATCTCACTCCATCTCTCTCTCTTCCTCTCTCCTTAACTCTTCTACTCTCTCTTTTTATATATCATTGTCTTACCATACTTCACACACGTATTAAGTTTCTATTATTCATTATTTCTATACATATTTATAGAGTAGTATATTTGAGGTACGCCACATACAATGCTAAATATGTACTCGTATGTTCAATGCATATATGTTCATATTTGATATCTTATGAGTATTTTTACCCTATATATGTGTATGTTTTTACATGGTTTTGAACTAATATCGAAAATTTCTCTAACGTTTGCTTAAAACACTCAAAGTTTACTTGCAAAAAAAAAATCACTAAATTACTTAACATAAATCTTCATTGAAATTCCAATTTATTCAATTTTATTCGACTGTCCGGAAACTTCATCTTAAACATGTTCGCATTTTCAAGTTTAAGCAACACCCAATAAGAAAAACTGCTTCCTTTCCAAACAACGCAAACATTAATAATATAAGGTCAACGGAAGTTGCTGCTTAGCCATTAATCGCCTATAAACTATTCCGAAGACTTTTGATGAAGATAAGCTGCATTCGCTGGCTCCACAATTTGCTTCATAAATAAATTTTGACTATGTGGGTGTTTCGGCTTTTAGCTAATATTTATTTTTTTTAATTTATTTTGTATGTTCTAGTCAATGAATTATTAACCCAACAAACTTCCATTTTAACAGCTTGCGCTACTTCTGTTCTGTTTAAGATAAGATAGAAAAATATTGTAAGCACTAATTTATAAATTATGTAAAAAATTGGATATGAAATATTGTAACTAAAACAAACTAAAACAAAAATTGTTTTTATAATGTATGAGATAATGTAAGGACCATGTATACAAATATATCATATCGTAGTATTGAAACAAAGTATAACATATTTATTTCGTATAGATTTACACAATCATAAACAGCATAACCCTAATTTTAACAACAAATTTAGATATAATTTATCTTATAATCGTATAAATAAAACAAATAAAAAAGTAAATAAAGTCTAGGACTGGATATCAATCAATATCGCTAATTAATTCACTTAATTAAATTCATATAATCAATTCATTAGTTATTAATTACATTTTAGTAATTCTTTTTATTATATCATGTATTTTCTATTTATTATAAAACATTTGTTTTATTTATTAAATTCAAATTAAATTAAATTTTTGGTATTACATACTATTGTCAATTATTCTATTAATATAGAAACTTAATCTATTATGACTCAAGAGTTAATTAACTTCATTAAGTGTTGCCATACAGAAGAATATGCAAAGCCCGCATCAGCAACAAATAACTCTAAAGTCACCGTTACGAGACTAATATATACACAATTGAACAATCAACCTTAAGAATTCACTATATTTATTGACAGGTGGACTGTATTGTAAGCAAAACAGTTTAATTGAGAGTTGCAATTAAATACGAAATCTGAGCATTACTTATCCCAAAGCCTCTGTTTGTTGGGTTCTTTTTCATATAGAAATTGCAAAGATTCTGGTAACAGATGAGATAGAAAAAGCTCAGTCTTAAACATAAATTAGTTCCATATTTCGATACCTAACACGATGTACAGATGACGATGACAAATGAATTTACGATTATGACAAAAAACATAATTGAGTTCAATAAATCATTAACTGGTGGAGAAAATAATCATGTCGCTGAGATATTAAGACTCAGATTAGATAATAAACCAACGAAAGATCACTGGCAAACCAGTAGCTCGTATAGTTAATGAAGTGCTAAGGGATTACTGTTCAATTGCGCTCTTGCTTCAACGATTGCATACTCCAACAGACGGATTATGTAAGAGTTACCATTATAAAGAAGGAGTGGAATCCATTAATCACTATTTATTCATTTCCCCAGAACTGAAGGAACAGAACTGATCTCCTAAGCTTGATCTTGAGGATTAAATGACTTAACAAAGTCACCCCAACTCCATGTTAGGGTTATCTAATCTAT
>NC_051846.1:207293951-207313047 GCF_002237135.1 Teleopsis dalmanni
ATATTAAATTTGTTATTAAAGTCATTTATGAAATATGATATTGGAACTATTGTATTAATGAAATATTTTTAAACAATAACATAATATTATATCTATCTAAACTATTTTTTTAACTATATTTTATTATTACCAACGTTCAGTTAAAGCTTTAGACTTAATTCTCTTCAGTTTCCGGCCAATATTTGACTTAAATAAATATTTTAGAGTAATAACATCAAAGCTACCAATTTATCTAAATATAACAATTATTATAAGCAAATATTCTTATTATACAATACGTCATAAGAAGTATTATTTATGATGTGTAAAGAGCATTGAATTGTTATCATTAAACTTCCTCAAGGATATTATAGTTCATTATATTTTCATAAAATGCAAATTTAATAATAAATTTAAGTAAAACTTTTGATTTGCATTTCATAATCATTCCATGGTATTCATCATATTGAAGTTTATGCAAAAACCATCACTCACATTTTGATGTAGTTAAGCGTTAAGATTTAAAATGACGTTGACGCAATTTCATTAAGGTTGGAGCATTTCCGTCACTACTGACAAATTATGTAAAAATATTCATAAACCTCAGAATTTAGCAGTAGTTAGGAGCTACCAAATTTGAACGGCATTTCCTAATAATGCCCTCCTTAACGTTGCCATTCCTTAAAAGACCAAATGATAAATGACGTCTGCATTAAAAGCAAAAACAAAATATTAACGTGTGCTAAGGACTCCGTTGCTAGGTTGTCATGTCAAAGGTGATATGAAATATTCAGAATTATTCAAAAAATATTATGTGGAAAAATGTTATAAATTTATTTCAATTATTGGTTTTATTAAAGATAAGCAGATAAGCAATCTTTATATTGTAAATGAAACAAGAATTTTATATAAAATAAGAATTTAATATGAACTAAAGATTAAATATATAGAATTGCATAGTTAGATATGGAAACAAAACACTTAAGAGAACAGATGATTTAAGTGCAGATTTTGGATGGAAAACTTGAAAAAATTTGTAAATATTTTTTAAAGTATGTAAAGTATCTATCCATAGCCACTGATAGCTAAGATTGTTTCACGAATGACTGGGTTTACGTCCCGAAGTCAGTCATTGTTATTGACGACTAAGTGCCATTCGACTGCTCCCAAGGGGATTACATAAGCAAATTTCAGCGGGCTACAATAACAACAAGCTAGTTCACTGCTAACCAGAGGTCTTACTAATTTTATTTATTTAATGCTTTTCTTTCCACTATATGAAACCATCAATTCTAAAAGCTAGGTACAGCTACATGATTAATAGGTTAACTATTTTTGATATGGATATGGATGCGAAAGATATGTAATTTTACGTGAAGATATCACAAACTACTGCTAGTTTTATCATTATTGTACAAGAAGCTTTGTATACGCGTAATTTCATAATTTGGAAATATGTATATGACTTGATGACCACCAATATTACCAACTGGAATTCTGTACGCAGTTACTTATGCGAACAAATTACTATAATGTGAGCGTTATCTCTATGAATTATGTTTGAAAGTATAAGGACTATATTATATTACAAAGATAATTCAAGTTATTTGAATATATTATATACTAAAATATCATGAAGAATCCTTAACTACATAGTTTAGTGACGAAGATGATATAGTTCGTCTTCTCAACTTTCAATTCATATATTATTGTATTTTAAATAAATTGTGAAAATGACACACTTCTGCTTGGCAAAAAAAAAAATTATTCTAAATATTACATCACCAAGGATTTTTTATAAATATTTTCTTCTTCTTACTTTTTAGCTGCATAAAAACAATAATTATTGTTTTCCGCTTTCGCAGATTTTTATAAAAAATATAAAAATATATTTTAGCACAATAATTTCTAAACTGTCATTTTTATTTGTTGGCAAGTGAATAAGTTTTTAACCAACTCACTAGGCACATCACTAACCAAGCTGAATATATTCGTCCTGAGATCCTTACTACACTGCGCATTAATCTATTTTGAACGGCAGAACAATGTCGCTTTCATTTCCGCTGACGCAGTCAGTGTGATGCAATCGTGCAAATGCCTGCTTCCGTTTCATCCTTGAGCATTTGTTAATCTATGCCAAAAAGAAACAAAATATAAAACTAAAAAAATTTTTACAACAAATGGAAAGAAAGTAAAAGTATGCCTGCAAAGAAATTTAAAATAAATTATTTATAAGAATTATACTGTAAGTCTTATTTTAAAAAATTATTTTATAATAAAAAACCTGTGCACAACGTGAGCTTAGAACAATACTTTAAAAAAAAAAAAGATCAAAACAAAAAACGTAACAGAGAATATACTTCTGAGACAAAATACCTATATGAGCCTGTGAGAAATCAAACTAAAATGCAGTATTGTTTTTACTATAATAATTTTATTTTTCAAGTTTTTAGTGGTATTAGCTGGCACTTTTTTATTTCCTTCGCTTATTTTTAAATTAACGGTTGAACCAACTTTTTATTTTTAATGTAAATTTGATCATTTCAGACAATGATACTGTAATGAATGATTTCGCAATACTTTAAAATTATTTATTTATTTCTATTAGAAAAAATGTTGCATATATGTATCTCTATGAAAAATAATTTCGTGATGATAATTAGTTTAACTATAGTTCTTAACTTGTAATAAATATGTAAAATTTAAATCACATAAAATTTTTAAAATTTGAAGAAAACAATCTGTTTAAAAATTCTAGCAATTTAAATTCGTAATAATATGTTTCACATATAAAACCACGGTTGCCACTTATGGTACTTTAGTACCAAAATTGGTACTTTTTTTTCGTTTGGTAATCATGTTCAAAAAATGGTGCATTTTTGACGACCCAACTTTATTGTGGATATTTCCAATTAATTTTTTTTATAAATACAACTTTGCACTTTATTTTATATTTTGTTCATTTATAACAGTATGAAAAACACAGAACGAAAAAATAAGAAGGTCCAAAAAAATTTTTTACAGAAATGGTACCTTTTTAAACCAATTTTGGTACAGGAAAAAATTTTCAAGTGGCAGCCGTGTATAAAACCTTATCTGTATATATTTATCCTCTATCTCTCTCTCTTTCCTACTGTCTTTCCCTCTTTTTTTCCATCTCCCTTTCCCTCTCTCGTTCCCTTTTTCGTTCTCCATATCTTTCCCTCTCTATTTTCCTTTCTCTTTCCCTTTCTGTTACCCTCTCTCTTTCCCTCTACCTTTCCCTTTATCTTTCCATTTCTCTTTTCCTCTCTCTTTCCCTTTCTCTTTGTTTCTCTCTCTTTCCCTCTACCTTTTTCTCTATCTTTCCATCTATCTCACTCCATCTCTCTCTCTTCCTCTCTCCTTAACTCTTCTACTCTCTCTTTTTATATATCATTGTCTTACCATACTTCACACACGTATTAAGTTTCTATTATTCATTATTTCTATACATATTTATAGAGTAGTATATTTGAGGTACGCCACATACAATGCTAAATATGTACTCGTATGTTCAATGCATATATGTTCATATTTGATATCTTATGAGTATTTTTACCCTATATATGTGTATGTTTTTACATGGTTTTGAACTAATATCGAAAATTTCTCTAACGTTTGCTTAAAACACTCAAAGTTTACTTGCAAAAAAAAAATCACTAAATTACTTAACATAAATCTTCATTGAAATTCCAATTTATTCAATTTTATTCGACTGTCCGGAAACTTCATCTTAAACATGTTCGCATTTTCAAGTTTAAGCAACACCCAATAAGAAAAACTGCTTCCTTTCCAAACAACGCAAACATTAATAATATAAGGTCAACGGAAGTTGCTGCTTAGCCATTAATCGCCTATAAACTATTCCGAAGACTTTTGATGAAGATAAGCTGCATTCGCTGGCTCCACAATTTGCTTCATAAATAAATTTTGACTATGTGGGTGTTTCGGCTTTTAGCTAATATTTATTTTTTTTAATTTATTTTGTATGTTCTAGTCAATGAATTATTAACCCAACAAACTTCCATTTTAACAGCTTGCGCTACTTCTGTGCTGTTTAAGATAAGATAGAAAAATATTGTAAGCACTAATTTATAAATTATGTAAAAAATTGGATATGAAATATTGTAACTAAAACAAACTAAAACAAAAATTGTTTTTATAATGTATGAGATAATATAAGGACCATGTATACAAATATATCATATCGAAGTATTGAAACAAAGGATAACATATTTATTTCGTATAGATTTACACAATCATAAACAGCATAACCCTAATTTTAACAACAAATTTAGTTATAGTTTATCTTATAATCATATAAATAAAACAAATAAAAAAGTAAATAAAGTCTAGGACTGGATATCAATCAATATCGCTAATTAATTGACTTAATTAAATTCATATAATCAATTTATTAGTTATTAATTACATTTTAGTAATTCTTTTTATTATATCATGTATTTTCTATTTATTATAAAACATTTGTTTTATTTATTAAATCCAAATTAAATTAAATTTTTGGTATTACATACTATTGTCAATTATTCTATTAATATTGAAACTTAATCTATTATGACTCAAGAGTTAATTAACTTCATTAAGTGTTGCCATACAGAAGAATATGCAAAGCCCGCATCAGCAACAAATAACTCTAAAGTCACCGACTAAACATTATAAGATAATGACATCAATTAGACATAGATTTTCTGACACTAATAGCGTTTACGAGACTAATATATACATAATTGAACAATTAACCTTAAGAATTCACTATATTTGTTGACAGGTGGACTGCATTGTAAGCCAAACAGTTTAATTGAGAGTTGCAATTAAATACGAAATCTGAGCATTACTCATCCCAAAGCCTCTGTTTGTTGGGTACTTTTTCATATAGAAATTGCAAAGGTTCTGGTAACAGATGAGATAGAAAAAGCTCAGTCTTAAACATATATTAGTTCTATATTTCGTTACCTAACCCGATGTGGATATGACGATAACAGATGAATTTACGATTATAATGACGAAAAAACATAACTGAGTTCAATAAATCATTAACTAGTGGAGAAAACAATCATGTCGCTGAGATATTAACGCCCAGATTAGGTGAAATACTAATAAATGATCTCTGGTCTTTAGCAAACCTGTAGTTCATGTGGTTTATGAAGCGCTAAAGCACTACTGTTCAATTGCGCTCTTGCTTCAACGATTGCATACTCCAACAGACGGATTATGTAAGAGTTACCATTATAAAGAAGAAGTGGAATCCATTAATCACTATTTATTAATTTCCCCAGAACTGAAGGAACAGAACTGATCTCCTAAGCTTGATCTTGAGGTTTAAATGAATTAACAAAGTCAACCTAACTCCATGTTAGGGTTATCTAATCTATTTAATCAAATCTGAAAATAAAGAAAAATCTTTCTGATTGATTAAACCTACATCAAACCGCGGAGCATTATGCCACATTTCGACAAGCGGATTCTGACACAATAAGAAGGTTCAATCACTATCTATGTCTTTCTTCACGACTCGCGATAAACTGGTCTTATTTTACAAGTTTAACCTAGACGATCAAATGATTTAATGAGGTCATCACATTGAATTAAATTGGAAATAATAATTAAAGTGGCAATATGAGATATGAGTATATATGTATATAAACAAACCCTCTCAAAGCTACCTTACCTATACATAAAGAAATAGCTATATAATACATTATTTTCAGTCTTTGTCTTAAGTAGGATAAAAGACTTTTTTTAAAACTGAAAATGTGTGTGCATTTGCATAATTCATCATTTTTTAAAATATTAAAATTTTATACAAAACCAATAATCTCAAAGGCAACAAATTTTCATATTCCATAAAAGTGCCAGTATCCTTTAAAATAATTTTTTTTCTAAAATAGTTTTTTCAACAAACGTGGCATTTTATAACACATTCGCATTACTTTTAACACTTTGCATACAATAAAGGACCTTGTAGCCAATTTACAAAGCTTGAAAAACATTAGATCCTTTGGGAGGCAGAAGTAGCAAATGCAATTGCAACTGTTTTTATGCAGTGCATATGCAAAACATAAACAAATTATTTACGCAACTGCTCAGATACAATGGAAAACCGCGTTGGTTTCAGCTGAAAGTGAAGAAAGTTCCTTTCACTTTTCCAAAAAAAAAAAGAAAATCCAAAATAAAAATGTGAAAATGGAAAATTCATAGCATTGCAGTATCGTTCCATTGCATGCAAATGCCAGCAAAGCGCAGAGGCTGTGCTATTTTTCATACATTTTCTCTGCGATAAAAAGAAAAATATTTCCACACATTACTCGAGGGTAATGTGAGATTTTTGTATAAAAATTCAGCAAAAAAAAACTCTTGAAGAAATTGTTTATTTTTTATTTAAGCTAATTTAAAATTCGTTTATACAAAGTTAATAAAAGAATACAAACTTATTTGGAAGGAGCGATTTATTTATTCCTTATGCCAGAATAAGTGATAAATAAGTTCAAATCAAAACGATATTCTAGCTAATAATAAATTATATACTATGTTATAAAATAAATTAATGATGATTTATTAAATTTATTATCACATTTTGACTACAAAAATATTTAAGGTAGGTGAGGTTATACCGGCCATTCAAAGGAACGTAACTTAAATCGACTTTAATAAACATTTAAGTTTATTTAAAAGATCTATTAACATTGTACATATTAGGATATCCTGGTTAAAAACAAATTATGTATTATGTTTTAATATAAATCGATGTTAATTTCTTAAAATTATTTTCACATTTTTACTATAAACACAGCAAGTGAATTTGTTAATAAAACTTTCAGTGAATTTGCGAACATAAAAGTAAACTACGGTTTTGTATGAGATGGTTAAGGTGCACTGACTCTGAACAACAAATTTGGCAGGGCACGAGTTCAATTCCTGATACTTGCAGTATCAAAAAAATTATTTACGAATAATTAAAAACAACAAATAATTCCAACCCCACTGATGATGGGTATTTGGCAATACTCGAAACAGCTGTATGGTCAATTAATTAAAATAATATAATGAAGAATTTTTGTTGTTCTAATTCATCACTGTTCGGAAAACCTCTTCATTTTTACTATATAGAAACTTAAGTTTATTTAAAGTATCTATTTGCATTGCATATATTGGGATATTCTAGTTAATAATAAATAATATGTTATGGTATAATATAAATTAATGATGATTTTTTTAAATTATTTTTATATTTTTAGTATATAAAAATTTAAGTTTCTTTAAAGTATCTATGTGCTAGCATTTTATTTTTTTTTGTAACCTTGACAGACGAGAACAAACATTTTACAGAAAAGCGCGAATGGATTTTAAATGAGAACGCGGCACAAAATTTTAATTAATTACATAGAAAGAATTTTTTGCGAAATGCACGTTCCCAAATGCCTTTTGTAATGTTGAGAGAAATTCTTATATTAATGAAAAAAATGCATTGCTTACATTCTTGGTGCTTTAATTATATTTAAATATACAAAAAAGTACAAAGGAAATGAATTTCGGAATCTTTGTATTTCATGAAATTTTTTTTATTTTAAATCAGTTCAAAGTAATTTTTTCCTAAAAAAAATATTTTTAAATAAACTTCAATTTGTAAAGAATAAAAGCACTCCTTTCTTCTATGAAATGAATAAAATACGCAGAATTTTAATATTATTAAAGAGCGAGTTCAAAATTCGCAACCATAATGTTATAATTAGAATAAATAAAAAACAAGAATTTCCTGCAAAGGTTTCTTTTTGCAATAATAGCTATTTAATATCAACTAATTTTATAGAGACTATACGAATAAATAGTGCAGACACCAAGAAAATGTGTTGAAAAAATGGAGGACTGAACGCAAATCGAAAATCACAAGAGCATGGTCCTCCTCGAAGTAATACGAAAACGGTTCTAAGGGGGAATAACTCTTGCCGAAGAGGAGATGTTTTAGTTCGTATACTACATATTAATGTTAAGAAGTCGGGCACATCATGCCGACGACAGTCTATCAATGACATAGATCTATATATCTATCTATCTATCTATCTATCTATCTATCTATCTATCTATCTATCTATCTATCTATCTATCTATCTATCTATCTACCTATCTATCTATCTATCTATCTATCTATCTATCTATCTATCTATCTATCTATCTATCTATCTATCTATCTATCTATCTATCTATCTAGCTATCTATCTATCTATCTATCTATCTATCTATCTATCTATCTATCTATCTATCTATCTATATATCTATCTATCTATCTATCTATCTATCTATCTATCTGTCTATCTATCTATCTATCTATCTATATATCTATCTATCTATATATCTATCTATTGTAGGATGTATTGTAGGAATTTAACTTTCAAAGTTTTGGTGTCATATAATCAGTGGTTGATCCCAGATCAGATTTGACCAATTCAGAATCACTTTTTTGGGTTCTATCGAAAATTGTATAGTATCAATAGTTGGTTGCTTTTCCACTAGTTTTACGTAAATGATGAAACAATGCATTGAGCCATTTTTGACGTGCACGAACAAACAATCTTATCCAATTTTAGTATCAATTTTAGTATATTTAACAACATTCAATTTAGTGATCTCGTTCTTCCATAATTATAAGAAAACTATATTTAAAACTATATTTAAAAAAAATAGTTATATATATATATACTTCATTAAATAATTTTTTAATTAATAATTTTTCTAAAATTCTATTCTATATTATTCTAATTTTGTTCTTTCAGTTGGACCTGCAATTACAGGATGAAGCTGGTGGCGATATTTCTAGTTTTATAACGAATGGCGAGTGGGATTTATTAGGTAAAAAACCAAGTGATCCAATTACTTACAAAATAAATAAATGAACCATCCGTATGAAGTATAATAATTTAATTTCATCTATGACTTTTCTTTTACAAAATAATGTTTACATCTTCTAATGCATAATTTACAATTTTTGCATTAAATTTTGCATTTAATTATAGGTGTGCCTGGTAAACGAAATGAAATCTACTATAATTGCTGCCCAGAACCTTATATTGACATAACATTCGCCATTTTAATACGACGAAAAACTTTGTACTATTTTTTTAATTTAATTGTGCCGTGTGTACTGATTGCCTCAATGGCATTGCTAGGTTTTACACTGCCACCAGATTCTGGTGAAAAACTTTCGCTTGGTAAGTTCGTTCTACAGTAGCAAACACAATTGCATGGTGTGATGAAAAGTATTGCCAGATAAACAAAAGTAATTTGAAACTAAAAAGTAGTTGAAATTAAACTGAAATTGAGTCAATTCATTTCTAATCTTTCGTCCGCCTGCTCTTTATCTTTATCTTTAACCTAACTATCAAATCTTACTTTGAGAATTGCTGAATTCGCGCTAAGTCTCTATAAGCCTCGCTCTGTCTAATATTGATGTAAAATGCATGTAGTATTATTAGTTGTTTTTGTTTTTCTTTTATGAAATGTAGTATGTCACACACTAACTGTTGAATCCTTAATGAATCCAATTAAAATAGTTAAATAATTGTAGCTTAAAATTCCTTTGTCTCACGAACTCCCTAGAAGAATATTGCAGTGGTAAATAAGTAAAGTAAACTTTTCATTAAAATTTTGTTTGTTAATAAATCTTAATATACCAACAAAAAAAGCACAAAAAATGAAAAATATATTTTTTAGAAAATAGTAGCATTGTCAAAACATCTTGTTTGTCTCAGTGGAAATGTAACTTAAATGCTGCAAGCAAATTTCAGCAAAGTGAATGCAAAGATAAACAAAATCAACATCAGTTCTAATCAAAGGCGACAGTAAACTGAACTGAAATAACGAGAAATAAGGTCTCTCATCAGAATTACAACAAATGAAAAATACACATTAAAATAAACAAAGCTTCAAACAACAACAAAAAACAACAACAAACAACAATTAGAACCTTGACCTACAGGGTATCTGCAGAATGTTAAAACTTTTAATTCCCTGCCATGTGAATTTAGTTTGCGGTACAAAAGGAATTTTTTTAAAAATTCCGCCTAAACAAAATAAACAGTCATCAAAGTATTAAAAAGCACCTATAATGTTTTCTTACGCAAAAGCACAAATGACGTAGCACATGCAACACTAACCTGGAATACACAAGGCAGTAGCACCCGAAGACGACCAAGCAATTCTTGGCATAGAACCATAAACAAAGAAACGAATAAATCGATATTTGATATGAGATAGCCTAAGTTAGGCTAAGTTTATATAATCAAATATTGTACAGAACAAGCAATAATAATAATAATAATAATGCTTTCTTAAGATATGAGTATTGCTATAGATAATAAAAACTGCTTGTGAAAGTCAAAGAGGAGATATATACTGTGTGATGCACGATATATTTTAAAGTAGAACTGTTCTTTATAGTTAAAGTGACTTTAGTTGGCAGCATAGCGATTACTTGAATTAAATAGATAATATATTAATCTTCATGTTCTACGCTATACGTCTTGAGTTTCTAAGATAGGAACTAAGTGAGTTCAATTGGCGTCATACCGATTGCTTGCAAAAAATAGATAATGTACTCATTTAAACTGCAGTTTCTTCTCTACATGCCTTGAATTTTGAGATATGAATTAACATCAAAATTAATATAAGATTATTACATATATTTAACAATGCTATGGAACAAAAATGTAAAGAACTGTGGCTTCAAATTCACAATAACACAAAGTCATCTTTTTTTCGAGGAAGTCATATATGGAAAAATACCACAGAATCCAGTCCAAAAATCAGACTTTTATAAACCAATGCCTATGAAGAATTTTACGCTTCTAGTTACCTCAGAGAATATACAATATCGAATTGTGAGGTCGGACTAGCCAAACTAAAAGAAATTCATAAAAGCAGTTAAGGCTAAATAGGACACATTCTATGAACATCAAATAGCAATATTGCTTGAGAAGCACTAAGTTGGAGTCAACAAAGTTATAGGTAACTCAAGGCACTGGTTATACATGCCCTGAAGAAGAATAGTGGTATGCTAATTACAGGATACAAATTATAAATGGAACAACAACGTTATTATTAACTTAATAAAATTGAATTTAAATTTGAAATACCTGGGTGGAAGGCATCCAATACATACATATATGTATGAAACAATGCCATCTCTTTCACATATTTTTTTTGTCCTCTTCCATCTTTCTTAAAAAAATCTATTTCATTTAAATTATCTTTCAAATTATTCTACTGATTTTCAATTCATTATTTTTATTCCTATACCTAGTTTCTTAATTAAAATATATATTGCAATATATATATAGTCTCCACGTTCTCAAAATCACCCACACCGCGTGTAGGGTGCATTTAAGAGAATTTGTAGAAAACATTTTAAATATTTGCAAATAACTACAAAACTAAAATAAAATAAAATAAAATAAAAATGATTTCGAGCAGTGAAAAAACTTTCTTACCAACACACAAGGATGCTTATAATAAAAGTGAAAATATGCAAAAGGACATATTTAATGTTGATTTTATATTTTTTTTTCTTTCATATACGAAATATGCAACAATATTTTATATAAAATATTATTTAAATTTTATGTAGGGTCTGTGTATCCCTAGCAAAAATAAAATAAAAGAAGTATAAAATATGGTAAATAGAACTAAATAAATATAAATAAAAAAGCAAACAGAACTTTAAAAACAAAAGAACGTAAAAAGTACAAATCAAACAGAAAAAGAAACAAAGTAATGCATATTTAAGGACACGTATCCTATCTAAATGCCGCATTAAAAGCAAACTCAAGGAAACTTTTAACTCTTTTAGTGCATTTGTGGTATTATCCTTGTAATGCATCGCGGTTGTACGCTGATGTGCAACAGCAAATAGTGCAGTTGGCAGCAGATACCGCAAGCTGCAATGGGCAGTAAATTTCTTGCATCATTAATCATTCTAAATATTGCAGTATTTTTTCATTACCTTTTAAAAGCATCGAAAGTCATCAACGGCTCTGTTGATTTGTGCAAAATCTTTTGTATGTATCCTTTTATCCTTTTCCGAAGTATCGTCTCACTGCAACCATACGTAGCACTTCTCTCCATTTATATATATACTTAAACAATATATTCGTAGAGTAAGTAAAGCAAATGACATGGCAGTTTAGGAGAATGTTCGGTTATGTGGTGACAGCTCAAATAAATAATAACAGCAATTTATTTCTTTTGTTTTCTCATTAAGACTTTTGTTGAAAATAATTTCGCAATTAATTTTCAATGATGTTTTGCTCATTAAGATTTTAGTTTCGCTTAAAATTGATTGCCATTAAATTTTATATAAATTATTTTGCTAATATTTGAGTATAAATCTAGCTTTATATTAACTCTCATATTATCTTTCATATGTAACTAAGATACATATCTGTTGATAAAAAAAAGTTAATAGTACTCAATATTATGAGAGTATTCAGTCTATATTAATGTCATTTGATCTTTAATAATTAATATATTCTAAATTACCACTTTTCTTAATGATTTCTGGTCGCATTTATTACTCATATATAATCATCAGTGACTATACAGTCCATGTAGAACCTAAGCCTGTTCAAAAACAGTCTTCCATTCTTCTCTGTTTTTTGCTTTTATTTTCCAATTACTTATGTTTATTTTTTGTAAGTCCTGCTGCACACTATTTGTCAATCGTTTTCTTCGTCACCATTTTCGTCTACTGGTTCCTACTTCGTTCGCATAAATCTTAGGCGGTACTCTTACATTCGGTATTCTTATCACATATCCAACCCATCTTAATCGCTGCTTTGTCATAAATTGGTTGATTGTATCACCTTCAGCTAGCCGTTCTAGCTCGTGGTTGTATCTTATGCGTTACATGCCATTTACTTTTACGGGGCAAAAATTTTGCTGAGTATTTTCCCTATCTTACTTGCTTCAGTTATTACTCATATATAGTATTTAATATTAACCATACTTTTTTTTTGGCACTTAAACTTAAGACGTAAAAATTTTCTATATTCTCCTATACAGTTAAATTACTTACCACAATTTTTATTACTGATGTATCGCTCTTATTCTAATTATTTTGTTTCGCAAGTCTTGCTTCCTGAAGCTATTAATAATGCAGCTCCCGTAATACAAATGCATGATGATACCATAATTTTCAATCCCTGGTAAAAATAATTGTTATACTAAATCAATAAATGATACTTTACAGAAGAAAATCAAATATCCTCATCTCAATATATTGTATCGTGTATCGTATCATAGATGAGCTGTGGATACGACGATTACATCTTCTGTTCTACATAGTAAGAATTCTTACCATCCTTATCTGTCTTTACCCTAAGTCCAAAGTCGCCATAGCTATTAACTAATTGATGACTTTTATTGATTTCCTATCGCTATTACTTGGTGACCAATAGTCATATTGTGTTTTTTTGTTACTGTTAAATTTTTGTAGACTAGTAGATAGTGACTTATTTATTAATTAATGCAAAGAAAAATATTACACTGCGATCTATGAGATAGGTCACAATGTAATCTATTAGATGTGTTGAATTATGATATATTGATATAGAGATTTTGTCCCTAAAGACAATTAGATAAGTTATCTTACACAATTCAAGTTTATTAATAAAACTAACAGTATAGCATTGATCAAGACCTTACACCTGGTTGGATTTAATGAATAGGATTGTACTTTTTGTTTGGTGATCACCAGTCATGAATAGATACATATTTTACAAAATCTGCAGGTATCGGTGTATTTAGTCACATCTTTGAACACTGAAAATAAAAATTTCACATCTACTCAAGATTCGAGTATCTAATCTATATCCAGAGATTGAAAACCTCTTGTTTTGATACAAATGATCTAATTGGGTTGCTTTAGGTCTTTGTAATTGGCACAGTTTATAACGTGCTATTTCTGAGTACCGATAGAGTGTAACGATAATTGGATACGTCAGATCTATGGATTTGATTCAGACCTTCTTACAATATTTATAAATCGCTGTTTCTTAGTACTTATATATACTTCTTAGTCTCTCATATGACCTAATTGGATTATGTTAGTTTTTTATTATTTGCTTAGGCCTTCTCTCTCTCTCTCTCTCTCTATCTCTCTCTTTCTCTCTTTCTCCCTCTCTCTCTCTCTCATTCTCTGTTCCTTATGTCTTCTCACACAATTTTTTTACTGTCAAATATCTCTTGATGAAGTATCCAGACAAGTTATATGTCAACTCAGATATGAGCTTTAATCCCACTTAATTTTGGTCGTCCAAGATTAAACAGATTTTGAGACGAGCAGTGGTATTAATGCAACATTTCAATGATTATCTTGTCCATTGTAGTATCCTGTCGATATACGATTTTTTCCGACACACTCTGTTAACTTAAACTTAAATGACTGATCATAGTATTCAACTCTTTTAGGAATGTGTTCAACACATGTTTCATGTTTATTACTTTGCCAGTTCATAGTTTTTGGTTAAAACTATTTCTGCCAAAATTTCAATATACTCGTAAATATCGCATCCATACATATTAAAGTTGGGTTTAATAGTAGTGCAACAGCAGCGATGTCAAAGTGTCAGCAGTAGATTCGAATTGTTATTCCGTTATTCCGCTTAATGCAGTTCGGTAGCTGTGAGAAGCGCAAGCGTTTTGTGGATGCGTTTCGCATCTTAGAAAAGAAGTCAAAACTCATGTAACTCATGTAAAAGTTTACATGTAAAACGAAAATAAAGCCAATAAGCGAGTGCATTAGCTGCAGGAAAACAACTGAAACAAAAAACAAGATGTTTTCAAGGAGTTTATGCGTCAATTTGTGTGTGACTTTTAACAGGAAAAGTTCTGTAAAAGAACTGGGAACTTTATACTCAAATGCTAATAAGAAACTAAAATAAAAGATGCAACGACGAACTTTCTTAAGAGAATATTACACTGCGACTTCAGCTGAGTTGAATTTAATATGAACTTATTTATGCTCGTAGATGAAAGCGAAAACTTAAAACAAAAAAATTATTTCGCAAAATTTACTTTCAAAGTATTTTTACTTGAATAAAAAATTTTGTTAAGCTTCACGCCAAAATAAACTGCAATATTCTTTCACTTTGTCGGGACAGAAATTCAAAAAAATGTAAATTTTATTTTTTTTGAGAGCAAAATAGCAACAAACCTTCAAAAATTATTTGATTGATATGATTTCAAAGAGTATCTAACAGCAGTTAACAACTAAAGCAGGCAAAAAGTCAGTTGAAAGTCAGTGAAGTGTTAGGAGCAAAAAATCCTCACAACAGTGCGCCCAACTTTGCTGGTTTGGACGCACTCATGTACTGGTACTGAGCACACTGAGCATACTGAGGTTCAGCGCAGAAAATATGGTAGTAGTTTTTTATTTGACAACTGAAATGACAGTGCTGACAGTATAAATTGTATCAAAACGTGCACGAGGCGAAAGGTGAGAGAAAAACTTTCCAAATTATTAAAAAAGAAAACTTTATTTATGAAAAAAATAAACTAAAGAGTCTCAAAGGTATCTTAAAGGTATACAATTTTCAAAATATTTTTTGTTACTAAATTCCAAGTATCTGCACAGTATTTTCAGTGTTTTTATATGTTTTCTGTAGTATTTGCAGTTATGATGTGTTTGAATTCTAACTATTTTATAATAATGCATTTACTTTTCTATAAGTTTTTGTGGGTAATTTTACTTTATAGGAGTTACAATTCTACTATCGCTAACAGTCTTCCTTAATATGGTGGCCGAAACCATGCCAGCCACATCGGATGCAGTTCCACTACTAGGTATGTTACACACAACTCATTTTAATACCATACACTATTTTGTTTTCTTGTAATATTATTATAATATTTTTAAAAAAAAAGTGTATAAGGGTTTTAGGTTTTTGGAATTATTCATAAATGCTGCACAACAAATAGAAGAGAAAAATTTCATAATAAAAATAGATAGGGAGGTTATTTATTCAATTAAATAAATTTGTTGTGTATAAAATTAACAATGCATTTCTTTAAATATATAATTGATACCATTAACTAAATAAACATTACTAATA
This sequence comes from Teleopsis dalmanni, assembly GCF_002237135.1. Classification (NCBI taxonomy): domain Eukaryota; kingdom Metazoa; phylum Arthropoda; class Insecta; order Diptera; family Diopsidae; genus Teleopsis; species Teleopsis dalmanni. The sequence goes on from NC_051846.1 coordinate 207,310,073, forward strand.
ACTTAAGTAAAATTATAAACAAAATTTTTTTTGGAAAACTAAATATAAAAATAAAAATTATTTTTGATTTTATGTATAAATAATATAATTTAGTTAAGCCGTTCATTTATTTTATATTATGATTTTAAGTTAATTATGTAATATTTTTTTAATATTAAATTAAATAAAAATAATTAAAATGACTCATACAAAATAATATATAATATTTTGAGTAATATAATATTATATTAAGTATAGTATATATGACTTAACATTAACTTAGAACTACAAAAAGTATTTTTTATGTTGTCAAGTAACTTATAATAATTAAAAACGATATTTTTAATATATATTATTAACTTTAATAAAATTAAATTAATTCATTATATATCAATTATTAAACTGAACTTTTTTTTTTTTGCATAATGTATAACACAAGTATAAGTATAGTACAAATTAATTTACATAAGTATAAAATTATTAAATGTATAAATTTAATATATGTGTATATGTATATATTTATAAAAATTTTAAATTACCCCACAACAATAATAATTTATTTTAAAATACATATATAATCAATTAAGCAAAATTAATTAATTATTAAAAATTAAATTAAAATCGTTAGCAATCTATTTTGTTTTCAAATAACCCGCAATAAAATATAATATTTATAATCAATTAAATTAAATCAAATAATTAAATTATAAAATAAATAGTTAACATAGAATGAACGTAATATTTACTAAATTACATATATAATGAACCAAATAAACATAATTAATTTATAATTGATATTTAAAAATTAATAATAATTAATTACTAAATTAATAATATTTAGTATGTATGTAATCAATTAAATTCAATTATATTTTATTGAATATGTATGTAGTGTTAATTGAATAAATTCTAAAAATGTTTAAAAATTAAACTGAATTCAAAAATTATTGTATAGTTAGAAACTATAACAATAAAATTAAATATATTTAAAAGTATTTTAAAATATTACCTTAGTCTTAATTACTCTTAAATTAATTTATATTATATGCAATTAGTTTTCTAAATTTATCTTGTTTTAAATCAACAAAATATTTTATTTTAAGTTTTTGTAATATTTTATTGAAAATATATTTTAAAATACTATGTACTATAAGCATCTAATAGTTTTAATCTGTACAAAACTTAATAATTAATTCATTTAAATACAAAAAATCAAATTAAAATATTTCAAATTTGCTATACCAAAAGAAAAATTTAAAAATTTAAATAATAAAATAATTTAATATTATTATTTTGAAATATAATATTACATAATAATATTTACTTACAGTATAATATTATATTATTTAAATTTTAATACAATTTTTTATTTGAGGTGAAATAATTTAATATTCGACACATTTAAAATATTATTAGTTAATTATTAAAGCTTTTCAAATATTAAACTATTAAACAGAAGCTATTAATTTTATTATGTATATATATTATTATTATTTATAATTAATAATTATTATTATTCATAATATCATCTAAGCAACTTCAATTCACAATTAACTATAATATAGTAAATAAATAAGAATTATAAACTTAATAAATATATATAAATCTTTTAGTCATATATATAAATTATTGTATAAATAACAATAAGTTATTTATATGTAAAACCAATTTTGTTTTGTGAATTATATTCTACCTAATTACAATTTTTTTCTATAAAAAGAAATTTATTATAAGAGCATAAAAAATTTATTTCTTAATTTTTTTTAAATTTTCTTTTATTTTGTGTACAATAAACACAATATAATATAATATCCTATCCAATATGTTATTTAAATTATTTCTCACTAATTAACATTAAACATACTTCATGAGTATTAAATTAAAAACATCTGTACTTATGTTGGCTAATCTAAAAAAAAATATTATTTCACTAAATTCAGGTAAGATAATATCAATTCAAAAATGTCCATTATTATTTTAATATCACTTTAATTAACCGTAGCAAATTATATCAATTTCACATAATTTTGACAATGTAGTCATTTTTTATTAGTTTAGCAAAAAGAAATAGCATCACATTTTTTTGGTGGCGTTCAAATATTAATAATAAATTAAGTATTATTAAAAAAATCCTTAAATTCACTACCAAAACAATTCTACTAAAATAAACTATAAAAAAAAATATTTAATTTTTATTTTAATTTAAGATAAAATTTTAATTTTATAATACATTATGATAATTTCGTTTTTATTATTATACTTTTTGATGGTATTTTTATGTGATTTAAATTTTAATAGAGTTGGTCATTTTTATATAATGTGTTATTTTAATAAGTTTTTAATTAAAATTATTTATTATTTTTTAACAGATTAGGGAATTTATTTATATGTATAAATATTTTGTGTATGAAATTGTTCCTTTAATTGTCCTGAAATTATAATTTTATTGAAAAATGTAAAGAACACTATTAAGTATTTTTGAACACTGAATACTGCACTCCATGATAACTTTAATTATAAAATTAGGAAAATTTAAAATAATATACAAATTAAAATGATTATTGGCAACACATTAATAATTTAAAAATACAAATATTTTAAATTTATTATTATTTAAATTTATTATAAAATTTTAACAATACTGCACTTGATACTAACATTAATAATATTAAAATAAATTGTAATAATAGTACAAAATAATAAGTGATATAAGCATAAATAAAAGAGTATAATTTTAATATTGATTTAAGATATCTATTACTTATTATTAATATTTTTTAGATTAATTAACCAAATTTCTTATATATTCACATTTAGGTTCTTAACTGAAACAAAGCTTTCTGATATATATCAAAAATATTTTTGAATGTTTATATTATTATTATTAGGAGAGACCATAGTACCGGGACGTTAATGCCTATTCTGAGTACCTTTCACGAACTCAGAGTGTGTCTCTAAGTGATATTTCATCAATCAATAATAGTATATATCTCTTT
>NC_051846.1:207313147-207316430 GCF_002237135.1 Teleopsis dalmanni
AGAAAGAGAAGAAGAGAGAAGAGAAGAGAGAGAGAGAGAGAGAGAGAAGGAAGAAGAGAGAGAGAGAGAAGAGAGAGAGAAGGAAGAAGAGAGAGAGAGAAGGAAGAAGAGAGAGAGAGAGAGAGAGAGAAGAAAGAAGAGAGAGAGAAAAGGAAGAAGAGAGAGAGAAAAGGAAGAAGAGAGAGAGAGAAGGAAGAAGAGAGAGGGAGAAGGAAGAAGAGAGAGAGAGAAGGAAGAAGAGAGAGAGAGAAGGAAGAAGAGAGAGAGAGAAGAGAAGAGAGAGAGAAGGAAGAAGAGAGAGAGAGAAGGAAGAGAGAGAGAGAAGGAAGAGAGAGAGAAGGAAGAAGAGAGAGAGAGAAGGAAGAAGAGAGAGAGAAGGAAGAAGAGAGAGAGAGAAGGAAGAAGAGAGAGAGAGAAGGAAGAAGAGAGAGAGAGAGAAGGAAGAGAGAGGACAGTATGAGGACGAGGAATCGAGAGACGAGAGGAAAGCAGAGATGAAGAGCGAGAGAGAGAGAGAGGAAGAGAGAGAGAGAGAGAGGAAGAGAGAGAGAGAGTGAGATTGTAGAAAAAGTATTCATTCAATGTTACTAAAAAGACCACTCAAACACAATGCTTATATGCAAAAGAGAGAGAGAGGAAGAGAGAGAGAGGAAGAGAAAGAGGAAGAGAGAGAGGAAGAGAGAGAGAGGAAGAGAGAGAGAGGAAGAGAGAGAGAGGAAGAGAGAGAGAGGAAGAGAGAGAGAGGAAGAGAGAGAGAGGAAGAGAGAGAGAGAGTGAGATTGTAGAAAAAGTATTCATTCAATGTTACTAAAAAGACCACTCAAACACAATGCTTATATGCAAAATGTTGTGAGACAACGTAGAGAAGGAATAAAAAAAACTAAAAAAAAAAACGACAATTCGTTTAGATCCCTCATCGCACGCAACGCTATTATCTCTCTAGCCAGGATATATGTAAAAACAATTTTTATGAATTGAGAGAGTAGTAAATGCTAATTTTCAGCAAAAATTTATTCTAAAAATGACAAGTGTAACTTCAAAAAGTAACAGTATTGTACCAGGTTTACACTTAAATTTATCGAACCTTTCTATTATATCTTCATATGGATTTTGTAAGAAAAAAAGCATATATTGCTTTATTTTTGTCGAGTCAGTTATAGACAATTTTACAACGTTCACTTAAGGGCCGATTTGACATTTAATAGATTTTTGCAGTTTTAATTGACATTTAAAGGTTACTTGTCAATCAAATAATTCTCTTTCAACCTAATCTATAAAATAATTTATCGTTTTTGGCTTTAGAGGTAAGCATAAAACAGCTTTAAATTGAAAATGATCATTCTATGATTTTACTAGCATTGCCATATTTTTCATAATTATAATCTTCCTTTAAGTATTTACGGCCTGCAATAAAACGCATACTACACTTAACTTAAGGGAACCTTAAACGTGCATTGTAAAACTTATTCTTCGATTCCTTCTGCAAGACGCATGAAACCCAATAAAGTAGAGATTCAGAAACAATAACAGAAATTCATTTACATTAAAACATAAAAGTTACACCAACGCTGCTAGGTTAGAAACAACATCGTAATCATTTTTAATTGTTTTACATACAGATTTAAAATTAACTTATTATACCTCGCTATCTTTGGTGTGATGAATGTTGCATTACTTCCTACATTACAGTCTGCTGGTGGAGAATTATTCTTGATAACTTCACTTGATATTACTTGTTCTTGTTCAGGTGTCTCTATTATTACATTATCACTCATTTCATTTTCATCATTTGAATCAGTTTTGGAAAATTTTCCATTAAGGCATGTTAGACTACACCCGCAATTTAACGTGCATTTCTTAGTGTTCGAATAACATCCGCAACGCTTGTTGATGCATTTACCACGACACTTACAGCCTTTCTCTCTCCGTTTGTTACCTGTTCCGTTGGCGTTGTTGGCGTTGTTGGCGCCAATGTTTTCGGACCCGTTGCTCGTAACAGCATGCGTTTCGTCCATTGAATGGGACGAAGTATCTGATTTATTTCGAAAAGTCTATAATTCAATTTAGTGACAAAATACCAAAACCCGAAAATATATATTTACCGTTGATCGTTTATTTGGTCGTCGAAACCTTGGCGTTTTTATCCAATCTGGATCAGTTTTACTTGAAGTGTTCATTTCATCTTCTTCTTCTTCACTAGACATTAGCTCTTCAATATCATCTTCAAGTATGGGCTGTGTATTAAATAAATAAAATATATTTATAGCACATATTTTTAAAATTATGATATTTCATATAAAAAAAACTTTACCTCAGTTAGTTGCTTTTTCTTTTGTAACTCTTCTTCTTGTTTTTTATAAGATTCTATTACTTCTTTCATTTCATCTATTTTATCGAAATATTCTTCCTGAATCTTTTTCGTTTCAGCAGAGTTATTTTCAGTGGATTGAGTACTGTGCAACTGCCGCAGCAACACAGAAATCCTCTCTTCATACATACTCTCCCGACTGTTCATCATTTGCTCATGTTCAACTTCCATTGTGCGCATACGTTTCATAACCCCGTTGCAGCGTTCATCGACAGTTTCAATTGTGTTACGTAGTTCATCCATTGCAGTTTTTTGTTCCTGAGAGCGATTAGCATGTTCTCGTCGCATATCAGAAACAGATTTTATCAGATGTTTAATGACCATACGCGCTTCACTAATACTGTACAAGCCGTCACAAAACGTACGTACGCGTGTCTCAAAATCAGCAGCACAAACTTTTTGCTGCATTTCTGTTATTTGCGCATTACGGAGCTCTAACTCAAGCTCCAAGTTAGCAAGCTCTTGTGCTTCAGGTGTACCTACAATTACCGGCTGTTCTTTCAAATCTCGGATACGATTACTAATAATAGCGCGGTCATCCATTAAATTGTCCAAGGAATGTTCAGCGTCAATTAAGGATACGAATATTTCTAATTCACGCTCTACAAATGCTAATACATTATCATTCATGGGTGCAGAGGTTGTGTTCTTTCCACTTTGTCGCATCGATTGAGCATGTTGTTGCTTTTCTAACACTTCCTTCAACCTGTTGAATATATAGTAAATTGTTTATAAATATATTATCTAGAAAGAATTCAAAAAATATATATTATTATTTTAACCAGTAAATATAAGTCCTTAAGAGCAGTATATTTGAAAGGATTACAACACGTTTACAAGAAAAGGGAAGAAGAGTATTTCTTTCGAATGGGACGTCCAACTACTCATCTACTCACACTACGTAGTGCCACTTAT
>NC_051846.1:207316530-207323887 GCF_002237135.1 Teleopsis dalmanni
GTAGATTTTCAACAAAATTTCCATTATCATAAGTATTTACTATATATCTATCAATCAATCTATCTATATATTTACCAATCTACCAATCAATATATGAATCTATTTATATTTTCTATCTTTTCTATCAACAAATTAATTAAAAATAACTTTAGCAATATCAGACCCTGTAAAATCTTTCAGTGTTCCCACTCCCAACTTGATATAAAGTAATTTAAGGGTTAATGTTTCCAGTTTAAGTGAATTTTTGCTCTTAAAAGTGCCATAACTTTAGTCACATCCGAATAAGTTGCAATAAAGTTAATTGTTTACATGCAACATTTATCCAAAAATTACCTATATTCTACATATAAAATTAGAGTTTAACAAAAATATCCATGTGTATATAGTTTATGTGATCTTTGATATATCAGTCAATAAGTTTGTAGGATTTTACCACTAAACATAAATCCTTATGATATTAAGAAAGTAATAACAACCTCTCAATGATACGTGTTAAGATTTCCTAACAATTTGACTCCATTAAATTTGATTTTAACGTCAGTGTTTATTTTACTTAATAAAAATTATTATATTTAATATAGAGGTATCGAACAGTTGTTAATTGCAACAACAAAATTTTTTTATCTATTTTTAATTAATTGAGTTTTTGGCTGACCATAGAACTGTTACGAGTATTGCCAACAATATCGAGTATCGAAAGTTCTCTAAGTTCTTGATTTAGGTTAGGGCTGCAGGATGGCTAATTTAGGACGTGTGCGAGTTAGTATGATCTAAACAATGCGAGATTTGGATTTTTTTGCACCTGCACCATTTTAGCATTTTCAACATGTATCTACCCATTCACTATTTGGGCACATTAGAATTTCCTCATTGAAGCAATTGCCTACTCGCAACATCTTTCTATATAATTTAACACTATTTTTAATGGATCATTCCCAACGAACTTCAAGGGACTATATACGGTTCATGCAGTCTTTGACATCCCAGTCATCGCATTAACAACAACTTGAAAAACTTACTGAAGTCTATGTTAACATAGGTTAATGACTTTCTTTTATTATATTTAATTTATTTTATTATACATAACTTTTTTTATTTTAATTTTTTTTCATCATATATTTTTTTATACTTATTTTTAATCAACTATTTTTATTTAATGTTATTGTACCCTTCGTACTGTTGTGAATGAATTTTTTAAGATCTGTGGTGCTGTAATGAAGGCAGTGAAAATTTTATATTCCACATTATATGAAAATGAATTAATGAATTAATTATGGTGAAAATTTTATATTCAATATTATATGTAAATAAATTAATGCAGCAATAACAAATGTAGTTGTGTTTCTTAAAGTACCTAAAAAAACTATTTTTAGTTGTCAATAAATTGTTAAAGTCTAAAAATTCCCACTTTGCTTCTTAGTATTTTAATATATATTTTTATTTATAAATTGCAACTAAATTTGCATAAAGACAATAAAATTTTAAATATAGATGGAAAATGTTATTTATATAAAAATTAACTTTAATAAAAATGAAACGGAATATGTGTCATTGCAAAATTTTCATGAGCTTTAAAATTTTAATAAACAAAAAACCTAAAAAAACTCAACTTGAGTGCAGCTTCAAATAAAAGTAAAAAGCGTCGAACAATCATAAATGCAGCTATAATGTGATATATGCAAAATAACGACTCAGAGATATACTGCAATAAATTACGAATGCAATAAACTGCAGAAAAACTTCAAATTTGCCAGTAAATTAACTACTCAACCTCAAATCTGAAACTGAATCTGAATCGGAGAGCGAACAAACTTGCAGGCGTGAAACTGTTACGCTATCTGTTAGTTGTTGATACAGGAGGGTCGGTGTCAGTTTCATTCGCAAAGGTTTTAGTGCGTTTCTCGAAGTAACAGCAAACAAGCAAACAAACCAAAACAAAAAGAGCCACATTGAGTAAACAATCGCACAGTTTTAGTTACTGTATCTGTATCTCAAATATCAACACCACAGCATATACTAACCTCATGTGTGTTCACACCGGCAACTGTAGTAGCGACGGTTACAGTAGACAGCGGTACTAGCAACAACTGTGACTTTAGCAGTGACGCACGACGTAAACGCCGACGACGGCTTGCTTTTAATATAAAAATTGACGACAACTCATTTCCGACGTTTAGTCTGCTTTAAAGTGTCCGCGGCGTACTAAGCAATAGCATAGGCTCGAGTACAGTTTTGGCTGGTTTAGAGCGCACGCACATGCGCTGTTAAAAACTTATTTTTAGTATAAATTTTATAAAAAAATTTTTCGTTCGTTTTGAGTTCAGTACGAATTTTTGCTTAAACTAAAAAAACAGTAATTAAAATTATTTTTTTAATTCAAATCTTAACTATAATAAGAAGTAAACCGGTCCGGTTAAGTGCAATTTGAGTAAGGTTTACAAAAGGAAAAGCCGCGTCCAGATAACAACCCACAACACACCAAAAATTTAACAAAGGAACAAGTTTTGGTTTTAATAAAAACCGTTTCGGTGAAAGAAGGCTAAAATAAAAAGAAAATCCTAAACAAGTTTCATTTTTGCTGTTTTGTGTTAAAAAGTACATATATATATATATATATTTTTATACCTTTCTACCTCAAACTACAACTCTCACCCTTGCCATTAGCGGTCAACATAATTCAGTTATTGCCGTAAATCTCAAATGCAAAATTTCAGTTTAAGTTAAAGATATAAACAGACAGCGTCGTTGCAGTAATTTGCAAAAACTTATCTATCTCAAAGCTGGGATATAAAACAAACCGCAACGGAAATACGAAATAATTAAAGGTTTGTAAATATTTTAGTTTTATTCACTAAAATTCTGATTAAAATTATCAAACAAAATTTTTCTACTTTAATAAAAAAAAAAAGTTAACATGAAACAATTTTTAACACGATTTCAAATTTGACTGATAAAAAGTTGAAAAAATATTTTTTAATAAAATTTTTTTAAAATTAAAATAAACTGTAATATACAAAAAAGAAACTACTTGATAAATTACTATTTATAGAAATTAAAATTTAACAAATTTTAAAAAAATTAAAATAAACTAAAATATGCAAAAAAACTACTTGTTAAGTTACTATGAATGGAAATACAAATTTGCATTAATAAAAACTTAATTTAAAAAAAAACTTTAATATAAAAATGTTATCAAATTGTTTTACGATTCATTAACAAACAAATCGGCACATAATTTTAAAAATAAATTATGTTAAATATTTATTTTTTTGTAATTTTATAAGAACACATGTTATTATAAATACGAAATTAATAATAAAAAAATGTTCGTCAAATTATGTTCAGAAGTACTTATTATGTATTAACATTCGTTTAAAATATTAATTTAATATTTTTTATTTATAATGTGTTTATATTTATAATGTTTTTATATATTTTTTTTATTTTCGGCATTTGTTTATTTTTTTATAATATATTTTATATTCCCTCCTTAAGAGTCATTATCATGATAAGAACTCTACAATTAATAAACATAAATAAATATTAAGAAAATATAATATATACAACAAATCGTCACATTTTTAGTTCTGTTCTATAGTTCTATATTGCACTCATTTTTTATTTATTTATTTATTATTATTATTTATTTTTTATTAATTATTAAAATTCAGAAAGTTGAAAACAGTTTAAATTAATATTATTATAAAAATATGATAACAAAAAGGGACAATATGAAAATTTTATCAGAAGCGAATGCGAATGATATAAATTATTGATTATTTGAATAAAAGTATTGATTTTATAATAATCATTGTTAAATAATACTCTTCAGATACAATGTGTATATATATGCTCCTCACCAAATTGCAATAAATATAAGTGTTGATTCATTGATTTAAGAAACGAAAAATATAGTATGAGTTAAAATTCAATTTATAATATTTATATATTAAAACAAAGAACAATACCATAAAAAATTTTTGAGAACATCGATATTTTTAAAAAAAAAATTTCTCGACTAGTTGAGATTGATGGTTGTAGCTACTTGAAGTAGATTTTTTTCAAAATTTCCATTTATTTTGTTTTTGGAAAATATGATTTATATAATCCCAAACATTTTTTTCTTTATTTCAACGTATATTAGTTCTTATATAGCTTAGGAACATTTCCTTTAAAAAATATATATTTTGTTTTCCACATACGTTTTTTCTTGTTTTTACGTCGAAAATTAAATTAAAGTACTATGTTACGTGGAACTCTATGAATATGATCTTGCAAAACAACAGCTATTATAGTGCTAAAAGATACTTTTACTCGTCACTTAGTTTTTATGAAATTAAAATTTGTGTTGAATGTTCAAAACCTGAAACTTCCCCAACATACTTACATTTCGATTGGATTGTTGTTTGTAGAAGGTTCCAGCCTAGCTTTTCTATATATATTTTACTGGACTTTCTTAATTCTTCTTCTACAAAATTAATTTTCATGTCCTGATGCATGAAATAATTTGTTGCATATCTTCAAATTTTGATACATTTGTTGATATTTTTGATTGACACCTTCGCAGATTTTTATCCTACTTTCTACTATGGTATACCTTTGTAGGAAGGTATCTGCAGTGCCACAAATTTGTATAGTCTACATATAGATCAGTTTAAGCATAATTTTTTTCAATAGAACTATGTTCCTCACACTTAATTAAGAGTTTGGTCTAAGTACCCAAACAATTTTTCTCGATTTCAGGACGAATTGCTGCTGTTTGGATATTGCATATTTTACACACTTAACTGTGATATTACAAAATTATTAAGATTACCTTTTATTAGTCTGAGTAAATGTAACAATTTGTGCAGATGTTTACACGCTGACTTTAATTTTCTATTTTAATAACCAACATAGACTAATTTTAGCTTTACTTAAAGATATTGAGATACAGCTGCAGTCTTATTTGAAATAAAAAATCTAATAACATTTATTTTGGTTATAAAAATTAAAAGTTGAAAATTAATTCACAAATTTTAGCAATAAAGTTGAAATTGTAGCAAAAAATACTCGTGCATATGCAATATATAAATAAATGATTATAAACAAAATCAAATGTTGTAGACGGTGGAAAATGATTTTTTTTTCTTCATTAAACAAAATCTTTCGGTTTTCGTCTTTTTTTTGAACTTTTTATTTATGACAAAAAATTTTATAAGAAATACCTTTCAATGTGTCCAAAATCGCCACTTTGGATTGGACAGGTTATGAGTAAAGTTACTCGTAGAATACATGTCCATAACCTGGATGAACTAACTACTAATAAATGTTGAACAAGCTTAGATTAAAAGTAATTCTAATTTATAAAAATTAAATAAAAAATAAAAAAATTTCGTATTTAAATAATACGACAAAAAAAACATTTTTAATACTACATAAAATTAGTTAAACCGTAAATATTTACTTATCAATTTATTTGGTTAAAAGATTGCATATAAATTATTTGCATTGACTGAAAAAATTCATCATGAACTTTGGGGAAAAATATACACTTATATATATGTTATGTATAATAATATATATTATAAATTAATATATTCAAGAAATAAATTTAGTAAATATTTACGAAACCTCAAAAATAATTGCAATGAATTTCTTAGAAAACAGTATGTATAATTAAAGATTTTTGGAAAATCCTATGTGGTCATAAACAAATGATATTTATTATTGGAAATTTCAATAAATTAAATAAAATTCAATTTATACATTATAATGATAATTTTAAATTTTATTAAAAAATATTTTTTCAGTCTAATATTATTTTATTTAAATACTAAACATGTAACACTGATAAGCTATAGTATTATAGAAAACAATATAATACACATAGTACACATGATCAAGTTTTGATTTTTTGCTAATACATATAGTGAACATATTATTCGTGCTAGATAGTAACTATATTAAGTTCTAAGAATCAAGACATGATAATTTTTACAAATCTACGACTTATCAATGATTTCAGAAATTAAAAAATCTTAGTTAATATTAATTGGGTAGTAATATAATTGATTCATATATTCTGGCCTGCAACCATAACCAATAGTGAGCTCTGGTTTGAAACGAATCTGGTTTATAACTAAAGAAACAAAGACGCGCAAATACAGATGACTTTGACATACTTTAAGAAAACTCGTTGATGATATCGCAAGAAAAGTTTTAGATTTCCATCCTTAAGACCGAGGAAAGAAACCGAGACGCCCACAGAACTTGAAAGAGACAATCTGAAACCGAAGTAAGAAACGCTGGAAAGAGCTGGAGTGTAACAGCTTTTATTGGATATTTTCACGATATTACTAGAGAATAGCAAACTGTGACTAATAGCTAGATATATATATAATATACATAATAGCTAATCTTTTGTAGAATCTATAAACCCTTAAAGAGAAGAATGGGTATATATATATAATAATAGATAATAGGTAATAACAAGATAATAACAGACATTTTTACTTATTATTAATCTTAAATTTAAGTAGTTGTACTACCCAAAAATAGTCAAAATGATTGTCATACAGTTATTAATAAAATTATTAATAAAATTATTCAGTAATAATTAATATTTATTAGACGATAATAAAATTATATGATTTTATGATAATTTTATTAAATTATTTAGTAATAAATAATATTTATTAAATATAATAAGATTATATGATGATTTTGTGATGATATAAGATAATTTTATTTATGATAAATAATATTTATTAAACAAAGTAAGATTCTATGATTAAGCACGAAGTATATCTGCAATTATCATGGTATATATTTAACCTTAATAAACTTACATTATTTTTATTAGATTAACTGAATTAACTTAATATAAATTTTATTATAATATGATAATTGCTGAATTGTAGGAAGCTTTTGTTGAAAATAAAAATTATACTAAAATGACTTGAACTGTTCCATATTATTTTTTATTAAGTTGAAAAATTTCACTTCACTCTAAATTCATTTCAAGGAATTTTATGGCAATTGATCAATCACCCAATTATTACAATTAATATTATAATAAACGTTTTGATCAATAACTTTTAAATATATATTAAATATAAAAAAAAAAAAATATATATATATATATTTAATTCATCGAACTTATGGGACTTTTCAACGTACCATGGTACATTAGGACGAATGACATCCTCAGGGACCTCAAGATTGATCCGATCAAAAAATACATAAAGGACGAAGCCCTGAAATTATTTGCGGAAACTGACAGACTTACCAACATCGTGGTATCGAATCTCAGAATGTTTATAAGCTCCTCGGGGAGGTATGCAGATCTGAGGTCAATAATTGCTTAATCTGATGA
>NC_051846.1:207323987-207337447 GCF_002237135.1 Teleopsis dalmanni
AAATAAAAAATATTAAATTAATATTTTAAACGAATGTTAATACATAATAAGTACTTCTGAACATAATTTGACGAACATTTTTTTATTATTAATTTCGTATTTATAATAACATGTGTTCTTATAAAATTACAAAAAAATAAATATTTAACATAATTTATTTTTAAAATTATGTGCCGATTTGTTTGTTAATGAATCGTAAAACAATTTGATAACATTTTTATATTAAAGTTTTTTTTTAAATTAAGTTTTTATTAATGCAAATTTGTATTTCCATTCATAGTAACTTAACAAGTAGTTTTTTTGCATATTTTAGTTTATTTTAATTTTTTTAAAATTTGTTAAATTTTAATTTCTATAAATAGTAATTTATCAAGTAGTTTCTTTTTTGTATATTACAGTTTATTTTAATTTTAAAAAAATTTTATTAAAAAATATTTTTTCAACTTTTTATCAGTCAAATTTGAAATCGTGTTAAAAATTGTTTCATGTTAACTTTTTTTTTTTATTAAAGTAGAAAAATTTTGTTTGATAATTTTAATCAGAATTTTAGTGAATAAAACTAAAATATTTACAAACCTTTAATTATTTCGTATTTCCGTTGCGGTTTGTTTTATATCCCAGCTTTGAGATAGATAAGTTTTTGCAAATTACTGCAACGACGCTGTCTGTTTATATCTTTAACTTAAACTGAAATTTTGCATTTGAGATTTACGGCAATAACTGAATTATGTTGACCGCTAATGGCAAGGGTGAGAGTTGTAGTTTGAGGTAGAAAGGTATAAAAATATATATATATATATATGTACTTTTTAACACAAAACAGCAAAAATGAAACTTGTTTAGGATTTTCTTTTTATTTTAGCCTTCTTTCACCGAAACGGTTTTTATTAAAACCAAAACTTGTTCCTTTGTTAAATTTTTGGTGTGTTGTGGGTTGTTATCTGGACGCGGCTTTTCCTTTTGTAAACCTTACTCAAATTGCACTTAACCGGACCGGTTTACTTCTTATTATAGTTAAGATTTGAATTAAAAAAATAATTTTAATTACTGTTTTTTTAGTTTAAGCAAAAATTCGTACTGAACTCAAAACGAACGAAAAATTTTTTTATAAAATTTATACTAAAAATAAGTTTTTAACAGCGCATGTGCGTGCGCTCTAAACCAGCCAAAACTGTACTCGAGCCTATGCTATTGCTTAGTACGCCGCGGACACTTTAAAGCAGACTAAACGTCGGAAATGAGTTGTCGTCAATTTTTATATTAAAAGCAAGCCGTCGTCGGCGTTTACGTCGTGCGTCACTGCTAAAGTCACAGTTGTTGCTAGTACCGCTGTCTACTGTAACCGTCGCTACTACAGTTGCCGGTGTGAACACACATGAGGTTAGTATATGCTGTGGTGTTGATATTTGAGATACAGATACAGTAACTAAAACTGTGCGATTGTTTACTCAATGTGGCTCTTTTTGTTTTGGTTTGTTTGCTTGTTTGCTGTTACTTCGAGAAACGCACTAAAACCTTTGCGAATGAAACTGACACCGACCCTCCTGTATCAACAACTAACAGATAGCGTAACAGTTTCACGCCTGCAAGTTTGTTCGCTCTCCGATTCAGATTCAGTTTCAGATTTGAGGTTGAGTAGTTAATTTACTGGCAAATTTGAAGTTTTTCTGCAGTTTATTGCATTCGTAATTTATTGCAGTATATCTCTGAGTCGTTATTTTGCATATATCACATTATAGCTGCATTTATGATTGTTCGACGCTTTTTACTTTTATTTGAAGCTGCACTCAAGTTGAGTTTTTTTAGGTTTTTTGTTTATTAAAATTTTAAAGCTCATGAAAATTTTGCAATGACACATATTCCGTTTCATTTTTATTAAAGTTAATTTTTATATAAATAACATTTTCCATCTATATTTAAAATTTTATTGTCTTTATGCAAATTTAGTTGCAATTTATAAATAAAAATATATATTAAAATACTAAGAAGCAAAGTGGGAATTTTTAGACTTTAACAATTTATTGACAACTAAAAATAGTTTTTTTAGGTACTTTAAGAAACACAACTACATTTGTTATTGCTGCATTAATTTATTTACATATAATATTGAATATAAAATTTTCACCATAATTAATTCATTAATTCATTTTCATATAATGTGGAATATAAAATTTTCACTGCCTTCATTACAGCACCACAGATCTTAAAAAATTCATTCACAACAGTACGAAGGGTACAATAACATTAAATAAAAATAGTTGATTAAAAATAAGTATAAAAAAATATATGATGAAAAAAAATTAAAATAAAAAAAGTTATGTATAATAAAATAAATTAAATATAATAAAAGAAAGTCATTAACCTATGTTAACATAGACTTCAGTAAGTTTTTCAAGTTGTTGTTAATGCGATGACTGGGATGTCAAAGACTGCATGAACCGTATATAGTCCCTTGAAGTTCGTTGGGAATGATCCATTAAAAATTAAATGCTTTTTCGGTAATTTGATTTATATATTTATAAATATAAATATTTATATAATTTGTCATCCTGCAGCCCTAACCTAAATCAAGAACTTAGAGAACTTTCGATACTCGATATTGTTGGCAATACTCGTAACAGCTCTATGGTCAACCAAAAATTTAGTTAATTAAAAATAAATAAAAAAATTTTTGTTGTAATTCTATATTAAATATAAAAATTTTTATTAAGTAAGATAAACATTGACGTTAAAATCAAATTTAATGGAGTCAGATTGTTAGGAAATCTTAACACGTATCAGTGAGAGGTTGTTATTATTTTCTTAATATCATAAGGATTTATGTTTAGTGGTAAAATCCTATGAACTTATTGACTGATATATCAAAGATCACATAAACTATATACACATGGATATTTTTGTTAAACTCTAATATTATATGTAGAATATAGGTAATTTTTGAATAAATGTCAATATCTTTTCGAATTTTTAACCGGAAAGTGCATCTAAACAAGAAATTTTGTTTTAACTTGTTCGGATTTGACTAAAGTCATGGTACATTTAAGAGCAAAAATGCCCTTAAGCTGGAAGCATTAATCCTTAAATTACTTTATATCAACTTGGGAGTGGCAACACTGAAAGATTTTATAGGGACTGACATTGCTAAAGTTATTTTTGATGATTGATTTCTGAAATTTGTCCGTAATTTGTTGATAGAAAAGACAGAAAATATAGATAGATTGATATATTGATTGATAGATTGATAAATATATAGATAGATTGATTGATAGATAGATAGTAAATATATATGATAATGGAAATTTTGTTGAAAATCTACTCCACGTAGACGACTAATAACTTTGTATTATGTTTATATACTCTTTATTAGTTAAAAAGATACGGACAACGAGAGAGAGAGTGATAAGTAACTAAATTTTGTCATACTACATCCTTTATTTATTAAGACTATTTTTCCAGAATACTTTATACATTTATACTTTCATACTGTTGTATCTGAGTCAGAGACTTCAAATATTCTAGGATTTATATCTAAGCACATTTTTGTTGCTTTAAATATATTTGTCTTAAGCCTGTGTTTATTTCGTCTTTTATTTCGTAATTTAATAATGCAAGTTCCGGACAATCAGAGACTAAACTACAAAAAAGGCACAGAGGGTCTTGCACAAATTTACTGGTCTCTTCTTTTAATATCGCATTATTATTAGTGAAATATTATTATTAATACACATTATTATATATGGAACATTAATTGTTTTTAATTTCTGTAATTAGAATGGATTATGATATTTTTCAATAAGTAATCAACATAATTTAAATTATTAATGAAACTTATATGTTTTTGTTCTCAGAAAAACCATTTTTTCCATTTTATTTTTAAATTTTTTTTATGAAATAGCAATTAATAATTATAATTAAATTTAAAATCACATGAGTAATAAAAAAAGGAAAATTCTCAAATAATTCTTTTTTTACAAATTAAAAAATAGATTTTATTACTAATTTTTATTAGTTTGTTTATTTATTATGATATAAGATGGAAAAAACACTTTGTTACACTCAAGCTCACTTGCTAAATAGTTTATTTATTTAATTTAATCAAAAAAAAA
The DNA here is from genome assembly GCF_002237135.1 of Teleopsis dalmanni. Classification (NCBI taxonomy): domain Eukaryota; kingdom Metazoa; phylum Arthropoda; class Insecta; order Diptera; family Diopsidae; genus Teleopsis; species Teleopsis dalmanni. The sequence continues at coordinate 207,328,094 of NC_051846.1, forward strand.
AAATTAAAATAGGTAAACCCAATAAGACTAAGACAAAATCAAAATTGACGTCATTAGTTATGGGTGTATGCAAATAATTTTTTATTATTACAAGCCAGTTTGTTTATACCTACTTACTTCATTATTAAATTACTTAATTTTAACTTTAAAGCAGTACAGGTTTTGCCATTTATATTCTAATTATAATTTTTATGTTCTGACCCACTTTTTATACATATGTATACATATACCTGACATCGTATAAAAGTCAAGCCAATTGACTTGATCTAGTTAAGTCCGTTCTACATAAAATGTATTAAAACTTTTCGTAATAATTTTATTTCAATTTAATTGTATACCTTAATTACGTGATTAGTTAGTTTTTTATTTAGCATAAAACGTCTTTATTTGCAATTCATATTTGTGTTATGGCAAACGTTAAAGATTTTCAAATAAATTTTTATATAAATAAATTGTTAAATAAAATAATTTACACAACTGTTCGGAAAGTTTCATTGTTTAATTTATTTAAAACAATAGGGATGTTGATATATATACGATATTTTTATACTAATAAATACATATAATAATAATAACAAAATTTTAATAAATCCATTTGTATCACTGCCATGGGGTATTATTTTCAAATCTCAAATATATTTTTTATTCAGTTGTATTTATTTAAATATATATTTATTTATTTATTTATTTCATTTTATTTGATTTAAGTTATGTTTCGTATATAAAAGGTTTTGTATTTTAAATAAATTTTTAACTATTTATCTCAAAATCATGAGATATTTATTTTTAGCTACAAATTAATTTTAATTTTTATTTATTTTTTTCTTAAATTTGCTTTAAAGAAAAACTTTCTTATATTATTTATTCAAAATGAATGATTATGATAAATTTTTTTGTTTTGTATAAGATATGTTTTTAATCATTCATAAAATGCTAAATATCACAAGTGCACTTTCTACCACTTGAAATGGCTTAATCATGAATAAAAATTATATGGTATATGTTTTTACTTTCTTTTGCAGAAATTAATTATTAAACATATATGAACTCAATGACTTCGCATAAACCTTACAGTAATTCTACTTCATTTGTGATTAAGCACAATTATTTACTTAATTATATGCGATTGATATTGACTTCATTAAAAAATCATTATTGCATATTGAATTTTTCTATATATATAAAGGAAACTTGATTATATTTTTATGTATTACATACAATTTATAATACGAGGGCGGTTTGATAAGTCATTGACTTCCGTGCAGTTTTCCCGTGCAGTTACTCCAAATGCAACAGTGCTTCCGTCAGCTGTAATCTACCAGTGGTCAACTTTCTAATTTTGAGCAAGTTACGTCGTTCAGTTGGTGTTGGATAGCCTTTTAAAGTAGACGACCTCGTGAATTTTTACGAAAATGGAAAAAAGTGAATTTCGTGTGCTGATTAAGCATTAGTGGCCAAAATCCACGAATTGAAATACGAACTGCCACCCCAACCAACATATTCTTCAGATTTAGCCCCCTGCGACTATTTTCTGTTTCCAAACCTAAAGAAATGGCTGGGCGGTAAGAGATTTGAGTCAAATGAAGATGTCATTACCGAAACAAACACGTATTTTGAGAGCTTTGAAAAAACTATTATTTGGAGGGAATAAGAAAATTAGAAAAGCACTGGATTATGTAAAAAAATAAAATATTTATTTGCCGAAAAAAATTTTTTTTATTCAAAAAGTCACTGACTTATCAAACCGCCCTCGTAGATACAGTATCAATATAAATAATTAATTAATATAAATAACCTTAACTGAACACAGATATTTTATTTTTATGCATTTTTATAATAAATTTCATATGTATTTATAATTGACAATTAATCTTCTGAACTCTATCCTGGGAATATAATTTTTATAATAGCCTCCTAAAATGTAATGAGAAACGTTACTGCGTCAAGTAGTAACGTAATATACAAATATTGTTTAGTACAGAGTTGTATGAGATTAGTTATTAATCCTTATTATGATTCAGTAAAAATAAACTTAATAAAATTAAGTTATTAAAAGAAACTGGTAATAAAAAAAAATGATTTGGATCTTTTTCGCTCTGGAAGTATACAAAACACAAACGGAAGGGGCATTGTCAACGCGTTATATTTGTCAGGTCTTCATTCGTGTTTTACCTTTTTACCTGTGACTCCCCATTTTCAATAAATGTTTGATTCTTATATTTAGTATCATACTATATCATATAAATAACTCGCACTGTCAACGACATTTTTAATTAATTACGTTTCAGGTTTGGTTTGTACATTCATATATTCTATAGTGACCCAGAACGTGAACTAGATCATTTGCTAGTTCATTGCTATTATCATTATTATGATGTTCCAGGTTCGTTGAGCAGATTATTGTTTGCTCAAATGCAAATATAATATAGTAGATTACTAGTAATTTTCTAATTTACCTTTTTTGTATAATATAATATAATATAATATATAATAATAATAATAATATAATAATAATAATAATATATAATAATAACACCAAAATAAAGGCTTCAAATTTAAGAACGAAGTTTTGCATAGTGTATATAATCCGTATAATATATTTTTAACCATATAACTAAATAAGTAACCATATAAAATATCTAGTAGTCTTGTTATTCTGATTAAATTTTATAAATTTCTAAGTCTATTAGGAACCAAATATTCTTCTTAGATATTCTTAGTGAATATAACTGTACGAAAGAGGTGGGTTATTGCTTAAGTTAGTTGGATGGCTCTGAAGTGGTAATATTATGAAAATGTTTTCTTAAAAAGACTTGATAATTTAAGTAATTTAAAATTTAAGTGATAAAAAATGTAAATGAAAATTGGAATAAAAATGAACACCTTATTAAACGTTGAGAAGTTGAAAGAATTCAGGTAGGAACAAACCGAGCTAATACAAAGTCGGAATATACAGACGAACTCGTACATTATCAAAATAATGACTACATTAGCGGCAGTAGTAAAAAAATTACAGAAAATACTTTTATAATAAAAATGAAGTAAAAATTTTTTTTTGTGCAGAGTTAAGGTTGAAGTAAGGTACACATAGCAGCTCGTCTTACCACTTAGGCACACTTAGGAGCGGGAATTGAGGCCGTTTATATATACATATATCTATATATGTGCATACACACATACAAAGTCGCTTTAATGAAATAAGTAATATTTTTAATGCCTATACTAGTGATATCGAACAGACATTTCAGAAATGGAGAAACAAGCAATATCTTTAATTCCTATACTAGTGATATTGGACAGACATTTTAGAAAAGGAGAGGCTAAGAAGATATGTGGTTTCGGGCTATACCATATATGAATACGGGTAACACCGGAGCAAACTTCTAAAATATTTTCAATGTTGAAGTTAATATTATAAATAAGTTTTTAAGTGTGTAGCAACCATCGTTATATTAATACTACATTAGAAGATTATAAATCAAGAGACGTAATTACTGAGCGTAGCACGGTTGTCATATATGTGATTTGATAAAATTTGTAGATTCTTCAGGTCTAATTTATTGTTCCAATTTTTTTTATGAGATGGGTAAAATTATATAAAAATGTTTAAGCTATTTAATTAGCAATGTAAAAACAACAGAATACCATATATACTATAGATATATGATGAAAAATATTATCATGTATTCTCAATGTATTCTGTGATTTATTTGAAATTATATGTATCTTTCAATATTGTTATATTATTTAGCATTTCTTTCTTACTTCATATAGTTTTTTTTTCATATTTATATTATTTGTTGTAAAATAAATTTATTTAAACTATAGATTAGCCTTCAGAAGACGAACTAAGAAATATATATTTATTTTTTGTCTATATTGTATTTGTTTTTCCACACAATATTATCAATACCTATATAATAGTAGTATTTAATTGAAAATATTATATTATTAAAACACTTTAATTAATTATAAATAATTATTATGAAAAAGCACACAATTAATCAAAAAGATACATACTAATTATAGTATATAAATTATTATGAAGAGAATATTTGAAAATAATTATTTAATATAAGCAAAAAAATTACAAGATGTATTATAGATAGACGAATTCTATATTTATAATTTTGTAATTTTTCCTTAATAATTTTGAATAATTATTATTTAAATAAGTTTATATAAACGTGCAATTGTTGCTCATATTTTAGTAAATTATAAATTTATTATTAGTCTTAAATAATATTGAATGAAAAATGAGTAAATAATTTTTTGATTAACAATAGGTATGCAATCCATGCTGCAGACACTTCTGCCTAACCGTCAATCTAATATGATGCTACAACAAAATAACCTAAAAATCATAATCTGCAATGCCAACTCCATAATTGGGAAAAAATCGGTATATAATATTGTATATAATATTGTGTATACCTGCATCTAAAAGTCAACATGACCGATCATTTTTGTTAAAGTTCTTCACTTTGGCAACTGCTTAAAATATTAAATCAATTAACAATACATTAAAATCGGTCATACTTTTCCTTTTCTTTATAAATCTATTTTGAGCTTTATTAACTGATATTGTCAAACACTTTTGTCAAGTGTTTGTTTCCATTCAAAAAAGCGACCCATAAGCGTCTTCTTAAGCTACTTTTCCCAATCATGTGCCGACTTATATTAGTTCTCTATTAAATCATAATGGCATTATAATTATTTTTTTAATTCCATTGTATATTTGTGTTAATTATATCACTCAATACTTATATTGTTAAGATTAAATTAATTATCTTGAATAAATAATTTATTTTTATGTTCACGATTCATTGACTATTCGGTCTAAACTCAGATACTTAATGACTCAGCAAGCTACTGTCGCTTCTACCACAATTTTTATCCATTCCTAATGGTGTATTTATGCTTTTGTGTAAAATTTGATCATGAAATTTTGCTGCCGATTTAATTTGAATATTTAATCAAATAAATTTCGAAGTTTTCGATATTTTTGAAAGAGAAAGTTGTCTGCCTTTACTTTAGTAATTTTTTCTCTACTTGACTGTAGAAGCACTCCACTCTTTGGCTTGATATACTCATACTTTGTTATTATTAAATCCATAATCTCAAATTCGGAGTGGAGTTGTTATGAGTGTTTGGTTTTGATTTTCGAATAGATTACGCCAATATTCTTATTTTTGTTTTTAAGTTTGTTTAGATATTTTTTTTATATATAAGTTTAATAAAATTATTTATTCATAATTTCTCTTACATAATTTCTTTGAATATTTAATATTATTTACCTTATGAATTTGTATTTTAGGAATTAGCAAAATTATTTAACACATTTATGTTAAATGCCAATAGTTAAGTTTACAAAACAGACTTTGTAAAGTGAAGTGAGTTTCTTATTTAAAATTATTTGACAGAAAAGATAAAAATTATTTTTTGAAATAATTTTTGCATAATAGTTATATATGTTATATCTAGCTAAAGTAAACGTCAATATGGCATTGAAAATGTAATATTTACACTATTCAATACTTGATATCTATGTTTCCAATAGAAGTACCGAGATAAAATTGTCTACTACTTTTTAAATATATATATATAAGATTTCAAAGATAAAAACCAAAGTATGTTTGTGATAAAAATTTTTATGTTAGAAGCATTTGAATTTTGATTGATGGGCATATAATTAGTACCTTCTATCTTCAAAAATTTTGTAGAAATTTTTTTTTTCAACTTCATTTACAAAACCAAAGTTAGACTTGTTAGTTAGAGTTGCCTTATAGCCTTATGCTTAAACTTGTAGAAGTTTAAATATATGGGATGCTATATTGTAGTATACAATTCAGCAGCTCAGTAAAATAATAAAATATGTTCATAGAAAAATATTTGTGAATAATCATAACTAAGAAATAATTGCTTGTATGTACTTTAGTGGAAGAGAATTACTATTATAATTAACGATTAAAAGATGGTTTATTTTTTGGAGATAAATATGATTTAGATAAACGATTCACGATTGACTTTTACTCTTTGATATATAATCAACACAAATATTAAGCCATCACTATTAAGCTATTATACTTTTTAACACTGATGTAGTAATAAAAATTGCTTAAATCGCAGTTACTCTAAGATTTTCGAAACTAATAAAGTGGTTTGCATTCTTTTTTAGCTGATATCCATTATATCCATTTCCACCTGATTTTCTTTTTTCTTCAGAAACAAAAATGAAGATAGCATTGATAGTATTCTTTTACTTTTTTCATTTAAAATATTCGTCAAAGTCAATAAGTGTATATTCCATTTAATAATATATTTTACATTACAAACACCAATTCAAATCTTAATTTGATTAGTGGTAATGTAAAGCGTTGAAGACTGATACGCATTACAACCTGTTATCGGCATCGAAAGGGGTCTCAAAAATATATTTTACATCATAATTAAAGCATATATTGTACTAAACAAACGATTTAAAAACGATTATGCTTATTTATATATTTATAATTATAAATTATTTAATGTTTTTTTCTAACTCTTGAAAATGAGAAACAGCTCGCTGAACTGATCTCGTTGACATCCACGACTGTTTTAGCATCGGCACTAACTTTAAAAGTATCGATGTGGTTTAAAACCTAAAGATTAATGTAATCTGTAAATTCTATATACCCGCTTTGAGGTATCATATAAGTATATTTTTAAGTTTTCAATTTGTGTTTATTAAGATTACACTTTTCTCAACTCTAGAAATGAATGCTACTAAAAATATGAATAGGTTAAAGTTATTCAACACACATTTTTGCTTTTAACCATATGACACAATATTAAGTATATAACTGAATCAAGTTTAGTGAGTTTATATCTAAGTAAGAAACTATGAATGTGAAAACATAAATCTGAGTTTGATTTGTTTTACTCATGCAGTCATTTTTGTTTTTATCAGTGGATTGAAACGAATTTAGAATATGATTCTATACTTATATAGATAAATGCTCTAAGGTTTTTACGTTACCACACATACTATCGTGTGTCAACAGATAGTGAATTATAATCTTCAGCTTATCTAGATAGACATCCCAAGGCTTTCTTACTTTTTTCAGTTTTTGAGATCCACAAGTTACTTAAGAGTTATACAATTGTCACATTCAACATACTGTAAGTTTATAACATGATTTAAGATAATAAAATCTATTTATAACAAGAGTTTTTTCAAATTATTTGTATTATATATATTTTTTCCTAAAAGTATGCTTTCATTCGCATAATTTACATTTTCACTTTTGCAAAAAAAAGAAAGTATTTTGCAACACTTCTCTTTTTCACTTTTTCAAATATAATATATGTGACAAAATTATATTCCAATTTTAATAAAATAAAATAATTTAATTTTTTCAATTATTTATTAATTACTTGTTCAAAAAAATAAATTAAATAAATTAGTTTGTCTAGTGATTTATAAATTCTTTTAGTCTTTTAGATCGTAAAAATATTCAATTTAAAGCTGCAGCAATAGTTTTCATAAATTCATAAACTTCTTCACCCGATTCTACAATATAATGTGGTGGCATTAAATAACCGTAACGTCCTTGATCTTTAAGATACACATTATAAACGAATTTTGGGTTGAGGCGATGCTGCACCCAATCTGCAGAGTTACCAGCGTGTGACAGTTTAAGACGATAACCAGAACCAATACGGTATTCTGCTTGATTTAGCTTACGAAAATTCTATACAAACAGATATAAACAAATAAATTAATAATTTAATTTGTATATTCTCTTAAATAAATATAACTTACTAGAACTGCTTTGCGTGCAACTTTGTGTAAACTTCTTTGATTATTGGTAACATAGTCTGCATCACCCCAGGGATAAGCAATTGCTTGTCCGTAAGCACCAAATGATATATAAGCACCCAAATAATCTCGCATTTTTAACATAAATTGACGTATTGCTTTAGTCTCTGGTTCAGAAAATTTTGTAGGCCCACGATATAAATTTTTACATGGATTTTCTGAAGATCCTGCACCAGCCCATTGATACTCAAAATTTCTATCCAAATTAACACCATAACAACCAGTTTGTCTATCAAAATGTCGATTCTTTGTCCAAAGACGATCTGTAATTCTCGAGTACTGATAACCGTCAGGATTTGTAATTGGCAAGAAATACCAATCAATGTTACGCATAGCATTTCGTTCTGTATAATTGCCCCAAAGCCAAGTTAATTTAGAAATGGCATAAGTAACAGCTGCTGGGCTTAACCAATCTCGGGCTTGCATTCCAGCATCTATGAAAACTGCCCAATTATTTGGATCACCATTTGAAATTCTTTAAATAAAAATTTAATTAAATTATAAATTAATAAAAATAAATGTCTAACGTATATACTCACTTTAAAACTTCTAATGGTCTTTTGTGATTTGTTAGCCCAATCTGCACAATTTCTGCTAAATCTGAATAAGTTTCTAGTATGTGCTGCATAAACTGTTGTATATCACCAATGTCGTGATATCGATTCCAATTCATTATTGTACCTTTAAAATATCAAAAAAAAATTGTATTTAGTTTATTTTAATGTAATTGTAACTTTTTTTCTCTGTATTTTTTGAATTCAACTTACTTTCTCTCTCCAACCAGGGCATGTTTGAGTTGCTATTGTTCACTTCCATATAAGTGTCATCGATGGCCGTTTCTAAATCATCGATCATAATATTGTATGTAAATTCTGTTTTCGATATGAAGTCTTTTGCCGCCGCAGTGTGTTTGTAATCAATTAATATATCAATACCATCTTGATTAATGTTCCATACTTCAGTACCTGAAAAAAAAGTATATTGTTAGTAATTTGTTACTGTAAATGAAATGAGTTCAACTTAATACATTTAAGACATTTACATTTCATTGTAGGTAATTATTGGAATTTTCATTTTCTTTTTTTTTATATTAAGAATGAATAATTAATATTACTATTACGTTAAACATTTTTTACACATTCATATGGAAAAATTCTAGACGCAGTAAAGCTGGAAATAGCTTCAGAGTTGTTAATATTTTAATATTATTTTTTTAGTTTATTGTTATATACTTTTTAATATTTCTTATGTATTATGCTATATTGTTAAATGTTTATTATTATACAATATGACTACTTGGGCATATAACCCAAAATGTAGCATCTCTGACTTGGTACACAGAAGCAAATCAGAAGTATATAATTTAATATCTGCTCTAACAGTGCACTAGATCATAAGATGGCATGGTGTCTAGCGCGGCCTACCCTGTAGTATCCATTGTAGTACATGTCTAACGGCTCTCGTAGAAAAGACATAATAAAACCTGTTGTATT
>NC_051846.1:207337547-207348903 GCF_002237135.1 Teleopsis dalmanni
AAAAAAAAATGCAGCGATTTAATATGCCATATGCGTTAAAAGCATTGCGCTACAAAAGATCGCAACGAAGTTTAGTAGATATTATTGTATATATCAATGGATTAATTTCTCAGTGGTTAATGTTTTCTACATAAAAACTATATTTGAATAGTATATGATATTGTCTTTAGTTATGGAGTATGTGTGATCATTAAATGTTATAAGGAAACCATAATATTTTGAGGAGATAATTGAGTACCAAAAGTAGTTTGCAAAATAAACAATATAACTCATAAAAGCTATAAAAATGAGTTTTTAAAAATGAGAAGATGGCTCTCATTTTTCTTTAAAATTATTTTAATAAATTCGAAAGGCCTTGGTTGTTACTTTAAGAATTGCTAAATTAAGCTACATCTAGATATATTTAGTATTGCTTCAGAAACACCAGAAGTTTCTTTTAAAAATTTTAGGTTCTTTGGATTTGTATGGTAAATGGAAGTATATAAGAAAATTCACTGAAACGGTTCATTTAGCTTTTAATGAATTTAAGTCCCTTTCACGGTCAAGTTTTATTGTATATAGTGCAAAGATATCAATAAATTTAATATATATTCATATAATGCAACTGTCTCCAAGGTGGATCATTGATCCATCTTGAAAGTTGATCTAAACTGACCATGAGCATATGTATTTAATTTTTTGTTTGACGGTTATGGAAAGTTTTAGTCTTAAATATTCAATGACAATAAAAGTGACACTATTTTAATTGTTTACGAAATAGTTGTAGTTTTATGTTCTATGTAGAAAACTGTTTTGGAATGGAATTGGAAGAAATTCTGTTACATTCACTTTTATGAAATTTAATAAAATTAATAATTATATAATTATTAATTAAGAAATAATTATATATCTTAATAAATATAATTAAATATTTCCTAAAACTATTTTGAAATTTTGGCTAAGTTTTAATAAAAGTAAAAATATAACAGTTTATATTTGATCATCATTTATATTTGTTTACTCACTATTGCTATTCATTTCTGATTGTTATGAGAAGTACATACCTTTAATTTATCTATTGTTCATAACATATAATAGACACTTTAGTCTATTATATTATATGTCTCCTTCTTAGTTAACCTGACTTTCATATAACAAGAATACTGCAAGGCGTGCTGTAGTTCGCTGGTGCATAAAAAAACTATCTCCCTCTTTTAATTTTCGTTGTAGTTTTCCTTAACTTTCACAAGAGATTCATTTTTAGAGAAATACTTTTTTAATAGTTTGTCAGACTTTTCATCGGTAAGGACAAAAGATGTATATTAAATCATATAAATTCAATAGCATACGTTTATTTCTTTTTATCGCTTATGGTTCTTTGCGAGGAATATGGTAGTGAAATGGAAAAAATCGCTTACAGTGGCCAACGAAAAGATATGTGATAACCTGCCACCTGCCATTAACTAAACAACCTTCTTGTTGATAATTCAAACTTTCTATATAATCTTTAAATAAGGTGTATAGTATTGCTAAGGTGTGTGTAATCGAATTAAAATATCACACACTTTTTTAAAATGAGTTAAATCAAAAATCTTAATTTTTACTTCAGCGACTCAACTTATGGAATTATGAACAGAACATACCAACCTTTGAGTAATAGCGTCCTTAATTATAGCTGTGCGGACATAATTTTCGCATAAATAAGTAGTTTATTTAATATGCGTACAAGTTGAACTCGAGAAACATTAGCAGGAGCAGAAGCAACAAGAAAACACACGGAGTAGTTGCGCTTGCGTGTTACTCGTCCACACCAGATTCGGCTTCTCGTGGTCATAAAATGATCCTCAGACAGTACCAGTGCCACAATAACATGACTTTTGAAAGCCCTTGTGTGCTATGTTTTGATTTCATGAAGCAAATACCTTCAATTTATGGGACGTCACAGACGTTTAAAAGCAGTAAGGAAACAAAACCTAAAACAAGTCGAAAATTAAATTAATGTTTGGTAATTATTGGTAATTTTTATTTTGCGGTCGAAATTGATTCCTGTCATAACTTATGCAAATTTCTCATTTAGTTTTTTTTTTAAATCTTATGTTAACTTTTATTTTATTTAATTTTTTTTTTTTGTGAATCCATATTTTCATAAATTTATTTGCAGTAAAAGAATTTCTTCGCATATATCTGGTTTATTTCGTAAGCAAATTTTTCTTGTAAACCGAAAAAGTGATTCACCTTCTGTCGTTAATTTTTATAATTTTTATTATGCAAAAAATATGCATAAACTTGTTTATAAATTTTTCCTAAAATATATTTGACATTTTTTGAGGTTGTCACAAATTAAATTTGTTTCTACATCGTACCATTAATTAGAGTCCAACCGTTTTCGTGTCTTCAGAATCTTCTTCGCTCTTTCACGTTATTTGGTTTGCCAGTACGTGTAGTGTGTTGTGTTGTGATGCGGTGTGTAATACACAAAATTTGAAGTGTTTCCAAAAACACCTTCAGAATATGTTTACTAATTAATACAAAATTTTTAAATATCTCTCATATAAAAATGAATGAAGATGATATATTATTCTTTTTGACTTGCACTGCATGAATTTTTAAACTGAAATACTCTTTATGCGGGTACGAAATGCATAATTTGATGATAAAATGCCTTCAAAATAATTGGAATGAATTATAAGGAAAGTTCTTTAATGCTACTTTAAAACAGAATAAATTATAAAATGTTTCAAATTTTAAAAACTTTTTTATAGTCTTTCAAATTTAAAACGATGAAATTGTAAAATTTAAGAACCTTTAGTTTGCAGTTCAGATGTACTTCAAAATTTGATTTCATACATACTGGCATACAGAGGTCTATCATTTCAATTTTAATTATTTATGATTTCCAGCTACCTTGGAATATATTTATTAAAGAAATAAAAGAATATTCTTATGAAAGATTTATATTAGTAATATGTAGCGTTGTCGGTAAGGAAACGTTTGTGAGATTTGGGAATAGATGTCACCACTTGATAATATAAAATACAGATAATGTACTTCAAAAATATTACAATTAAAAAATGTGGTCTTGTATAGGGCTGTCCAGAACAGATGCGATCGCGGGCCAATACAAATCATTTACATTTGTTTTGGAGAAAAATAAAAATGTAGTTTTAATGTTGAATTTAGTTTTATTAATTTATTAATTTAAATTTATTAATTTTGAATAGCATAAATATTGTGGTAGATTAGAAATATGCAGCGGGCCGCAAAACATTAGCCCTGGTCTAGTATAACCCTCTTTTGCCACAATACTGGACAAAAAAAAGATTATTAAATTATAGTGTGAAGATTAAAATTTAAATCTTAAAAATTTGTACTTAAATTCATGATATATGCATGGAAGAATATATGACTTGCGACACTTCTCAATTACAAATTCGTCACTCTCTTTGCCAATTCTGTCTGTGTATTATCCAAAAGGTCTAGTTAACTGCAGTTCTGGACTCTCAAAAAGTGAAGGTATTTTATTTATTTTAAACGTTCAAAAATTTTAAAGCTGCAGAAAATTGGTAAGGTTTATTATAATTATAAATTTGTATATAATTCACGAGCAGTTTGTCTACAGTTATTTATATATTATTGTTAAAAGACAAATAATGCCAATATAATCATGAGGTTTCTTAAATTTCATTAATCGATTGAAGTGTGCGATGTTGAAAAGATAACATGCTTCTTCTTGTAAGTGCATTCATCTTTAAGGCAGATGAGCTAGACAGACGAGGTGCTTCAGGAAACCACACGCAACACCTAAGCAATCTGAGCATATCGCTGATATCATAGAAACTGTTACTGAGTTCTCTCTGTGCAGAAATTTTTAATGAAAAATGGTAAAACTGAACGATAATTCAGCATCTGTATACAATTTGGCATATGTTCCATTAAATGATAATCTAATATTCTCATTGAGATGTTCCTTAAAGATATCACTTCTATAGTTGGCTCACTCACAGGTCATTGCAGATTAGGGAACCATTCTAGAATATTTAATTTTCCTTTTAATTGTGCATGTCGCATTTGTGGAGAGAAGGGTGTCTTGGCTTTGTTGTTATTCAGCATATGCGTGGCACCACCTTACCAATCTAGAGTCCGTCTTTTTTGAAAATTTCAGTCAACTGGAAGATCTCCTGTTTAATAGCATTATAGGCTATGCCAAGGATTGAAGTTGGTTGTAAACTTCTGAGTTTTTTCTTGCAGTTTAACACAAGCGCTTATGGTCTAAGTGGATCCTTTTTGATTGCCGATATAAACTAATCTAATGTATACTTCTTATTCTTACATTTCTTTTGAATACTTAAGAAATATAAATATTTAGTAAATCACTTGTTGCTATGATATACTATTAGTTATTGTTGTAATCTTATAAAGTGTATAACGTAATAATGTAATTCTAAATATTTCCAAATTACCTTACTCAAAAGCACGAAGTCAATACGTTCAAGCCGCGTTATACACTTAGCAATCTCATATTCTTATTCTCCGATCATAAATAACTCCAAAACTCCGTTCGTAAGTAAAAATTATAATTCTCAACGTTATTTAGTATAAATTGTTTGCTATACTCTTAAACCAGATTGGTGGCGACTACTGTAAAAACTCTAATCCTTTTGACTTAAATCAGCGCTAATTGAAATCTTGCATTATAAATGCCGATGTGGATATAGTAATTTGGGGCTATAATAACTGTTTTACTGCAGATGTGAAAAATGTTTTTTAATTTTTACAAATTCTCACATTTTCCACAAAATAACTAATACAGTAGGAAACAGAATCAAAAAAGAAAAAATTTGCTGCAAAGGAAATATTGAAGTGCAACGCCAAAAAGAATAAAATTATTAAATCTGAAAATGAAATTCAGAGGCAGAATGCAAGAACAAGCACACATTTGCCTGAAAAATGAATTGTGGCCAACAAATATGCAATTTTAATTGACCAAATTGAGTGTAATTATTATTAATCGCAATTTCTCAATACGTGCACTCGGTCTGTAATTAAATTCCACGACTGAATTGCAGCTGGGCTGGCATGATTTGTTGATGCGATGGCTGCACCAGCCGATGGATGGATGGATGGATGTGCGATGGTATGAGCGTATACTCGTACCACACCAATTCGAATGAATGGACGGACGGAATCTCTTTATGCATATACCTATAACCTATATGCATGTTCGAATGGCAGGCAGGGTAAAAAATTATTGAAAATATAATTGAGTAAATGAACAATTGCAGCATTGCATTGCAGTGGCATGCCTTGATTAGCAAATAAATGTGTTTATGCAGCGGAATGAAGATTTTTTTTTTCGGACATCGCAAACAAATTGTAGAGTTATTAGTAAAGGATTTTAGAGGAACCTTTTAATTAGTGAACATTTTGAGGGTCGTTACAATACTTGTTTCCTTTTCGTTTTGCTGTTTTGTACTGCCTTCAGTGTGGTTTTTATTAAACTTTTTTTGCGCTACCTTTTATGTTAAGTGCACAATGCAGTGCAAATACTCGAATAAAGACCAGCCAATTTGTGTCCCTTTAAAGCAGTCAATCCACTTTAGATATAATTCTGCAATTTACTTAATACTTTACTCTTGGTATGCATTTCACTCTTTTTTTTAAGCGTTCCCTTAAGTTATTGCTATTACCAAGTTGGATCAGTGGCTTTTTGTCTGTAGATACAGAGTTACTTAGAAGTGAAAAATTGTCAATAATATTTGGTACAAGAATTCAAATTCACTATAAATTATAGAACAATGACGCATGTCCACAATTTTCCACATGGAAAAACTAATATTTTCATTTTAAAAGTATAGAAAAAAAAATTATCAAAAAGAATAATAGTCCACATTACGCCTGTGTCGTCAGATAGACAAGCCCATTATTCAAAAGATTTTCTACTTACAGCTAAGCACTCACTTTAGATCAACAATCTCCAAGTACAAAGCGTAAGAAAAAAATTTTCCCAAAATAAATTAATTTCCAAATCAAAAAGTTTTTCTTTTCTTCTGTTTTCATATCTTGTCTGTCTGTCTGCCTGTGCTGTGTTGTGCTGTGCTATGCGATAAAAAACAAACAAATGTACTCGTATTCATACACTCATGAATGTCACTTGTCAGGCACAATTTTAAATAATCAACTTGACAAATTAGTGGAACTTATGAAAAATTGAAGGCACTGAAATTGTGATTCATGATGTTGGCTGAAAGTGAATTCAATTGTGCCCAAGGAATGACATATCCATGCGAGCACGTATGAGATGATAAAATAATAGACTACGACTATTCCATTTATGTTTCTTATACGGATAAGAAAAAATGTTTAACGAGTAACAAGACTAGTAATTTGATGAAGTTCTGGTATGAGAGTAAGTCAAATGCATATAAATGATATGTAAACTGAATTAGGAACGACCTTAGGTAATGCATCTAAGATGTTTGAATTAAAACTAAAGGAAAGACAAATTGTTGAACTAATAATTAATCAAGCGAAGGTGTGTTTTTGATACAGGTATATATGTATAAAAAATTCTAAAATAATTTCACACACAATAGTGAGAAAATTGTTCGAAAACTCAATTTATAGTACTGCAGCGTCTTGATATCTAGAAAGTAGATTATAAAAAAAATAATACATTTTTTATGTTTAAGAATGAAAAACAAATTTCTACACATCATTTATTAAAATAATTGTAACAAAAATTAAATATGTCCTCAATACCCAGAGAACATATTGTCATAATTTTTCATTTTAAGAGTTACAAGAGAACAACATTTAGTTAGAATAAAAACCTCTTAAATAACAATATTCTTAAAAATTTTCAGTTTTTAACTTTACTGTCTTTATTGGAGTTCTCTATGAAAATAAGTTATATACAGTAGATCGGTAATTCGAGTCCTCTCGTAAACCCGACTAAAGTAGACAAAGCAAAAATAGTATTCTATACCTTGTAGTCTGCATCAACCACTAATGCACTAATTCGGTTCACGTGTAATCAAGATAATCCCGATGGTCTTGTAAAATAACTTTTCTAGGTCATCTGCATAAACGAATATATGTTTTATTTGCTGATATATTTACTTTGCTTATTTAGCTAATTAACTACTTCAGGTTGGTGTTGAACTCTTAATACAATTCGCTAATAACACGCGCATCCTAAGTGATGCACGCTATCGGTAGAAATAAGACTATGATTTAGTATCGCCATGGACCTCAATGGTCTACGCGTGGCCTTTTTAGACTGCCAGAATAATCCAACCTTACCTAGCGAATTAACATCCAGCGGTGTCGTTGGCTTGGTTCTGTCGTAAGAATGGATGATGTTCCAGCTTCAGCGAAAAAGGTGTTTGAAAATGCAGTTGGAGAGAGAATGCGTGGAAATAGACGGTGTCTCCTGTGGAATAGTGACGCTGAAAGAGCACTAAACGTACTTAAAGTACGAGACTGGAGAAACAAGAAAAATATTGGAAAAGAAGTTCTCTACCACTTTTTTCTAATATTTTTTGATTACTCGTGGTATAAGTTCTATGATATTTTAGTTATTTGTATATACACTTTAAAATATATCATGTTAGTGTGCAGTTTAATTTATGGATCCACATATTGGATTATTATCATAGACTATTGTTTCACTTTTGCAAATTTAAAAGTTTTTTTGAATTTCCACTAAAATTCCGGATATTCGAATGACTAAGA
This sequence comes from Teleopsis dalmanni, assembly GCF_002237135.1. Classification (NCBI taxonomy): domain Eukaryota; kingdom Metazoa; phylum Arthropoda; class Insecta; order Diptera; family Diopsidae; genus Teleopsis; species Teleopsis dalmanni. The sequence goes on from NC_051846.1 coordinate 207,345,261, forward strand.
ATATTCCGGATATTGTGATTACTAGGAGTTGACCTTAATTTTAATACATGCATATAGCAGAGTTCTTTTGTACACATTCTACATATAAGTCAGTTTATTTGGGTATGCTAGTAAACATGTTATTTCTATAAATTTGTTAAAATTATATAACTTTAGTAATTAATACATTTAAATATAAACTTTAATTAATTAAAATATAGAATAGTGTAATATCATTGCAGTATGGATATGTTCTCATGGTGGCTATAAAAATCCCAATGACTTCTTACGGAAACGTCTTATTTTTGCTTTAATTTGCTCTTTTATTAAGGAAGGGACTCTATATAAGGGGATCCGAGAACTCCATTGCTGTTTTGTCGAGTATGTGACTGTGCTTATAATATTTCTTGTATATTTTTTAAACATTTTCTTCAAGACTCCCTTTTAGTAGCACTGATTTAAGGACAAATTGGTTTCACATGCGTATATATAGAATCGTCTTCGTACTACTCACTCTCTACGTGAGCAGTAGAGAACAATGTGAATAATATTTTAAATATCAATAGTATCAATCACATCCAAGGTGTCTAATTTTTAGCATTAATCACAGTGTCTAGTTTTTTAATGCATAATACTGAAATTCTGTAGATGTTATGAAAAACTGCAAGTAATATTTTAAATTAATTGTTTATTTATAATCGAAACAATTCATAGAAGTGATTTAATTATAATTAATTAAGTAGAAATAAACACGTGCAACTGTGGGAATACCGGAAGTCTGCTATTGCTGAGGTTGTATACTTAATTATAAAACTTTTTAAATATTATCTTGTATTGTATTGTATAGAGCGTAAATATTGTATTGTGAATAATGCCACATATACTGCAGTTATTAAAGTCAAACTTTGAGAGATTTGATTAAAAATCTTTTTGATGCTTAACTTATGTGATATTTACAACATCACTATCCTATATCGTTAACCGCCAGAACTTTTCAAAACATTAGGACTTAAAGACTCTAGCGGTCCCTCAATGTCAAATGGAAATAGAGTTGAGGCATCTGGTGGGGTGGTAGTGGATGGTGGGGCTTGAGTTGGACGAAAGGTTGTTAAACTGTAGATAGGATCCTTCAACTGCTTGTAGACATAACGTACCAAAAATCCATTTTTATTGGCTTTATAAGTTGAGTTCGCCATTGAATTCGATTTAATGAAATTTATGCCCATATATCCAGTAACAGATAGATCTTCTTGGAATTTTCAGATGTTTGTAATTTTGCAGTTTCATTTCGAAAGCTTCCATCAGGTAAATTAATGCTGAAAGAAGAAGAAATAATCATATGTTATATCAAAAACAAAAAAAATTCACAACTCACTTTAATTGATATAAGTTTTTATCGGTTTTCTGTTGAGCTTCAGATGCCGCAGCAATCTGTGGGTGTTGTCTGTTAAATTTCAACACAACAGAGAAAAGTACAACTCGTAAAATCTTTAATTAAAAACAAATTAATATGGATATTATCTAATAGAAACAAGTTGGCCTTACAAAACCACAACAAGTACACTTTAGAGTCATGATTTTAAAATATCTTCACTACGCGGTAGTTGCAAAGCTACTAAGCATTTTAGCAAATCATTTATTCTTATAAAAAATAGAATTATTAAATAAAAATAATGTAAATACATAATAACTAATGCAATTATAAAAAAAAATTAAATACAGAAGAAATCCCACAGTCAAACAGTTACCACAGGTCTGACAGTACAAAAATAATTCATTTTTTTATCTAAAATTATTATTTATATCTGAAATTGTATTTGCGTGTTTAAAAATCGTTTTCCAAATGACAATTCAAAAAGTGGAATGTAGATTGATTGCCACCATCTAAACTATAACTAACTTATATATAACAAAATCGATCTCTTGTTACAATGTACAGAAGTACTATATTATATATCAGATAAGTTCAGATCGCCGCTGCATTCGTTTTTATAAAATTTGTTTGTACGAACTCAGTAATAGATAAATATTTTGTGGAACTATTATATATTGGAATTTTCCAATTTCATTCCGAAAACTATTATCAGACAGTTGTATTCTGAAATAAATATTATTATTCATAATATGAAATAAAAACTTCAAAACAAACTTTAATTCATATAAATTTTTATTTGGTGTGTGTGTGGAAGTTTCGAAACTATACTCCTAGCTATCTGTGAATCTGTAAGCGCTAGTGTGAATAACAGAAGTCAAGTACGGCAATGGTGCCAGTATTTTAAATATAGACATGTACTTCAAATTTTACAGGGTCTGAGTTAAATTGACATATATGGTATCTATTAAGTAAATGTAAAAGTTTGTAATTTTTACTACTTTTTACTAATTAATAAAATTTTTTATTTATTTATTGTAGTTTTATTGAAATGCAAATGAACTTTATAAAAACAATATGTAAAGACAATCATAGTTACTTATACCTTAAAAAGTAAAGTATAATATTTTAAGTTAAAATAATGTCTCGGTAAAAATACATGTGATAAAGACAGTATTAAAAAAAATTTAAGTACAATCGTCTGGTTTCTGGTATCCTTTCAGCTTGAGTGGCAATTCATTACCACAAAAGCGTTGCGACAAAATTTATCTAAGCAAAGTCCTTCGGTGTTTATTTATAGTTTTATTTTGCTTCATTATAATTAACTCATTATTTACTAAAAACTACAAAACACAAAACACAAAAAAAAAAACAAAATAAAACCAAAGCCGTAATATATCTAATAGTAATGGCAGACAATTTTTTTATATCATTAAGTACAATAACATTTTCTACTACTTCTCAATGAGGCGACACTGATAATCTCAAATCCTTGAACCTAAGCGGAATCCACAGAAGCATCTTTTGCCGCTGAACCTAAGCACGTAAAGACACTTCAGTGTGCGATTGCGAAAGGAAAACAAATCTTATTTTTAGTATTATTACGACGCATTTGCACCATTTTTAGACCAGAAGCAACTTAGCCAAAAATTGTTGTATCTGTGCACTTAACAGGCAGACATTTTGTTCGAAGGATAACAACCACAACCACAACAACAGACAACAAACATACCAAGGAGTAAAATAAACGCGACATTATATTGTGAAGATTTTTCTGTTATCCTTTTTAATATTCTTTTTTTTCAGTTTTTCTCCTATTTTCATTATCATTATTTTTTTCTTTTTTGAAGATTTCAATTTTATTTTGCTTTTAGTTTTTAAAGGAACTTTGGCTTATCGCACTTTTTATAATAACTGGGAGTAGTGAGTACACTGAGTGTCCTGCGTAATGCATTGGCATTGAATAGGGCTAAGTACATTAATGTCTGCATTGGGATGTTAGAAAATCGTTAAGTTCATTTTACACTTTGAATTTGTTCCTTTCTTATTTATATATAAATAAATTTTTTTTTTTTTATTGTATTTTTGCGGTACTCGTGGAAAATGGATTACAATAAAAAATTCAAGAAAAAAAAACAACAAACAAAAAAAAAACTATTAAGAAAATGTAATTGTGGAAGAAATTGTGGCGTTGTTAAAGGACTTTCTTTCATATTTTGTAAATGAGCTTTTCTTGTGGCACTTTGCCTTCCAGCAGTTAAGGGAAAAATAAAAAATTCTGAACTTATTGTT
>NC_051846.1:207349003-207359979 GCF_002237135.1 Teleopsis dalmanni
AAATTTCTAACTCACTCTAATCATTCAGTTTTTACGCAGGCAGACAAAACCCTATCATTAAATGATTATAAGCTGTGGTGTACTCCACAGTACTCCACAGTGATATAGTTATGTTACAAATAAATTCTTTACTATTTTATTATTATTTCTTATTATTATTATTTTATTATTATTGTTATTTGATTATTAATTTAATTTACAATTTTAGGATGATAAAGTATCCTTGAAATATTTATAATTCCGATTTTACTTTTATTTTAGTTGGCCATTATAGCCATGAGTCGTCCTTAGTCGCATCTAGTAGTGTCCGTCAGCTGGCACTATCAGTGGCTTACTGTCGGCAATTGGTAGCACCGAGTGGCTTTATAATGTTGGTCACCTGATCCTCCCACTGAAGATGCGGACGTTCACTATGATGCGTTTAGTATACACCCGTATCTCTATGATATCGGTACCGAATCATACACTTTTCTAGTTGGAGCATTTTCTTCCATTCGTCTTTTAACTTTAGAAAAATATTCTCTCAGTACCTAAAAAGAGGATGATTAGGACATAGATCCCTGAAATATTATAATCTACAGATAATTCTTTGCAAGCACACTGTAAAAAAATTTTTTTTTACTTGGCACAGCCCTACGTTTCCGCTTTGAAAATTTTTTCCAGTCAATGAGTTTGTTCATCACGTTCTATCGGATTTATATTTATTCTCAGAAATTTTCTTTTCGTTCATTCTGTGTTATCTACATATGATTTCCTTAAGATGCAGAACTCGTATTCGCACCTTAATAATATATAATATGTTATTAATATATAATATATAATAGGTATATTATTAATATATAATATAAATATATGTAAAAAATAAAATATAATAAAAATAGTAAATACGAATCACTGAATCAAGTTTTTATCTATTTACCAGACCTTATTTGATATATGTAGAAATCTAGAAAAATTCTAAGTGATCAGATTTTATTTTTCTTGATATCAAGCAGGAAGTCAGTGTGAGAATAGACGTATGATCCTAAATATTTAAAAAATACGTTGAAATAGTACAGGGTTCCACATATTCGATCAACATATTTTGTTGACCATAAATTAAAACGTTTTATCTTTCAATGTTCTGTAAAGCTATCAGTTTTAATTATACGGAAACCTTATTATACCACAATTATGTCCTTATTAACAATATACTTTCCTTGATGTTGAGTAATTCCATATCCCAAATTCAGTAAAATTTCTTGAAATTACTAATGTAAACGCATGTCAGATTCTTCAGTTTATATATCTGTTATAGTTCAATTTTGATTCCTTTAAGAATGTCCTCAATAAAGGAGTAAAGTAAAATGAGAATGAGTTATTATGAGAAAATTGTTTGACCTAAGATGTTGATGTTTTTTAATATATAGGAGGATTTTAGTTGGTAATAACTATATTCGGAGAAGTTACTTGAAGCTAGCGTAACTTTTTGTTTTTAATGAGGGAAACATAGCACCACGATTGCAAGATCTACTGCACCCAATCTGTTACTAACGAAATAATATATGTGATACGGTGTGGGAAAATAAAATGTAAACAGAGGGGAATTTTTTTACTTTAACAATTTAAAAAGATTTCATTCAAATGTTAAATAAAATAAATTAATGAATAAAAGTTCACATAATCAATATTTTTTAATAATTATTTTTCAAAATTAAAAATTATAATACCACAATATATTCGTATTCATTGTAGTTACAATAAACTAGTGTCGATATGCATCAATAGTTAATCAATTTTCTGTGCCGTGTGCTTTCTATCTGATATGCTATTCTGAATACTGGACCCACATATTATTTCAAATACCGAAATCTTGTCATTGTCAAACCGACGACGTGATGGTTGCATGTGCCTTTTGTTGTGGCATTTGCTCAACTGAAAAGAATTTAAATTTTCTAAAGACCGCAACTACACAATAATTACGATTTAAATATGCGCCCCTGGCTGTTGTTATTAAGAATATTTTTCACATTTAATTGGCCTCTTGACGAATTTGAGAATTGTGCGTTTCGAGCGGGATTTACTTGAACCCTCTTAGGGTGACGCGTTTTGCATTGTAGAAATGCGGTCTTCAAGAGCTGCTCAGGAATACAATAAGGAACATAAATTTCGCATCGGCACTTTGAAGTTTACTAATAATGAATTTTTAATTTTTTTAATGAGATTTCTTGGATTTAATTTTATTTAATAATATTATGGTGTGTTGTTTATGTACTATAAGTTTTTATGGGATTTTGTTGACAATTGGTTGAAGTTTTATTAACCTTTTGTTTTGGCATGTGTGGTTAGTTGGGTAAAGTAGTGAGATTTTTTTAAACTACTTAGATATTGATTGAGATTTATTTTAAACACAAATTATTCTGTATTGGACTTACTTGCACTTATATTAATCCTGCCTGGATTAAATTGTTTAATGCAATTTTTGAATATTTCATGCGACACATATATTCATTCAAGTGGGTTCATACAATTATTTTTCTCCAAATTTGAATATTTTTTTATCTTTAATTATTATTATACTTTTAGTGATTAAGTATATATACATATGCTTATATATATATTATATCAAAGTAATCATTTGTTTAGTCACAATCGTATACTACTTGAATACCATAGAAAACCATACCATATATAATATTAAATGCTTTCAAAATGAGGACACCAATTAAAAGTTCTCAGGACGTAAGTTACAATGGAAATTTGTGACCTCCGCGCTGTAGTAATACTTATTTTCAAACAATGAGAAAGAAATGTACCAAAATAATAAAAAAAATGCCAAATTTTACTTTTTTCAAATTTCATTGTTTAACTATTATTATTTTTGCATAGAATTTTTCGTATGCCGAAAAATGCATTCAAAAGCTCTCAAACGTACACGTTCACCCCAGAAAAATGTAAAATGCAAGTAACCAAAAAAAAAAAGAAAAAATAACTGCGCGCGGATATTAGAAACGATGTCAAGATGCAATATGTATGGATGTGCTCACATTCTGATATATATTTATGGTGAAATAAAAGAATCTCCCATCACTCGGTTCAGTTCCACGCACGTACCCTGTATATGTTGCACGTTTAGGATGTGTGCACGTTGCACATGCAACGAGCGTATTTTACTTATTGTGCTCTTAACTTTTGTTGCAAGTGTGGAGAAGGAGATTAGTGCTCTAAGCTTAAGGGTTTATTTTTTTGAAGGATATTAAAGGATTTTTGTTTTTCACTTACTATTAGTGAGTTTGACGTTTTTAGTTTTATTAAAAATATTTTTGTATGCAGCACTTATAATTTTATTGTACATTCATGTCTCATTTCACTTGAGATACTTTGAAACATTCAAATTTGGGTTAAAAAAATATAATGAATGTTATATTCAAACAATGCTTATATTAACGAGCAGTTAAATAATAATTTTAAAGTTATTACATAAAATTAATTTAGAAAGTTTTATTGTAATTATAATAATAAACACTCATTAATATTTAAACTAACTGGAACATAAGTAGTCATAGAATATATTTAAATCTAAAAGTTTATGGCACTTTCCTCATCTTATTTTATATTGAATGCATGATAGTGGGTTAGCTCCAGTGTGGATTCAGCTATTCAATTAATGACTTTTTGATTCTAAATCCACGTTACCAATTGTCTGTGGTTTAGGAACCACTGCTGATCGTTATTTGGTTTCTTGTGAAGGCAACTTGATTAAATTGAGTGCAGGTCCCATTCGAATCACCTCAAATAGTTAATGATTGCTTCTACTAGCTTGAAGATTTTATTGAAGAGCGGTTTACCTAGGATGGCATTTTTGCACTTCCATAGAATTGGTTATATACAGAGAAAATTATAAATATACTGCTTTTAGATAGCTACTGTCTCATTCTGACTGCCAGCTTTGAAGAAAGTCAGAACTACACAATCTTTATTTAGTAGAACACCAGCTTTGTCTGGTTTGACAAGGAAATAGACAGATGAACAGTCCGACGGATATTATAAAATTGATAAGTCATAGTAAACTATAAAAATATGATGATAATTAGTAATAATACTAATGATAATTATTATTTTTATTAATTATTATTAACAGTTAATAATAATTATTAATAATATTATTATAATTATTATTATAATATTATAATATTATTAACAGTTAATAATAATTAATATTAACTAATTAGGAAATGCAAACATGCCTAACGAACTATTTTATGTATTAGAAATGAGATTAAAATAATAAGTTTGTAGGGAGGCGATTAGAAAAAATTGACGGCCTAGTGTATCAAATCTCATTCAAGCAGAAATAATGGCCTGTTGTAATAACACGGATGAGAGAACGTCTATACGCCAGATCTGAAGAACTAAGTTCTTAGTAGAAGTCGCAAAAAACTGTACAAACAATGTTCCTTGAAGAAGGTGCGACTTCGCTATACAAGTAGTAGGGAACCAACCTGACTAGTCATAAACCTGTCTGTATCCATATTTGGAAGTCTATATGCCAGACTTGAAGAACTACGTTGTAGGTAGAAGTCGCAAGATTTAAGTGCACTATCAACACCAATTGAAAAAGACGCTACTTCGCTATACAAGTACAAGGGGAACCAATCTGTTAAATCCATGAATTTGGTTAAGTTTTAATTTGAAAAGTTGTTAGGTCATTGAGGAAAGGGTCCATGAAAACTCTAAATCTTCTCTTGGACACTTAAGCGTGATGTTGTGTAGAGTTTCTTCCTCAAGAAACTTAAGACTGAGTACAGTCACAACCCTGACAAAAGTCGTTAAAGGGTGGACGAAATCTTATTCTTAATGCCCAGTGAGCTGTTAGCGTTAATACTGTAGTACTGAGTAGATTCCGCTTAAGTGGAGCAGTTGAATGGTATGAATTACGCCCAATTTGGATATAATGTTTGCAATTTTTTTATTCGCTTTTTCTGAGTTTAAATAATGTTTTATGACAATTAAAGGGTTTTTTTGCGTTATTCTTAGGTAATAACCTTTTTTATTGTCTTTATATGCTTTATATCCTGGGATCCACTTTAACACGGCAGTATTAGAGCTTCTTATCGTATTGAGATTTAGTCAATTACTTACCATGAAAGAGAGAGAGAGAGATGTTACTCTATAGGTATAGAAATCATTATAACAATTTATTTTGTGAATATTTTTAATGACTGGTCAATATTCTCTATAACCTCTCCTTTTTGTTTTGTTTTGCAATTGCCAGAGCATCGATATCCTTAAGTATGTTCTCCCCAAATATGTAATAAAAAAAATTAAGTCAAAATATAATATTGGACTCCAATGAATGGAGAAAATAACCATTGTGAAATTTATTAAATATTATAATTTTATATAAATGACCATATACGGATTACATATATTTATCTAATGCATTAGTTGTCGTATAAAAAATTTGAATATATATTTTTTCTAGTATTCATGATATACTGCATAAATTTCTAATATTTATAAAAAATATTCTCCTAGCATTTTCTTTATTTTCAGAAAATTGCATATTAGGTTTACGTTCAGTTTAGCATACTAAATCCATACTGAATAAAGCAGATTTTCTATTGACTCAACAAATAAAATGCAAAGCTAATAAATTTCTATATTTTCCTAAGCAAATGGATTTGAATCGAAATCAAAGTCACATGTGACATTTGTAATTTGATTTAATGAAGTGGAAAACTCATTTCGAGTGTTGGAAAATGTTAAAAGTCAAATTTGATGTTAGTTTGGTCAAATGTGTTCTTCGAATTGATTGTAAATATTTAATGTATATTTGTTCATTCTTTCTTCTAGTTTCCGTCTCCGCAGAGAAAATCCTTGCTACTCAAACATTTAGCTTTTAGTGCTTTCATTTTGACCGATTCTGACTGATTTCTTTTGTAGATGTTCATACATTAAAAAGTATGCTTTAAGTCATTAAAAAGTCAATTTCTTTATAGAAAAAATCCACTTTTTTTCATAAGAATATTTATATGAAGCATGAAAGTGTAGTAAGAGTTAAGAGAAAGTTGAGGAAAAAAAATTAAATCAAAATAAAATCACTGAACCCAAACGAAACCTACAAGAAGAAATTTGCACTCGAGTGTAAACTTTTGCGAACAGCATCCGTCCTACACTGGCTGCCTCCGATTGGGAAGTTTGTTCTAAACTTGGTCACATTTCCCATTCATTAGAACCGCTTCGAGTTTCATTTGACTTGATATTGACGTACTTGTTTTGTTTTTGCCTCAGTTGCTGAACTCATTGGAAATTTATTTGATTTTAATATTCAATTTTCTACTACTACAACTACAAATTGTGCAAATACATATGCAATAGAAGGAGGCCGTGCTTAATGTAGGAATACTAGGAATGTACACTAAAAAAAAGTCCTGTAAGAGTAGAAAATCAAATAAAAAATCATAAATGAATCTGAGTTGATTGTCGAATTGAAAAGTTATTTGTTGATTTTTAATGGAGTATCATTTGACGTTGATGTTGCTGCTTCTACTTCTGTTGCACGTTTAGGTTCATTTGATTCAACTGTTTTGTGAATACATTTAGGAAAAGTGTTGTTCACAAGGATATCAATCGGAATTGAAAATAAGAAAAACGAAAACATTATTTTAATGTGCAACTTCAAAAGTATTTCTCATCAAAGCATCGAACGAACTGTTTTGCATTAACGAGTACAGTAACGGATTTCAGACTAGTAGTGTTCGATTACTAGCACCATACTTTTTGATGACACATCGTCTATGCAAGGATTCTTCTAGCAAGTAAGTAAATGATATTTGGCTTAAATATATTTAACAAGCAGTGAGCTTGAGTACATAGAGCTTCTGGTTCCTAACGACACCAAAGAAAGCAACACCTATATAGACAGATAACTGACGTACAAGCATATTATATGGCGTATTAATATTATTATAAGTGGATATGTAGGGATATGAGGGGATAGCGATATTTTATTATTACCTTCAGATTTATTGGTGACAACAATTGGTATAATTTAATAATAATTTACTTACTACCTTTCAATAAATAGTAGTACTCGACCTGAACTTAGATGTTGAAATTCATTATCACATATTGTTTATCCATCTAACTCCGTATCTAAGCTGTCTAAAGATTTTTACATTCGAGTATGAATGAATTACACTAGGTATGATTTCTGAATACTAGCTGCCAATAAAGATGTGTATGTTTAAAAATTTGCCAAAATCTTGCCAGTGTAGACGCAAGGTATGTAGCTTTAGTATGTAGCGAAACATTACTTCTTTCTAAGTCACAATAAAGTTCTGAAGCTAATAGCAAATACCCTACTTCTTTCTATACAACTCCATCTGGATCTTCTCTGTATCTAAAATCTTTAAAAAAGGATCTCGAAAAATAGAATTTTTTATATTATATTTTTTATATCAGAAAATTTATTTGAATATTATCATCTTTCTTTTATTTAATTGTCTCTACTACTGCTTACACCATTCCACTGCTTACAATTCCACCACTGTCTCCCAACTTATTTAATATTCTGCATAAATACTTAAACTTGAATACGATATGGGTTAAAAGCGTATCAGCAACAACCGGAAACTTTGTAGGATCCGGGTAATCGTACACACTTCCCCTTTTACTTATAGGTCCGTGCATTAGTTTGTGTATTAGTAAAACACCCTCCGGCCAAATAAGCAAATTGCCATTAAAAAGAGTAAAATCAAGTATACAAAAGAAAAAAAAATAAAGAAAGCAAAAAAAAAACAGATATTAAAAAAAAATATGAATAAAAAAAACACAAATAAAATTGCAAAGAATAAAAGTCAATTTTGTAATAATTTATTGAATTTTAAAAAGGGTTCAATTTTCCCAGCAGCACACCAAGGAATCGTTGATGTACCGTGGTATGCAACAGCAGCCGTGAAAGCCGGCGTCTCATTGCACTGCGATTACATTCAATTTTTAGGGATGTCTGTGGCAACCCTCGCATGGGTATCGTTGGTGCGCCATTGCAATCCGTAAATCGTCGCGTTTTATTTATCGAACTTTGATTGCAAATAAATGAATCAAAAATTTTGAATGTCCTTTCCGCAAGGGAGACGAATCAACGGTTTTAATGTTTTTTTCTATTTATTAATTTTTTTTATTTTTTATTTTTGCAAATTGGTTGCGGAAGTATAAAAATGTGCTGGGAATATATATTACTGACTTCATCTCTTTTTCATTGCTAATATGAGGGGCTGAGGCGTACTTCATTTTTTTTTTATTTAGATTAAGAATGATTTATATGTTATATCTTAGACCATTTGGCATATTCTAAAATTTTTTTGAACTATAATTTAGTGCAAAAGACTAAAGAAATTAAGTTTTACTAAATTTTTCGGAAATAGAAAATTTCACGAATTTGAAGGTGTGTGATGAAATTAAAAATACAGTTTAATTGTAACGCCGGTACTCCATGATGTCTGAAAAGTTTTTATAGCTACAGAGGTGTGAGGATTCTTAAAGCCACAAAAGTAATGGCTGTTTACTACCAAGAATGGATTGTTATCCTACGGACCATTACTGCTCTTTTGTGTCACGTATTTAAATTAAAACGACAAACTCTCATACTGCCTTTTTTACCTTTACCTCATTCCTTTATAATTCCTAGTTTCAACTGTTATTTGTTTCTTCTTCCGCCGGAAATGGGTTAGAATATTTCTGAGGTAAGGCGTGACTGTTGTAAGAGGCGACTGAAAACCAATATGCAATACCCGATATTGTGTTCATATAAAAAGTAAGTTTCACTTGCGGCATCCGTCCGGTGATGTAAATTTGATACCATCGTGGCCACAAGTCCACAGCTTCGGATGTGCTCACAAATAGAGGTTGACACTCTTAGTGAGAGTATCATCGTTGCTGTGTTTCACTTCTAGAATTACTGTATTTATTACATTCGTTCGATGTGGAGTTACATTTTCTAAAATTTTTATTTCCTATACCCAAAGAACAGCAGTGGTGATAGATGGACCTTGTTCTTTCTCAAGCAAATAACCATATCTAAACGTATAGCTTCAATCATTGATACCGGTGAAATTATTTGGAATTCCATTTGAAGTGTTTTCTTTACATTATTATGATACGTACGTTTGAAACACCGTGGTATTAAGCCTTAACACCATGTAACTACGTAAAAACTATGAACTCTGTATCTTGTTTAATATATTATAATTATTTTTATTTCATACTCCATTATGCGCTTGAGGACTCAACAAAAGTTTTTCAATAGTTTTTATTTGTCACATTTGACATTGTGTCACAGTCGCTATTTTTATTATATTTATTTATATATTAAAAATAAATATACATACATATATAATTCCTATTTTGTTCTATTTGTCTTAATTCGTTTAACAATTTGTTAGTTTCGTAATGTACTGCTTTTCCTCAGGTCTTCAGGCTCCTGAGAGCTTTTATAACCATATCCGAAGTATGCTTCGTTTGGTTTTAGTTTCAGAAGTCACGAGACAGAACAGATTTCACAAACGCATTATAAATTTTAATATATAATTTGTAATTAAAAAACAATTCTAATGAGAAAGTTATAATTTTATATAAGAAATATTATTAAAAAACTAGGTCGAGAAACAAATTCAAAATTTAATATTTAATATAAATAATATAATAATAATTTTAAAACGGATTTAACTAAGCAGTAAGATAGTTTTTAGTAGAAAATATATTATAAGTTTTTGCAATAATTGGTTTTATAAAGAGGTTTTTTCGAACAGCAGTGAACTACAACAACAAAAATTCATTTTATATTACTTTAATTAATTGAGTTTTTGGCTGATCATACAGCTGTTTTGAGTATTGCCAAATACCCATCATCAGTGTTCTTGGAAATAATTCTTGTATTTAATTATTCGTAAATAATTATTTCTGAGACTGCAAGTACCAGGATTGGCACTCGAATCCTGCCAAATGTGAAGCTCATAATTGGTTTTAGTTAGAAATGTGCTTTCATCAATGCAATTGCTTGGCTCAAATATGTTCAACCTTCTACCCGTAATTATGATGGCAGTGGAATGAAAACATATTTCTTAGCTAATGGAGGAGGAATGTATCCTCTTTTCATTTCACGTACCTTTAACATATTATCCATATATATTACTCAAATATTTATGTATATTAAAGTAATAAATAAGCTCTTAACTTACTTATTTCTGGAAGATTCAATAAATAATGAAACTAAATTATTTTCTTTAAAAGGAAATATTTAAGAAAAGTTTAGACAATATGTGTCTTAAAATTAAATGCAATTAAAATTATTTATATTAAAAATTCCTTGTCAGTTGTTGCTCTTAGTCAGTTTAAGTGCATCACTCTAAAGGAATTCGTTTTGTTGGAAATTTATTTAAAGCCTTTCCTTAACTTCGCCATAAATAGTTTCCATCCTGCCAAGTGGAAGTAAAAGTCTAAAAATTTGAATTGTTCAGTATTCAAAAGTTATTTATTCTGTTGCGGTTGCTTGTGTGAGAATTTTCTCCTTTATCAGTGTTAAAATATAACAAAAATTGTTTTTTGCATTTAATTGAATATATTAAGAAAATATTTGATTATATGCAATTTTTTGTGCTAAGTTCCTGATTTGAAATATTTGAGTTGTCTGTAGTCTGCATGGTATTTCAATTAAGGCTTCAACCGACCAACACAATCGAAACCACTACACAAGAATCCTAAACATAATTACGGCCATTGAATAAAGAAGCTGCCAACCGACCATATTTTCTTATAAGTCTGGCCACATATGTTTCCCATTTTCAGTCATGAATACATTTCCAAGGATTTAATGTGTTGATGGTTATTTTGTGATGTTGATTTTGTTGTAATTTTGTGTTGTTTTTATTGCCAACATTTATGTTGATTTCGTTATGTTTACTGCTTTTGCTGTTTTTGTAGCTTTCACCATAAAA
>NC_051846.1:207360079-207387879 GCF_002237135.1 Teleopsis dalmanni
TATATTGAAGAGGATAAGAGCTTAAAATACGTGTTAGGAGTTTATATGACACTGATATTAGAAGTAGCTAGTTGGACATCGTATAGCATGACACTGATGCATAAACGAAAAAAGTAGCTAGTTGGACATCGAATACCAGATGAAAAAAATAAAATTGTGTGATATAGCATCAATACTGTCACTTGTAAAGTAAGGTGGACTTAAAAATATTTCCTAAATCAAGGAAAGGGGCAGAATAGACCTCTTGGTCGTAGTGCATATTTCTCTAATATATTAATAATAATAATAATAATAGAAGAATAAATTTCTTCCACAAAGAGGTTATTACATAACATTGGAGCTAAGTTTTGTGAGTTTGAATTACTGTTAACTGACTCTTATTGATCAGAAAATAATTCCATGAATCAATACCGAAATATAAATTGTTGGAAATTTTATGCTATCACACGAGTGTAAAAAATATTAACTCAACAATCTTTTTCTGATAGTTCAAAGTCACATGGTCAAAAGAAATATGACTTCAGTTGTAGTCTGTTTGTAAGAAGAACAACATTTTTTTTTCAACAGAACTGTTTTGTTAAGGTAGTAATATAAGGCGAGATGACCTTTCAAGACAACTAATAATTTTACCTCCGTTTTACTGAGGAGGAGTGTTACTGAGTTCTTTAACTTGGCGGTTACCTAAAGTGTCGTACTATTGACGACTTTTTTCACTTGTGCACCACTTTTTGATTACAGATCTAATTCTGGACTGACCTAATCTACCACAAAGTTTTGGTCCACAGAACTTAATGGCTTAGTCAGTCCTTATAGATTGTTAGAGTTCTCATTGCGCTACTCTGTTTTACATGCCTGTTGATTACAGATGTTATAAATTTGAAGATTTTATATCTATTTCACTGAAAATAATATATTTGCAAAAAAAAGAATAGACTTTAAAATACTAGAATTTTAATTGGAAAATATTTATGTCATCTGAAATAATATATACAATACATTTGTGGCTCTAAGTCCATAACTAAATCACAAAAGGTGATTCAGATCTTTTGTGTGGTTTGGACTCTACAAAACTTAAAAATATTTAAAAATATCCCTCCACTTCATTAATAACTCATACACAATTAATTTGTGGCTCTACAAGTATGTATATTCTCTCCTCTGAAGTTGTTAAAAATGTATATTATTGTAGTGTGAAGTTAGATTTTTCTTTAGTTGAATAGAACACTTCATATTTCAATTATATAATTATGATTTAACTATGTTTGTGTATGAATTTACAATTTTCATTCACATCATACGTAAAGGTTTTGTTTTTAGGTTGTATATGTATTGCAATTCTCATGTAGTTTAAAAGCTTTCTTATATAGGTATATATATAAGCACACGGATTACCTCATTGAATTTAATATGAATTGAAATAATTAGTTAATAATATGTTAAGAATTTTTGTTCTGGAATTTTTGTTTTTTTTTTTTCTTTTAATGAAATTGGTATACTTCATATTTTAATTATACCATATAATAACAATTTAATTATGTTCGTGAAGGAACTTGTTACATCCTACATACTTTTTTTATTTTTATGGAGTATATGTGTTTACAATTCTCATGTAGTTGAAAAGCAATATTCTTTAAATAGAGCTATGTAGATTGTAGACGGTTACTGAATTTAATATAAATCGAAATAATTACAATTGCATTCAAAATTCGACGATTACATAGCTTTTTGTTTTTAATTATTATTACAATGTTGATTAATATATTGAGGTTAGATTTTTCTTTAAGGATATTGGAACACGTCGTTATTTCAGTTACATAATAGCAATTTTACTATGATCGCATACGTACTTACAATATTCCTTTACATCATATGTAATTATTTAAGTTTTAGAGAGTATATGTGTCGACAATTGTTATGTAGTTTTAAAAACAATTTATTATACATAGAATCATATAGACTGTAGTTATGGCCTGAAAGACTAATGTAAATTGGAATAATTTAAGACTTTATCAAATACACGTAGCATAAGTAATTCTTGATATTGGCGTAAGGTGCTTTATAAATTGTAATCATATACATGTCTGATATTATAGACATATATAATAAAGTTTGAACTCCTGTCTGTAAATTGGAACTGCCTATCAAGGTCCGTATTAAAGTCGGTTTATTTTGAAAACTGCTATCTAGTCTTTCAGGAATGTTTTAATTTCAATCACTCATCTTTCCGTTATAGTCAGGGTTGCCACTTGAAAATTTTTTTCTGTACCAAAATTGGTTTAAAAAGGTACCATTTCTGTAAAAAAAGGTCCAAAATTTTTTGGATCTTTGTTTCTTCGTTCTGTGTTTTTCATAGTGTTATAAATGAACAAAATATAAAATAGTGCAAAGTTGCATTTATAAAAAAAATTAATTGGAAATATCCATAATAAAGTTGGGTCGTCAAAAATGTACCAGTTTTTGAACATGAGTACCAAACGAAAAAAAAAAAAGTACCAATTTTGGTACTAAAGTACCATATGTGGCAACCGTGGTTATAGTTACAAAAAAGTTTCGTTTAACATAGGCCTGAGTCCGTTTTGATGCCATTAATTGTTTATGCTAATACTCAGTTCACATCACGAATTTAATGTATATTACAGAAGGACATTAAATTGTAGATTAATATTACATTTTTGCTCTTATAGAACAGTTATCACCAGCGGTGTGATTAAAGAACGGTAATCTAAGAAATTTCTGCCATAATACTAGAATAAGGCCGGAATAAACATTTGTGGGTAAAAAAAGCAAACTTCGTTTTGCCCCTTTTATTGGAAGTGTGCCTAACTTCAGATGGTTGAACATTAACTCGCCCAATCTGAATTGGCCATTACCTATTTAACCACCATTAATAAACTACTTGGTTTCTATTAGAAACTTAAGGTAAATATATATTATATGTACGGATGTTTAAAACAACTTTGAACTTTTGGGCAAACTTGAAATGCTCTTTAGATAAGGTTTTGAAGTTGGCCAAAATTCTTAGAAAAGGAAGTCCATAAAATGAAAAACAGCCACACATACATTCTACAATAACAAAGCAGGCGTGAGGCACCTTAGTGTTCCTCAATATAATTACGATAGGATTGATTAAAAGCAAGATTAAATATTTTAATATGATTTCTTTATCGATTACGACATGTCAATAAGTCTATTACAAGACAGATATATTCACGGACAATCTTAAACTACTAAATGGATTTTTTTTAGAGAACGCTAACAATTTTTATACAGATGCATACATATCGTTGTGTCTATTCAAATTTTAATAAATTGCTCAGCACAGAATAAATTAAATAAATGTTTGCATTTTATCAAGGATATGCTCAAATTTTTTAAGTGTTTTGAAAGGTTACTTAAATCACCTTATCTGACTAGTTTGTCTACTCCACATTTGCCAAAAATTTCGCTCTGACCGCCCTATCTGACTAGTTTGTCTGCTCTGCATTTGCCAAAAATTTCGTTTTGACCGGCAACCCAGAGTAGAGAAGTATTAAACTGTGTGGACTTCTGATTTTGAAACGAACAGCAATTAAAAACTGTTCTGAATGTTTGAATGATTGAACTCAAGAATTTTAAAGTAGGTATATAGTGTATATATATATTGTGACCGAAAAGTTTCCGGAAAATTTTAAATAAAACGCAAAATTCTTAATCTTCATCAATATTTATTTTATCTCCTTCAAAATATGCTCCATTAGAAGCGATACACAAATGCCAACGTTTCTTCCAATCATCAAAACATTTTTTATAGGCGCTTTCCGGTATGGCTTTGAGTTCCCTCTGCGAATTCTGTTTTACGTCTTCTATGGATTCAAAACGCGGTCCTCTGAGTGGTAATTTGAGTTTGGGAAACAGGAAAAAGACACGGTGCAAGATCAGGTGAATACGGTGGCTGTTCGATGGTATTTATTGAATGTTTGGCCTTAAAATCGTTGATAATGTTGAACAAATTGAGGTGAATCGGAACAAGCCGGGCGTTGACACGTCGCATACACAAATTGTCCACCAAAATCAAACGAGCCATCTCACGACCGATGCCTAGCTCTCGTGCTATCTCTCTAACACTCACATGAGGATTTTTGAACACGATTTCCTTTGCCTTTTCAATGTTTTCGTCGGTGGTAGAGGTCGAAGGTCGTCCAGAACGCGGCATGTCTTCGACGGTCGTACGACAGTCCTGAAAGGCTTTGTACCACTCATAAACTTGAGTTTTCGATAAAACTGATTCCCCATAAGCCTTTTGTAGCATTCGCAACGATTCTGCACACGAAATTTCGTTCGAAAAACAAAATTTGATGCAAACTCTTTGTTCAATATTTTTTTCCATTGTTTTTTTCGCAACGCACTACTGAGGTGAACTGGTTTCAACAGCTGCCGTAAACGAACTGTCCGACAGATCGCGCTCATTTTTGGCATAGTAATTAAGGACAGGTGCTGCCAAACTACATAAACTTAAATATTTCGAAAAATATACAGCGCGCGAATTTTAAATGAGAATTTCCGAAAGCTTTTCGGTCACAATGTACATTCTCATTAATTGAATTATCCATCTCTAAACAACTTTTACAGTGTAATTCGCTCTTTCAATATGAATATATCTTTCTGCTTTCAAAGACGTTGAAATTTTTTTGTGTGTTAAATCTTAGCTGATAGTAACATAATAAAAATCTACCTTACCTATGCATATCAGGTCGGAATTGCAAACTTGGATTACTTTTGTTGGTCAGAAAAATGTGCAGCAAGCATTTTTATATTCAGAATTGAGTGCTCAATGACTACACCTTTAAGCAACGCGCTTAACTATTTTGGAATCGAACCTTTGCATTGTACTTCATCTTGACAGTGTTTAATTCAACAATTAAGTAAATTTATTTATTTTTAAATTTTGAGGAAGTAATACATTAAATTACAAAATGTCATTTTAAAAAGTCCTGTTCACTTTGGTTTTGGTCTTATATGTTATACGAGTATATGAGGTGGAAAATGTCTAATTGCTGTTCTTAGTTAAATAAGCAAATAATAGTCTGATTTTTGTTTTTGTTAAAATAATTTTATTTAAAAAAATTTTTGTTGTTGTCTTTTCATTTCTATTCGAACCCTTCTAACTTTTAACTTGTTTCATTTTGTCACAAGATGCATCACTTTCGATAAAGATAATGCTTTTTACAATAAAGAACATATAACATAACATGTGAAGTTCAAAATTATAAGAAAAAAAATTTTATTATTTCCAATTAGTTGTCTGCATCTTCGTGAACTTCAGTTCTAATTTCATTGAGTGGAAATTCAAATTTTCTTTGTTGTCTACTTGTATGAACTGTAATTGTACGAGTACTTCAATTAATAAATATGCAAATACAGAGTTTTATTAAGAATATTTCTTTAATGTAATTTCTACATTTTTCTTTGTTTCATGTAGCATCAATACCCACAAGATATTGTGGCATAGTCAAGAACTCACGTACTTTTGTCAATCCGCCAGGCGGTTAAGAACTGAAGGTTTAGCGAACTGCAGTCAAAAATTTATACGAAATGCGGATTAACAGGATAAACGGATTTTTCTCTAGCTTTTATTTAAATGGAATGCAGCATTGTTTTACTTATTATAAAATGCAAATTATTTTGTAGAGAAAAACTAAAATGAAAAAATCCTGTAAAAACAGTGAAAGTAGTGGGAGAGAAATGGACAGCATTATGCTACCAGGGTGGTGCAACAATTGCATATAATCTTTATGGCACTTAAAATCCTTTGCTTCCACTCATGCCTTTTGTCATTTATCACCAATTTTTTCGAGATTCCTTTTTTCTATACCGAACTCATTCTTCGAATTTTTTTAGAAATTTTTTTTACGTATTTATGTGGAAAGTTTGAAATGAACTCGCGGAAAAAAGGACAAACTATGCGCTGACAATAGACGCGCTGCTGCCGCTGACTGCCGCTGAATGTCGCTGTATGTCGCTGTATGTCGCTGAATGCCGCATGAAAATTGAATAAACTTTTTCCCATGAATGAGTCGTAATTGTTATAAAGTGACCTGAATTTCTTTGGTGGCCAATTCTATTGTTGCTGCCATTTTAAGCGGATTTTTGGTTTATGAAAATAGTTTTCATATTTTGTAGTGAAAATATGCGATGAGACAATGAGACAATAAAAAATTAAAACGATTTATGAACGATTTAAATTTTAAGCTGTCAGTGAAAGGAATTTTCAATTTTTCTTTAGCATTTTTTTTCTCTCAACTTCAGTGTTTGTATTTCCAAACCTTCTTTTTTGGTTTGGTTTCCTTTTAAATGGTATCTTATCGCGTGGAAACCCATTTGCGGTAAGAACAGTAGCTCAGCTTCTTAACGCTGCAATCGCTACAGAAGGTATAAGGTGTGCATGGCAGTAGTGATGCTGCTACTCCTGTTGTTGCTGTGCTGTGACAATAACCAAAGATACTCATGCAGTTAATGCTGCACCTGCGCTTGCAACATAAAATAACGAAAGCAGATAAAACACGAATGCAACGTAGATGAATAAATGAATGAATGGATGAATGAGGATAATGAATTCAGTTAACCTAAATGACAAAGTATGGAAGAGTGACTTAACTATTTTTATTGTTAAATATTAAAAAATAATTATGAAAGTGATGGAGTACATACCTATATATATACGAATACTTTTTTTTAGGTAAGAAATTTTTTTAATTGCTTTCGTGGGTGGTCGGAAGTTGCTGAGTATGTGGCAAGCAATTTAAGTTGACATCGTAAAAATTCATTTGAAAGCGCAAAGTAAGTAGAAAGTAATTAAATATATTTTTAGTGCCAAAGTATGCTCGTTTTAGTGCCATCATATAGAAAATTCACTTTATTAATCATTATTAAGGGGAAATTTGTGCTTTACCTAATTGACTGTCATAAAACTGAAACTTCAAGGTTCTTTGATATACTTTGCAAGAGAATATATTTCTTATGCTTCCATTTTTTTTTTTTTAATAATTTTTTCCAAATGACTTAATTAGTTGAAAGTCACACGGCGGTATTTGTGTGCCTTTATTTGTGACCGGCGACAAGTGGCGACATTTTCTTTGAAGTTACCACACAGTTTGTGCAGCTTCAGCCAGCCACACACACACTTTCTATGCAGCACAGGCAGCCACAAATCCATGCTTCTTATGCGTTTAAATTAGATTTGGTGAGATGATGACGAGCTATAAAACAACGTTTTTAAACTAATTGAATTTGTTATATCCAAAAGAATTTTTGGCTTTTTTTACTTTGATCTCATACCGCTTTGTGACTATTTCCAATCTTGCTCCTCTGTCTCTTCTTCTTATGCATACGAGTATCTGCAAAGTTTGCTCTTTTGGGCTTTTGCGCTTTTGTCAAATGTACTCATATAATACAAATGCAATAAAAAATGTATAAGAATTTATAACAGAAAGTCTTTCGGCCGTTTTGATAATTTCAACTTAATTTGATGAACACGAACGACATGACAAAAATCATTGCATAATATTTCACTTTTATTACCGTGAATTCCATCAACTTTATGTTAGCCACTTAATCATCTACCACGAATTATTGTTTAACGGCAACCGTCAGGCAGTTGCCGTTTGCCAAACTTGCACAACTTGCTCAACTTTTGTGCTGACTCCGCCAATATGAAAATCTCGAAACGTGCAACAAATAAGCGTCCAAATAACCAAACCAACAACCAATCGAGCGCAACAAACCAACAACTAAAATGTCCAACAATCTAACCACACAACAGTTCACTCAGTCTAACAATATGACATTACGACATTATGACATTATGACACTACGACATTATGACTCTACGACACCAGAACAGAACATTAGAACATTCAATACGAGTATTGCTGGCGGGCTTTGTTGCAGTTTGGTATAGTTTGTGGCCAATGTACAGGTCGTTATTCCTCCTGCTGCTGCTTTTGCTGCTCCTGCTGGAGTATGGCTAAATGGTGCCCCCAAAAGAGCAGCGTATAATTAGAGAGATTTATGAATTCATTAATCGGCTAACTTGTGCGATTATTTTTGTGCGGCGTAAGCAAAATTATTGCCCGCACAAACACCCTTCGTTGTTCTTCTCGTCATCAACGTCGTCCTTCCAGCGCAATCAATAGGAACTTAACTCTGTAAGTTGGTGTCACATTGCAAATCAGTTTGATTAAATATTTTGTTACCTGTTTTTACTGTTGCATATTTATTTTGATTACGAGACATCAACAAAAGTTTGCTTTGAATTATTTTGTTTAAGGTTAATTTCTTTTAATTTAAAGTAGCTGTAAAAGCGACCCACTGCAACGCACACCAATAAATTATTGAAACTGAAACTGAGTCTGAGGCCAGTAACTGTCCCTCAGGCAAAGATTAATGCTTGCAGTTTATAAACACAATGAGGTGCCATTCATTGTATGCTCCTAATTAAAGTACCTAAATTTATTATAATATGCGAGTTCATGGCTTTAGCACTGCAAAAAGTGAAATAGAGGCACTTTGATTTTGTTTATATAAAATGGAATAATTAATTTTTGCTTGAAACTATAAATTTATTTTTACTACAAATTATGAAATGATTTAAGCAACAAATCAGAGAGAGGTTTTGAACTCTTGTGAATTGCAACAACAAAAATTTTAATTTATTTTTAATTAAATGAATTTTTGACTGATCAATACCAAATACCCATCATCAGTGTTCTTGAAATTTATTATACTTATTTTGAGAGTGCAAGTACCAATGAGTTGAACTTGCACCCTGCCAGAATTGAAGTTTAAAGTCAGTGCTCATTAGTCGACTGACACAAAGCTGTACTTTACACTATTTTCTATAATTTTTGGTAGATCATACAGCTGTTTCGAGTATAGCTGAATACCCATCATCAGTGTTCTTGAAATTTATTATACTTAATTTTTCGTAAATAATATTTTGAGAATGTAAGTACCAAAGAGTTGAACTTGCACCCTGCCAAAATTGAAGTTACAGTCAGTGCTCATTAGTCAACTGACACAAAGCTGTATTTTCCACTATTTTCTATAATTTTTGGTAGATCATACAGCTGTTTCGAGTATAGCTGAATACCCATTATCGGTGTTCTTGGAATTGATTAGACTTAATTTTTCGTAAATAATATTTTGAGAGTGCAAGTACCAATGAGTTGAACTTGCACCCTGCCAGAATTGAAGTTTAAAGTCAATGCTCATTGGTCGACTGACACAAAGCTGTACTGTACACTAACCTCTATCTATGTACTTCTTCTTGTTCTTCGTTTTTCTAGCCTATTTTTAGTTTTTGTCGGCTCGCTATATGCGATTAGAAAATTTTTGCAATTTCTTTATACAGCTTCTTATTTTTCTTTTTTACTGTTAACTTAGTAGTTATCGGTGCTTCTTGTGCAACATTATCTATACATTATTTTTTTACTACTTTTTTTATATTTTTCATAGTCTTATCCTATCTTCTGTCAGCTCTACATGTGCGGTTTCTCCTGGTTGCTCAGTACAGGGTTGATTCTGCGTGTATGTATGTTGCTTTTCATAGTCTTGTTCAAATTTTTACTTAGTCTATTGTTTTAAATCTATTTTATTTAAAATCTCTCTCTTATTACATTGAAACAACTATGCCTCTACCTTTATGTACCTTGTCCAACATTGTCACTTCACATTGTCACCTTTTGTGAATTTTTATTTCATAAAGATTTTGTTATTATTTTCACAGATCTGATCAAGTTTTATATATTTCAGTTTTCACAGCTTGTCGTAGAGAATATCAGAAAGCGTTCTCTAGCTTTCTTAATTAGTTTAAACCAGCCAAGTGTTCTATTTGGGCTGATATAAAAATAAAATATTATCGTTTCAGATTTGTGGTTCTTCTTTTTCTAGGTGTCTTGTCCGCTTCGAAAGTTGGCTAACATGATTGCTATTTTAACTTTATCTACAACCTCTCGAGAAAGTGATCTTGTACTTTTATTGAATCATTAACGTAAATTCTTCAGCCATGATATCTTTCGTCTTCCAGGGCCACGTCTGTCTTCAAAAAACTCCAACTTACTGCATTTTACTGTCCAGCTGATTTTCAGCATACGTTGATAGCACCACATTTCAAAAGCCCGAGTTTATTCATCGATGCAACAGACAGCGTTCAGGCTTCTGTCCCATAGAAGAGTATAGAGAATATATAGCAATGCAGTGGTTAGCTTTGTAAAACATGAACTTGATTGTTGATGTTTTTTTACGTCATTCTGGTTTCTAATTTTTTAGTTTCTAATGTTATAATAATGTAAGAACATTTATATACTGTTTTGCTTTTTCCTAAAAACCTTCCTTTCGTGCGCAAGAAGGGTGACATACTCGGTGTATAATAGTCCCTAGAAAAAGTTTCCTTGGATTAACCGAGTAAAAAGTATTGTGAATCATTTTTTTCGAATTGTTTCAATATATACCTGCTTGTTTTATCCTTTTTTCAAAATTCAGGTATTTAATTACATTTCAGAATATTTATTCTCTTTTATGTTTTTTCGTGACAAACCTGGTTCCTTGTGCAAGACTGATAACATCCCTGATATATTGTAATGCCTAAGAAAAGCTTTCTTGGATATTCAGCATAAAAATTATTATATAGTATTATATATTACATGTTATATCTATTTTTCAAAATATTTGAACATTTGATCAGTTTTTAGATAAAATTTATTTTAATAAAGTTGACCATTATGGTTATGAAATTACTAACTCAATGCGTGTTACTGTGAAATAAATTTCTAAGATTTTATTAACTAAATTTTATTTCTTAATTTTGATACACTAAAGACTCTAGAAGTGTTCCAAATCCTTACGATAGCTTTAATAAATGATGAAATCATAGCAAATTTGTTGTGCATACAGACCAAATCGCGAAATGTGCCAAGTGTTACATATAAAAATACATAAAACTAATAAGCAAATAAAAAATTTATGTGGCAAATAATCTTTTTCTCATCATCATAAAAGTTATGAGTTGCGATGCTGCTATTCGCATTCGCAGAAATCCACAGTCATTCCCATTACGTTTCGCTGATGAATACCATCAAGATTAAAAGCATCACATATTCGACGAAATAAAAGCAACAACATCATTTATTTTTTTGAGCACTTCATACACTTGTTTTTTTTTGTCGTTTCTTTACAACCGTTTTCACATTAGCGTGTAAACTTCTAGGGAAACCCATTCCAGTGCAACGAAAGTTCGTCTATAAAACATATGTTGGTCGCTCCCTATCGAAGTGTTGGAAAAGTAAAACTCATTATGGCAACAACTTTGCTCATTACGAGTGCAGAGTTCTGTAGTTATTGTCAACTTTCCTTGTTGCCGTCCACCCGTTTTGGGTGTAAAATTTTTGTTTTCCATTTTTACTTTATTGCTCGCAAATAATGCCAGCAAAACATTCACTTTCAACGTACTTTCTTTTCAGCAGCTGCAGCAGCGTAAATATGAAGAGTTGCGCCTAGCCTCGCCTAGGCTCATTCATTTATAACGTCTGTGTTCTAGTCAACTTGCGACATTTTTTTCGAGCCCCCTTCTTGAGCCTGATCAAAAATAAGAAAAATTAAAAAACAAAATTCACTATGAACTCTTATGGAAATTACATACTGCATGAGGAGTGCATGAAAACGGGCAGACGACACCAAAGTATCTGTGGGTGTGTTTGAGTGTGGCGAGAAAACAAAGCTGGCGAATTAGTAGGAGTATGTGCGCTAAAGTCGGGGAATCAGTAATAGGGACTACGTATGAGATTGCAACTACATATCATACAGAAATAAGCACAAAAGCACTCAAATAAACATAATACACGGGCGCACACAGACATTTGGACAAATGTTTTGAAAATTGAAAAATAGAAAAATACGAATTTCGGGTTCGACGTCTTCTAAAGAGGATGAATCTCGCGCGGAAAAGTGGGAATAAAAGAGCATGTCAACAAAGGCACATAAACACAAATACAACAAATACAGTAAATACAGTAAATGCACATATATTCAAGCTTAGATACAAATTGCAAAAGGACAAGGAGATTTCTCCCTTTTATTTCTGGTACATGTTCCTGTTTAGTCGAGAAGGCATCTCTAAGCTGAACAGTAAAACTGCAAATATGAGAAACAACAGCGAATAAAAGTGCACAAAAGTAAGTAACAAAAACACAATAAAAAGTCAACAAAAAAATGATAAAAATGAAAATAAAATAAAATAAAATAAAATAAAATAGTTAAAACAAGGAAATCAACACAACACAAAAACAGAAAAAAAATCAACAAAAAAAATATAAAACGAAAATGTCAAAATAATGCAAAGGATTTAAACAAAATCCTGCTGCTAAATGCAGAATGTGGCATATTCAGACTAAGCACGGGCTTACGTAAAGCAGCCCAATAAGGAAGACGTAAAACAGTCGAGTTGAGCACAAAGTCTAAGCGCAGAACAAACCACGAATAGAAATTTTAATCCTTATTTTATTTTATGTGCCCATGAAATGAGGCTCTAAAGCATTGTACTGGATTAACATTTAGGGAATTTTATGAATATGTTTGGGTATGTGGGGCTTCCGTATGAAACAAAACTCACGTTCATCGTACATTTCCCTTTTCCAGGGTGAGGGGTGCATATCTCAAATGCAATAGTTTGTGATTAAAATTAATTGAGTTGCTTTATTTATTTATTTATACTTTTTTATTTACTTTTTTTGGCTTTTTTTGTGTTATGTGTTTCACAAAGTTTTGTGATGTATGATTTAAGTGTAATTAAAAATGAATTTCTAATTTGTGTGAAGTTAATACCTGAGGATTTGTCGAAAAGGGCTCATGCTATGAAATACTAAGAAGCTTGCGGTTGAGAAATTTTTGAAAAATGCTTTCACTAATCTAAGATTCTTATGAGAAATTTAAATGTTGGGAAGAAATTTGCAAGGAGTTTTAAAAGCAACTGATTCTCTAAAGAGCCTCTTCAATTTAAGGAATATGATAAGCGCATAGAGATTTGAATTTGCAGTATATATATGAAACATATACGAAACAGTCAAATGGAAACAGATTTAATACACTTCTCTAATTTAAGGCTAGTTGAAAAGAATTGTGTATGATCTATGCTAGTAACTGATTTTAAACAGACTCTGTCATAACTTCTAGAGTTATGAGTTATCCAGAATAGCGAAAATACCATTTCCAAAGGTATTTTCCTTTTCCAAAGGTATTTTAGGCTTCACAGTGGGAAACCTAAATGCTTGTCTGCATTAACAATCTAATGAGTGTCTGTCCAACAATCTAAATATGAGGATGTCGAATATTTAAAATATTCGGATGGTCCAGATATCTGACAGTTTAACAATTACAGTAACAACCAATCACCAATCGCCTCTATAGCGTGCTCGCTTCTTCAGTCTTATAAATCAAACGTGGTTTCCGCTCTCTGAATTTATACTTTTACCAGAGGTACAGTTTTCTTTTTAAGTGTTTCTTTCACCTCTTGTTTCAAATATCTCTTTGACTAAACTTACAAAGCCGCTGCATATTAATACATTAAGTGATGTTAATATTCCGATAAAACATGCAGAGCTTATGGGTCATTCCGATGTAGTAGTTTTAAGCCCCTGTGAAACAAAGATATTACTAAGAGTATTTCTTTCGACCCCTTCCGATCAATGTTTTTGAGACATAAAGAAAATGGGATGAGCGTCCTACGTAAATTTTGCTGAAAAATTATAATTACAGTAAAATTATTGTAAGGTTTTATAAAAGCTTCAGTAATAATTATACAATAATAATTTATTTTACTAGAATCGATTGTAGAGAGTCATCGTAAAAATCACTATTTTAAAACGTGGACTCTACCCATGAAAGAAATTGATTAAGAATTTTTTTATCTGAGCGAAGAATATTTTGTCGCATCGGCAAGCAGAAAATGGCACTTCTTGCACAAGGAATATAGGTAAAGAAAAATTAACTATCCTAAATGAAGAAAGTTCTAGTTAAAACAAAATAAAAATATATTCAATCAATAAGAAGAATGATAGGGAAGGTAATTAAGCCTTCGAAATGTGGACAATATGTTATGTTGTGAAATAAAACCATATGTTGTCTCAATAACATCATATTGCATATTATTCTTTATAATATATCTTGTTAGTTGTTCTTTAATATATATAAAGCGAATCAAAATTAAAGGGGACTTTGGGTTTTAGTGTAAAGTTTGGGTATATTTTGTCATCTATCAAAGAATCGCTTCCTTTGATATCCTTTGATAGCTTGATCTTTTGAAAAGAAATGATTGAGTATGAACCCATCAATATCTCAGTATTTATTATCAATAATCCAGTCAAGGTATAAAGAGAGGTTTTGAAGATACCTCGCAGTTAATATAGAGTAAAAGTGCTCAAGTGCACTGATTCAACTAGCTTCAACATAATAATATACTAAGCATAATTTAATAGTATCTATATAATAAGCTCATTTAAATATGTTTATATAGATAAGTTTTTATAGATAAGCTAGATTAATACATACAATCAAAAGGCCTATATCATTTTTGCATTATTCGTGAGTTCACGGGAGCCAAGCAGATATATCTGTTATGAAAATGTAGTAAACAAATTTAGAGTTCAAATATTTATACTTTATGATGTTGCCAATTATTACAGTGGCTAGTAGTCTTTATGCTCAGCTACTACTGAATGCCCTCACGATAATGTCCTCGATTTTGTGGGGAACAATGACTTATTATCTATATTTGCGCTTCATTGGTATACTGATTATACTTGGGTTGTGTTTTAAGTATTGCATTATTAAAAGTGATTTTATAGAGTAAGCTTTGAAGATTTTATTTTTGGGTTTTTTTTTTAAATTATTATTTTGAAATGAGTACATGTTAAGATTGGTAAGAGCGGTATGGTCAGCCTAAAATTTTCCATTAATTTAAAATGCACTTTTGTTATTATGATTTACTACTATTTAAAACTGCTTTTATTAGTGAAATAGTTTTATTTTTTTATAATTGACTTTAAAAATTAAATTCAATGTCATTGATTTTAACGCAATTTTTGGTTTTAAAATTTTATATGTTATTGAAGCGATAATATGTCGGCAATATTACGCAATATATGATATATATATCTGCTTTGGTGTAGTGACAACAATTTATTAAGTATTTATAAACTAAAAATACTCCAAAAGTTTAACGTTTACTGCTTTGATTTTCTTTGTCCATCAAAAGTTTTATGAGGTTTTCAGTTTGTTATCCAAAATGGAGTAACAATTCCTTTTAGTGTTCCGTTTATTTGTGATATAAACTTTTTAAACAATTTAGATTTTTATGATAGCAATAAAAAATCATTTTATTTTATAAAATTCATTCCATTGCTCAAAACTAAATTTAATTCAAATGCTAAGGAAATGTCGTAAAAATTGGTGGACAACACCTCCTCTACGCCCACATCGTTTAAAGTTCGTTCTTGTCCTTCCAATGGCATGTATGCATTTCTACATGCTCACATATCCTTACACGTGCTTACACAAAGCATACCATGAATCTTAACGCTTGCGAAACGAAAGAATGTCACAAGGATAAATCACATTAAAAACAAATTCAATGGAATGCAACTTTAAAGAGAAATTAATATCCTTAAAACACACTTGACTGATTTATTACACGAGCATTTACAAAGCCATTATCAAGCACAGGCGTAGCAGACAAAACAAAAGGGTTTCACAGATACAAATTTTATTTTTGCTCCCTCAACTCCAATACTCAAGTTGCGTTTGGGTGTAAGCATCGAGGAAGGAGTTTTAGTTCAAAAATGAGTGTCACAGGGTAAACGACATATGCAAATATGGGCGGGTTATGTGCCGCAATTTATAAACTCACCATTTTGTTATTGTACTCGTATTTGCTGAAATGCTGAGCTGTGCTGACTGGGACTCTTACATATGCTGTGGGTAATCATATATGCAATATGTACATTTTTTTCTTCGTATTTGCATATAGAAGCGTGTAAATTGCATGCAGAAGATGCCATCCATGCCCGTATCCTTTTCTACGATTTGACGGATATGTACGAATGTTTGTCAATTTAACATTCATCAACATAGACGCGTTAGCAGTTAAGCAGACGCTAGTATCCCGCAACTGTGAAGCAAGTTTTTCCAGATATCAGCATTGGCTTGACACCGTCAGTGCCTGATTGCCAGATACAAAACAGTTCAAAATTTTAAGCCTTATTTCAGTAACGATTATTTCACCAACGCCATACTGACTATTGCATTTCTACGTATTTCCATGTATTTTCATGAGTTTTCATGTATTTTCATGAGTTTTCATGTTTACGTCTTTTTGCATTGTTTTTCTTTTTCGGTTTTTTTGAATTTTTTGTGAAATTTTTAATTCGTTTTTTTGCTCGAAAGCATTTTATTTTGCTGAAAGTGCAATCTGTCGCTTTGTGTATTGCCTGCTAGGCTGTTTGTCTGTCCATTTGGTTTTGTGCCCATCTGTTTTGATATAATGGAAGCATATGAATATTTTATTACGCTCAACACTCAGCAAATTTGAGCCCAAAAGGTTACCAGAAAAATACAATATATCACTTTACCGACTGCCACTGTTGGCGCTGCTGGCCGTATGCACCGACATGCTGGATCAGGCAATAAAGGCTCAAAGTATGCCATTCAATGGGTTAACATGGACACTTTTGGCTTAAAGTGCATTAACAACACAAAGACAAAGAACATGGCATCGCCAAACATGCATCGAGGACATTAACAGACGTATAAACATATAAATAAATAGTCGGAGGCAGTGAAAAATGTCGCATCAACACTTCTGCAGTATTTCACTGCGTGTATTCCGTATTCATGCCTGAACGTATTTTCGTAATAAGTGAGTTGAATGTGTTAAAATATTCGTATTTTCAGTCTTAAATTCACTTTTTCGGAATACTACTTGCATAGGTGTAAGCTTGGGCACATACTTACTGATCAAAAATTGCCTGAATATATACGGCAGCTGTCCTGGTGCACAATTTTATGTTGGTTGAGTCCATAATTCATATCACCACATTGCCAAATGAACTTTTCATTGCGAAAGTAATATGTGGCCTCTTAGCAAATGTACGTCAAATTGTAGACTGAAGCCCATAAGTATTTGAAATCACAACTACTATAAAATTGCATATGAAAATACTTGGTTCGACTAAACAGTGTCGTCGAATTTTAAAGGATTACCATGAGTAGTAATATTTAACATCAGTTAGTGCTTTTTATAATGTAGAGAATCAGAGAAGCATTGTTTTCAAAAGAGCTGGAATAGCAATTAAGTAAGTTAACAGAACTACGTGGAACAATTAAATAAGTCTGGGGGGTTGTGATGCTATATAGTTATAACTGAACCCACAAATACTTTACAAACTGTTCATAGGAAAGTATCAAAATTTTTAACATTACTTTTCAGAATATAGTTGAGTGAAAAGAAAATGATTTTGGAACTCCTAACATCACGGGTCTTTGGAAAATACTATAAATATATGCATACTGTCTCCCTTTGAATTGAAACCACACTATTCTCCAGAAATTAAATTTATATTAAATGAACAATATTTTGAAACAATTAAGTGTACATACGTTGCGGTTCTAGTTTTATTTTACTGGTTCATGGTAGTTGATCCTTTAGTACTCTTGAGGTGCCAATTACTTAAGCGAAGATAGATTACTGGCTTTTGAAAGTAAGGATAATGTCTGCCAATTAATATCTTATTGGTTGATGTATAAT
Organism: Teleopsis dalmanni; assembly: GCF_002237135.1. NCBI lineage: Eukaryota > Metazoa > Arthropoda > Insecta > Diptera > Diopsidae > Teleopsis > Teleopsis dalmanni. The sequence continues at coordinate 207,377,910 of NC_051846.1, forward strand.
ATATTATAATAAAAATGGGCTATTATTATAATCTATATCATATGTTGTATGTTCTATATCTTTATCAATTTGCCTATTATAACAATCTTAATAAATTAAAAAAAAATTAACTACAAAACCAGACATTAGACTATTTCAAGATCCTTACGTTATAATCTTGCAAAGGATCTTGTACACATTTTTTGTTGAAGAGTTTCCGATGACCCTTCTATTCTGATTCACCAAAAAATTTGCTTGATCTAATGCAAAATTAGGATTTGTTCTCTAAAGAACTATAACCAATTTTTTATGGAAACAAGTCTAGTGAACTATTTTCAAACAGTTATATCGCTTACGGTCGACTACAACTCGTCTAATTACAGTTAATATTGTTTTCGGCGCTATATTGTACAGAACCAATCAGTCAATGAATTTGTTTATGCAAAGTGAAGCTATGTATTAAGATCCTAGTAAGAAAAATCTGTTCTTTTCTCTACACAGATCCCTGTATTCGGCACTATCTCTCTGTATTACTAGAAAATTTCATGTAGTAATATTTTTTCTTTATATGTAAACTTATTTGAATATCACAAAATTTTTTATCTGCCAATCCTTCTTGGATGCATCACTGTCTCTCTGAATTATCATAAAACTTTTTGTAAAAATAATTTTCTTTAATAATCTTGTCTGAATACGTATATATAGCAAGATTTTTCCCTTTATTTGTAATCCTGTTTGAATATAATAATATTTTCGCCTAAGGCACTGTTCGAAAACTAAATATATATCAACATACCGAAAAAGTTTGTATTCTAAATTTTCCACTGCAATCATTCATACATGATTTTATGCTTGACTTCTATTTTTGTGTAGTTGGCAATTTTTAGATCTCAGCCCGCTCTATAAACGGTCTTTTACCAAATAACAAAGCAACGGTTTATATAAAAATGTCTTTCTACGCCCAAAATTATCATCTGCATAGCCAAACCCAGTACTATATGTGTAAGATTTATGAGTATTGCAAAATAATTGCATGTGTCCAATAGGCCACATGAGTGGACTCCACAAACTGAAATGCTATAAAGCAAAAGGACATTTATACTTTCAAGCGTACACACGGTCATGCCATGCAGGCATTCATGCATTCATACGAGTATTCGCATTCTCTCACTCGTTCAATCCGACTTTCATTCATTTATTTAGTATAATACACTGGCAAAAATGTTTGCAACAAAATTAAATTGTTGCCAGAGTTTAGTGCGAAAGGGCATGATATGTAAAAAGCATTGAAATATTTTCACAATTGTAAAAGCAAAAATTATGGCTTCCAATTGGCGTATTGTAAATTATGCCAATTGTTATTGTTATTATGCTATAGTTGCAACTTTTCGTTGTTGTTGTTGTTGCTACTTTTTGTTGTTGTTACTACTGTTATTTGTTAATGTTGTGCAACAAGATAATATGTGGAATTATGACTTTGAATTGTGGCTTTTTTAAGCAGGCTGCCATCTGCAGTTGTGTGTTAAAGTTTGTAACTCAATTTGTGCTTTAACTCTTGTGTCATAAATTAAATAAATAATTTATGTATTAAACAGTAAAGTAAATAAAGACAAGACAAGACAAAAAAAAATGTTATATAAAAAAAACGACACTTGAAATTTATGCCAACCAATGGCAACAAAGACCTACATTCGTCAAAAGCACTCTGCACAAAGAAAATGCATGTAATCAAGGGCGAAAGCAGAAAAAAGGCGCACAATGCAACCATTTTTTGAGGCTACTGTGCTACAAGACATTCCTGCCATCCACAATACAGTAAAGAATTGCATTGAAGACATAGCAATGCATGCTTGAGCTGCATGACATGCACTTACTGCATTCATATGCAACAACAGTGCAACCCTTTTTCTTTGCGAAACTTTTTCATGCACATCTTGCTGCAGTTTTTTTTGCGAGCAATGCAGTTGTTGCAGTTACTGCATTTACTGGTGATATGTGCAACAGGCACTAATTGCATAAAAAATTCAAAGACCAACAACGTTGTTGATGGCAAGCAGCGAGCGAGCAGATGTGCCCACATCATGTGCAACTTGCAACACACACTGAACATGACGAATTATTAAAAGCAACAACGTAAGTGTGACTAGCAACAGCACTTGATTTACTCACACTACCGCAATGTGTGTATAAATGTATGCGCATAAATGCATGCCGGTAAGTATTAGCATTTCGGATGCATAATCTAAAGCATTTAGAGGGGTTTTTGTGCGGCTTCCCGCTGTCAACCATTGCATTTACGGCGGTGTTGCAGTTGATAATTTCATTTTTGTTAATGCATAATGCAATCAACGTTACATATTAACCACGCCCACTGTTTTTATTATATTACTTGTTCCACTTTGCTTCTTTGTTATGTTGCTGCCATCTCTGAAGACGACTCGACGGTATTTAAATTGTGCTTTGTATTGCACATCCAAGCACGCAGTTTTAAATTGAATTAAGCAAAAATTGTATTTTTTTCCTTCACATTATTTACTTGTTGCTTTAGTTGCACTTAAATATATTTTGCATGTGGAAATCGGTCGTCTTTAAGGGGGTAATTTGTTTATAGTTTTTAAATCCGCTGTAATTGGTACCGCTAATACCGCTCACATAGGCATAAAAAATGCGAGCATACAAAGCGCATATAGACTTTGTAGTGGGCTCATGGTTAGCTGCGTCGTTGGAAGATTATGTTATAAAAGCAAATTACAAGGGCGTGTTGTAATTTTACTTGGCAATACTTAGCACCTCATTGCATTACAGCTGAAATTATAAGGCTTCTGAGTATTGTGATTATCCAATTATATTCATGCATTATACAATATTTTATTTTATGAGGTGTGATAGCGTATTGTGCAGCTAAAGTTCGCTCAAAGTTGATTAAAGTTTCTTAAACTTTGAACGGAACACTTAGTAATGTAGTTCTAGAAACTGAATTGTGAATAGTTGCGGTGGGGATACTTTACAATCAATAAAACTTACATTAACTAAATTGTTGTTATATACTTTGGTGGAATTTCAATTATCATTCGATACCATAGTTGTGAAGTATAGTGCTAATGATATTTGTTTCTTTAGTTAACAACAGAATTATTAAGTTTTCGACTATTTGCAATTGTAAAGAAAACATTGAGGGATTGATATATTAGATGTTTACGAATTAATAAAATTGTACTGGAATAACATTGAATTAAACAAAATCATCATAATGATGCATTTCAGTCTAAATTTCTAACACACTCTAATCTTTCAGTTTTTACGCAGGCAGACAAAACCCTATTATTAAATGATTATAAGCTGTGGTGTACTCCACAGTGATGTAGTTATGTTACAAATAAATTCTTTACTATTTTATTATTATTTCTTATTATTATTATTTTATTATTATTGTTATTTGATTATTAATTTAATTTACAATTTTAGGATGATAAAGTATCCTTGACATATTTATAATTCCGATTTTTACTTTTATTTTAGTTGGCCATTATAGACATGAGTCGTCCTTAGTCGCATCTAGTAGTGTCCGCCAGCTGGCACTATCAGTGACTTACGGTTGGCAATTTGTAGCACCGAGTGGCTTTATAATGTTGGTCATCTGATCCACCCACTAAAGATGCGGACATTCACTTTGATGCGTTTAGTATACACCCGTATCTCTATGATATCGGTACCGAATCATACACTTTTCTAGTTGGAGCATTTTCTTCCATTCGTCTTTCAACTTTAGAGAAATATTCTCTCAGTATTTAAGAAGAGAACGATTAGGACATAGATCCCTGAAATATTATAAAATACAGATAATTCTTTGCAAGCACACTGTAAAAAAATTTTTTTGTACTTGGCACAGCCCTACGTTTCCGCTTTGAAAATTTTTTCCAGTCAATGATTTTGTTCATCACGTTCTATCGGATTTATATTTATTCTCAGAAATTTTCTTTTCGTTCATTCTGTGTTATCTACATATGATTTCCTTAAGATGCAGAACTCGTATTCGCACCTTAATAATATATAATATGTTATTAATATATAATATATAATAGGTATATTATTAATATATAATATAAATATATGTAAAAAATATAATATAATAAAAATAGTAAATACGAATCACTGAATCAGATTTTTATCTATTTACTAGACCTTATTTGATATATGTAGAAATCTAGAAAAATTCTAAGTGATCATATTTTATTTTTCTTGATATCAAGCAGGAAGTCATTGTGGGAATAGTCGTATGATCCTAAATATTTAAAAAATACGTTGAAATAGTACACTGTTCCACATATTCGATCAACATATTTTGGTGACCATAAATTAAAGTTTTATCTTTCAAAGCTCTGTAAAGCTATCAGTTTTAATTATACGGAAACATTATTATACTACAATTATGTCCTTATTTTCAATATACTTTCCTTGATATTAAGTAATTCCATATCCCAAATTCAGTAAAATTTCTTGAAATTACTAATGTGAACGCATGTCAGATTCTTCAGTTTATATATCTGCTATAGTTCAATTTTGATTCCTTTAAGAATGTCCACAATAGAAGAGTAAAGTAAAATGAGAATGAGTTATTATGAGAAAATTGTTTGACCTAAAATGTTGATGTTTTTTAATATATAGGAGAATTTTAGTTGATAATAACTATATTCGGAGAGGTGACTTAAAGCTGGCGTAACTTTTTGTTTTAAATGAGGGAACCATAGCACCACGATTGCAAGATCTACTGCACCCAATTTGTTACTCACGAAATTAAATATGTGATACGGTGTGGGAAAATAAAGTGTAAACAGAGAGGGGAATTTTTTTACTTTAACAATTTAAAAAGATTTTATTCAAATGCTAAATAAAATAAATTAATGAATAAAATTTCACATAATCAATATTTTTTAATAATTATTTTTTAAAATTAAAAATAATAATACCACAATATATTGGTATTCATTGTAGTTACCACAAACTAGTGTCGATATGCATCAATAGTTAATCAATTTTCTGTGCCTTGTGCTTTCTATCTGATATGCTATTCTAAATACTGGACCCACATATTATTTCAAATACCGAAGTCTCGTCGTTGTCAAATGGACGACGTGATGGTTGCATGTGCCTTTTGTTGTGGCATTTGCTCAACTGAAAAGAATTTAAATTTTCTAAAGACCGCAACTACACAATAATTACGATTTAAATATGCGCCCCTGGCTGCTGTTATTAAGAATATTTTTCACATTTAATTGGCCTCTTGACGAATTTGAGAATTGTGCGTTTCGAGCGGGATTTACTTGAACCCTCTTAGGGTGACGCGTTTTGCATTGTAGAAATGCGGTCTTCAAGAGCTGCTCAGGAATACAATAAGGAACATAAATTTCGCATCGGCACTTTGAAGTTTACTAATAATGAATTTTTAATTTTTTTAATGAGATTTCTTGGATTTAATTTTATTTAATAATATTATGGTGTGTTGTTTATGTACTATAAGTTTTTATGGGATTTTGTTGACAATTGGTTGAAGTTTTATTAACCTTTTGTTTTGGCATGTGTGGTTAGTTGGGTAAAGTAGTGAGATTTTTTTAAACTACTTAGATATTGATTGAGATTTATTTTAAACACAAATTATTCTGTATTGGACTTACTTGCACTTATATTAATCCTGCCTGGATTAAATTGTTTAATGCAATTTTTGAATATTTCATGCGACACATATATTCATTCAAGTGGGTTCATACAATTATTTTTCTCCAAATTTGAATATTTTTTTATCTTTAATTATTATTATACTTTTAGTGATTAAGTATATATACATATGCTTATATATATATTATATCAAAGTAATCATTTGTTTAGTCACAATCGTATACTACTTGAATACCATAGAAAACCATACCATATATAATATTAAATGCTTTCAAAATGAGGACACCAATTAAAAGTTCTCAGGACGTAAGTTACAATGGAAATTTGTGACCTCCGCGCTGTAGTAATACTTATTTTCAAACAATGAGAAAGAAATGTACCAAAATAATAAAAAAAATGCCAAATTTTACTTTTTTCAAATTTCATTGTTTAACTATTATTATTTTTGCATAGCATTTTTCATATGCCGAAAAATGCATTCAAAAGCTCTCAAACGTACACGTTCACCCCAGAAAAATGTAAAATGCAAGTAACCAAAAAAAAAAAGAAAAATAACTGCGCGCGGATATTAGAAACGATGTCAAGATGCAATATGTATGGATGTGCTCACATTCTGATATATATTTATGGTGAAATAAAAGAATCTCCCATCACTCGGTTGAGTTCCACGCACGTACCCTGTATATGTTGCACGTTTAGGATGTGTGCACGTTGCACATGCAACGAGCGTATTTTACTTATTGTGCTCTTAACTTTTGTTGCAAGTGTGGAGAAGGAGATTAGTGCTCTAAGCTTAAGGGTTTATTTTTTTGAAGGATATTAAAGGATTTTTGTTTTTCACTTACTGTTAGTGAGTTTGACGTTTTTAGTTTTATTAAAAATATTTTTGTATGCAGCACTTATAATTTTATTGTACATTCATGTCTCTTTTCACTTGAGATACTTTGAAACATTCAAATTTGGGTTAAAAAAATATAATGAATGTTATATTCAAACAATGCTTATATTAACGAGCAGTTAAATAATAATTTTAAAGTTATTACATAAAATTAATTTAGAAAGTTTTATTGTAATTATAATAATAAACACTCATTAATATTTAAACTAACTGTACGTAGTTATAGAATTTATTTAAAACCAAGAGTTTACGGCTAACTTTTCTTCTACTAGCTATTGCTTCTACTAGCTTGAAGATTTTATTGAAGAGCGGTTTACCTAGGGTGGCATTTCTGCATTCCATAGAATAGGTTATATACACAGAAAATTAAAAATATATTGCTTTTAGATAGCTACTGTCTCATTCTGACTGCCAGCTTTGAAGAAAGTCAGAACTACACAAGCTTTATTTAGTAGAATACCAGCTTTGTCTGGTTTGATAAGGAAATAGACAGACGAACAGTCCGACGGATATTATAAAATTGATAAGTCATAGCAAACTATAAAAATATGATGAGAATTAGTAATAATAATAATGATAATTATTATTTTTATTAATTATTATTAACAGTTAATAATAATTATTAATAATATTATTATAATTATTATTATAATATTATAATATTATTAACAGTTAATAATAATTAATATTAACTAATTAGGCAATGGAAACATGCCTAACGAACTATTTTATGTATTAGAAATGAGGTTAAAATAATAAGTTTGTAGGGAGGCGATTAGAAAAAATTGACGACCTAGTGTATCAAATTTCATTCAAGCAGAAATAATGGCCTGTTGTAATAACACGGATGAGAGAACGTCTATACGCCAGATCTGAAGAACTAAGTTCTAAATAGAAGTCGCAAAAAACTGTACAAACAATGTTCCTTGAAGAACGTGCGACTTTGCTATACAAGTAGTGGGGAACCAACCTGACTAGTCTATAAACATGGCTGTATCCATATTTGGAAGTCTATATGCCAGACCTGAAGAACTACGTTGTAGGTAGAAGTCGCAAGAGTTAAGTGCACTATCAACACCAATTGAAAAAGAACTGACTTCGCTATAAAAGTACAAGGGGAACCAATCTGTTAAATCCATGAATTTGGTTAAGTTTTAATTTGAAAAGTTGTTAGGTCATTGAGGAAAGGGTCCCTGAAAACACTAAATCTTCTCTTGGACACTTAAGCGTGATGTTGTGTAGAGTTTCTTCCTCAAGAAACTTAGGACTGAGTATAGTCACAACCCTGACAAAAGTTGTTAAAGGGTGGACGAAATCTTATTCTTAATGCCCAGTGAGCTGTTAGCGTTAATACTGTAGTACTGAGTAGATTCCGCTTAAGTGGAGCAGTTGAATGATATGAATTATGTCCAATTTGGACGTAATGTCTGCAATTTTTGTATTTTCATATTTGATCACTCCATTTAAGTAGCTTTTTCTGAGTTTAAATAATGTTGTATAACAATTTACGGGTTTATTTGCGCTATTCTTAAGTAAAACTTTTTTATTGTTTTTATATGCTATATATCCTGGGATCCACTTTAACACGGTTGTATTAGAGCTTCTTATCGTATTGAGATTTAGTCAATTACTTACCATGAAAGAGAGAGAGAGATGTTACTCTATAGGTATAAAAATCATTATAACAATTTATTTTTAATGACTGGTCAATATTTTCTATAACCTCTCCTTTTTTTTGTTTTGCAATTGCCAGAGCATCGATATCCTTAAATATGTTTTCCCCAAATATTTTTGACATTTGAAATATAATAGAAAAAATTAAGTCGAAATATAATATTGGACTCCAATGAATGGAGAAAATAACCATTGTGAAATTTATTAAATATTATAATTTTGTATAAATGACCATATACGGATTACATATATTTATCTAATGCATTAGTTGTCGTATAAAAAATTTGAATATATATTTTTTCTAGTATTCATGATATACTGCATAAATTTCTAATATTTATAAAAAATATTCTCCTAGCATTTTCTTTATTTTCAGAAAATTGCATATTAGGTTTACGTTCAGTTTAGCATACTAAATCCATACTGAATAAAGCAGATTTTCTATTGACTCAACAAATAAAATGCAAAGCTAATAAATTTCTATATTTTCCTAAGCAAATGGATTTGAATCGAAATCAAAGTCACATGTGACATTTGTAATTTGATTTAATGAAGTGGAAAACTCATTTCGAGTGTTGGAAAATGTTAAAAGTCAAATTTGATGTTAGTTTGGTCAAATGTGTTCTTCGAATTGATTGTAAATATTTAATGTATATTTGTTCATTCTTTCTTCTAGTTTCCGTCTCCGCAGAGAAAATCCTTGCTACTCAAACATTTAGCTTTTAGTGCTTTCATTTTGACCGATTCCGACTGATTTCTTTTGTAGATGTTCATACATTAAAAAGTATGCTTTAAGTCATTAAAAAGTCAATTTCTTTATAGAAAAAATCCACTTTTTTCATAAGAATATTTATATGAAGCATGAAAGTGTAGTAAGAGTTAAGAGAAAGTTGAGGAAAAAAAAATTAAATCAAAATAAAATCACTGAACCCAAACGAAACCTACAAGAAGAAATTTGCACTCGAGTGTAAACTTTTGCGAACAGCATCCGTCCTACACTGGCTGCCTCCGATTGGGAAGTTTGTTCTAAACTTGGTCACATTTCCCATTCATTAGAACCGCTTCGAGTTTCATTTGACTTGATATTGACGTACTTGTTTTGTTTTTGCCTCAGTTGCTGACTTCATTGGAAATTTATTTGATTTTAATATTCAATTTTCTACTACTACAACTACAAATTGTGCAAATACATATGCAATAGGAGGAGGCCGTGCTTAATGTAGGAATACTAGGAATGTACACTAAAAAAAAAAACGTCCTGTAAGAGTAGAAAATCAAATAAAAAATCATAAATGAATCTGAGTTGATTGTCGAATTGAAAAGTTATTTGTTGATTTTTAATGGAGTATCATTTGACGTTGATGTTGCTGCTTCTACTTCTGTTGCACGTTTAGGTTCATTTGATTCAACTGTTTTGTGAATACATTTAGGAAAAGTGTTGTTCACAAGGATATCAATCGGAATTGAAAATAAGAAAAACGAAAACATTATTTTAATGTGCAACTTCAAAAGTATTTCTCATCAAAGCATCGAACGAACTGTTTTGCATTAACGAGTACAGTAACGGATTTCAGACTAGTAGTGTTCGATTACTAGCACCATACTTTTTGATGACACATCGTCTATGCAAGGATTCTTCTAGCAAGTAAGTAAATGATATATGGCTTAAATATATTTAACAAGCAGTGAGCTTGAGTACATAGAGCTTCTGGTTCCTAACGACACCAAAGAAAGCAACACCTATAT
>NC_051846.1:207387979-207393818 GCF_002237135.1 Teleopsis dalmanni
TTGGGCAAACTTGAAATGCTCTTTAGATAAGGTTTTGAAGTTGGCCAAAATTCTTAGAAAAGGAAGTCCATAAAATGATGAAAAGCAGCCACACATACATTTTACAATAACAAAGCAGGCGTGAGGCACCTTAGTGTTCCTCAATACAACTACGATAGGACTGATTAAAAGCAAGATTAAATATTTTAATATGATTTCTTAATCGATTACGACCTGTCAATAAATCTATTACAAGACAGATATATTCACGAACTGCCTTAAACTACTATATGAATTTTTTTAGAGAACGCTACCAATTTTTATACAGATTTATATATATCGTTCTGTCTATTCATCTTTTAATAAATTGCTCAGCACAGAATAAATTAAATAAATGTTTGCATTTTATCAACGATATGCTCAAATTTTTTAAGTGTTTTGAAAGGTTACTTAAATCGCCTTATCTGACTAGTTTGTCTACTCCACATTTGCCAAAAATTTTGCTCTGACCGCCCTATCTGACTAGTTTATCTGCTCTGCATTTGAGAAAAATTTCGCTTTGACCGGTAACCTAGAGTAGAGAAGTATTAAACTGTGTGGAGTTCTGATTTTAAGACGAATAGCAATTAAAAACTGTTCCGGATGTTTGGATGATTGAACTCAAGAATTTAAAAGTAGGTATGTAGTCTATATATACATTCTTATTAATTGGATTATCCATCTCTGGACAACTTTTACAGTATAACTCGCTCTTTCAATATGAATATATCTTTCTGCTTTCAAAGACGTTGAAATTGTTTTGTGTGTTAAATCTTAGCTGATAGTGACATAATAAAAATCTACCTTACCAATGCATATCAGGTCGGAATTGCAGACTTGGATTATTTTTGCTGTTCGGGAAATGTGCAGCAAACATTTTTATATTCAGAATTGAGTGCTCAATGACTACACTTTTAAGCAACGTGCTTAACTATTTTGGAATCGAACCTTTGCATTGTACTTCATCTTGACAGTGTTTAATTCAACAATTAAGTAAATTTATTTATTTTTAAATTTTGAGGAAGTAATACATTAAATTGCAAAATGTCATTTTAAAAAGTCTTGTTCACTTTCGTTTTGGTCTTATATGTTACTAGAGTATATGAGGTGGAAAATGTCTAATTGCTGTTCTTAGTTAAATAAGCAAATAATAGTCTGATTTTGTTAAAATAATTTTATATAAAAAAAATTTTTGTTGTTGTCTTTTCATTTCTATTCGAACCCTTCTAACTTTTAACTTGTTTCATTTTGTCACAAGATGCATCAATTTCGATAAAAATAACGCTTTTTACAATAAAGAACAAATAACATAACATATGAAGTTCAAAATTATAAGAAAAAAAAATTTTATTTCTCCAATTAGTTGTCTGCATCTTCTTGAACTTCAGTTCTAATTTCATTGAGTGGAAATTCAAATTTTCTTTGTTGTCTACTTGTATGAACTGTAATTGTACGAGTACTTCAATTAATAAATATGCAAATACAGAGTTTTATTAAGAATATTTCTTTAATGTAATTTCTACATTTTTCTTTGTTTCATGTAGCATCAATACCCACAAGATATTGTGGCATAGTCAAGAACTCACGTACTTTTGTCAATCCGCCAGGCGGTTAAGAACTGAAGGTTTAGCGAACTGCAGTCAAAAATTTATACGAAATGCGGATTAACAGGATAAACGGATTTTTCTCTAGCTTTTATTTAAATGGAATGCAGCATTGTTTTACTTATTATAAAATGCAAATTATTTTGTAGAGAAAAACTAAAATGAAAAAATCCTGTAAAAACAGTGAAAGTAGTGGGAGAGAAATGGACAGCATTATGCTACCAGGGTGGTGCAACAATTGCATATAATCTTTATGGCACTTAAAATCCTTTGCTTCCACTCATGCCTTTTGTCATTTATCACCAATTTTTTCGAGATTCCTTTTTTCTATACCGAACTCATTCTTCGAATTTTTTTAGAAATTTTTTTTACGTATTTATGTGGAAAGTTTGAAATGAACTCGCGGAAAAAAGGACAAACTATGCGCTGACAATAGACGCGCTGCTGCCGCTGACTGCCGCTGAATGTCGCTGTATGTCGCTGTATGTCGCTGAATGCCGCATGAAAATTGAATAAACTTTTTCCCATGAATGAGTCGTAATTGTTATAAAGTGACCTGAATTTCTTTGGTGGCCAATTCTATTGTTGCTGCCATTTTAAGCGGATTTTTGGTTTATGAAAATAGTTTTCATATTTTGTAGTGAAAATATGCGATGAGACAATGAGACAATAAAAAATTAAAACGATTTATGAACGATTTAAATTTTAAGCTGTCAGTGAAAGGAATTTTCAATTTTTCTTTAGCATTTTTTTTCTCTCAACTTCAGTGTTTGTATTTCCAAACCTTCTTTTTTGGTTTGGTTTCCTTTTAAATGGTATCTTATCGCGTGGAAACCCATTTGCGGTAAGAACAGTAGCTCAGCTTCTTAACGCTGCAATCGCTACAGAAGGTATAAGGTGTGCATGGCAGTAGTGATGCTGCTACTCCTGTTGTTGCTGTGCTGTGACAATAACCAAAGATACTCATGCAGTTAATGCTGCACCTGCGCTTGCAACATAAAATAACGAAAGCAGATAAAACACGAATGCAACGTAGATGAATAAATGAATGAATGGATGAATGAGGATAATGAATTCAGTTAACCTAAATGACAAAGTATGGAAGAGTGACTTAACTATTTTTATTGTTAAATATTAAAAAATAATTATGAAAGTGATGGAGTACATACCTATATATATACGAATACTTTTTTTTAGGTAAGAAATTTTTTTAATTGCTTTCGTGGGTGGTCGGAAGTTGCTGAGTATGTGGCAAGCAATTTAAGTTGACATCGTAAAAATTCATTTGAAAGCGCAAAGTAAGTAGAAAGTAATTAAATATATTTTTAGTGCCAAAGTATGCTCGTTTTAGTGCCATCATATAGAAAATTCACTTTATTAATCATTATTAAGGGGAAATTTGTGCTTTACCTAATTGACTGTCATAAAACTGAAACTTCAAGGTTCTTTGATATACTTTGCAAGAGAATATATTTCTTATGCTTCCATTTTTTTTTTTTTAATAATTTTTTCCAAATGACTTAATTAGTTGAAAGTCACACGGCGGTATTTGTGTGCCTTTATTTGTGACCGGCGACAAGTGGCGACATTTTCTTTGAAGTTACCACACAGTTTGTGCAGCTTCAGCCAGCCACACACACACTTTCTATGCAGCACAGGCAGCCACAAATCCATGCTTCTTATGCGTTTAAATTAGATTTGGTGAGATGATGACGAGCTATAAAACAACGTTTTTAAACTAATTGAATTTGTTATATCCAAAAGAATTTTTGGCTTTTTTTACTTTGATCTCATACCGCTTTGTGACTATTTCCAATCTTGCTCCTCTGTCTCTTCTTCTTATGCATACGAGTATCTGCAAAGTTTGCTCTTTTGGGCTTTTGCGCTTTTGTCAAATGTACTCATATAATACAAATGCAATAAAAAATGTATAAGAATTTATAACAGAAAGTCTTTCGGCCGTTTTGATAATTTCAACTTAATTTGATGAACACGAACGACATGACAAAAATCATTGCATAATATTTCACTTTTATTACCGTGAATTCCATCAACTTTATGTTAGCCACTTAATCATCTACCACGAATTATTGTTTAACGGCAACCGTCAGGCAGTTGCCGTTTGCCAAACTTGCACAACTTGCTCAACTTTTGTGCTGACTCCGCCAATATGAAAATCTCGAAACGTGCAACAAATAAGCGTCCAAATAACCAAACCAACAACCAATCGAGCGCAACAAACCAACAACTAAAATGTCCAACAATCTAACCACACAACAGTTCACTCAGTCTAACAATATGACATTACGACATTATGACATTATGACACTACGACATTATGACTCTACGACACCAGAACAGAACATTAGAACATTCAATACGAGTATTGCTGGCGGGCTTTGTTGCAGTTTGGTATAGTTTGTGGCCAATGTACAGGTCGTTATTCCTCCTGCTGCTGCTTTTGCTGCTCCTGCTGGAGTATGGCTAAATGGTGCCCCCAAAAGAGCAGCGTATAATTAGAGAGATTTATGAATTCATTAATCGGCTAACTTGTGCGATTATTTTTGTGCGGCGTAAGCAAAATTATTGCCCGCACAAACACCCTTCGTTGTTCTTCTCGTCATCAACGTCGTCCTTCCAGCGCAATCAATAGGAACTTAACTCTGTAAGTTGGTGTCACATTGCAAATCAGTTTGATTAAATATTTTGTTACCTGTTTTTACTGTTGCATATTTATTTTGATTACGAGACATCAACAAAAGTTTGCTTTGAATTATTTTGTTTAAGGTTAATTTCTTTTAATTTAAAGTAGCTGTAAAAGCGACCCACTGCAACGCACACCAATAAATTATTGAAACTGAAACTGAGTCTGAGGCCAGTAACTGTCCCTCAGGCAAAGATTAATGCTTGCAGTTTATAAACACAATGAGGTGCCATTCATTGTATGCTCCTAATTAAAGTACCTAAATTTATTATAATATGCGAGTTCATGGCTTTAGCACTGCAAAAAGTGAAATAGAGGCACTTTGATTTTGTTTATATAAAATGGAATAATTAATTTTTGCTTGAAACTATAAATTTATTTTTACTACAAATTATGAAATGATTTAAGCAACAAATCAGAGAGAGGTTTTGAACTCTTGTGAATTGCAACAACAAAAATTTTAATTTATTTTTAATTAAATGAATTTTTGACTGATCAATACCAAATACCCATCATCAGTGTTCTTGAAATTTATTATACTTATTTTGAGAGTGCAAGTACCAATGAGTTGAACTTGCACCCTGCCAGAATTGAAGTTTAAAGTCAGTGCTCATTAGTCGACTGACACAAAGCTGTACTTTACACTATTTTCTATAATTTTTGGTAGATCATACAGCTGTTTCGAGTATAGCTGAATACCCATCATCAGTGTTCTTGAAATTTATTATACTTAATTTTTCGTAAATAATATTTTGAGAATGTAAGTACCAAAGAGTTGAACTTGCACCCTGCCAAAATTGAAGTTACAGTCAGTGCTCATTAGTCAACTGACACAAAGCTGTATTTTCCACTATTTTCTATAATTTTTGGTAGATCATACAGCTGTTTCGAGTATAGCTGAATACCCATTATCGGTGTTCTTGGAATTGATTAGACTTAATTTTTCGTAAATAATATTTTGAGAGTGCAAGTACCAATGAGTTGAACTTGCACCCTGCCAGAATTGAAGTTTAAAGTCAATGCTCATTGGTCGACTGACACAAAGCTGTACTGTACACTAACCTCTATCTATGTACTTCTTCTTGTTCTTCGTTTTTCTAGCCTATTTTTAGTTTTTGTCGGCTCGCTATATGCGATTAGAAAATTTTTGCAATTTCTTTATACAGCTTCTTATTTTTCTTTTTTACTGTTAACTTAGTAGTTATCGGTGCTTCTTGTGCAACATTATCTATACATTATTTTTTTACTACTTTTTTTATATTTTTCATAGTCTTATCCTATCTTCTGTCAGCTCTACATGTGCGGTTTCTCCTGGTTGCTCAGTACAGGGTTGATTCTGCGTGTATGTATGTTGCTTTTCATAGTCTTGTTCAAATTTTTACTTAGTCTATTGTTTTAAATCTATTTTATTTAAAATCTCTCTCTTATTACATTGAAACAACTATGCCTCTACCTTTATGTACCTTGTCCAACATTGTCACTTCACATTGTCACCTTTTGTGAATTTTTATTT
>NC_051846.1:207393918-207404576 GCF_002237135.1 Teleopsis dalmanni
GAAGGGGTAATGATATATAGTAACTTATTTAAAAAAGACTATTTATATCAAATCATACATCAGTAGTGAAATACTCGTATAATTTTATTTATGAATACTTATACGCACCGTGGAATAAATAGACTATTGTTGAAAAATCATTAAACATATCGATTCAAAGGACAATTACAGAAAAATGGTGCGTGATAAAAGAGAAATTATTTTGAAAAAATTTATTTAACAAAAAAATATTATGCAAAAATTATAACAAAATCTAATATTTTGCAAAAAAACTATACAACATTAAACTCAAACACTTAAGCGCTGAATGCATTGAATTTATTTAAGATACTCTATAAATTAATGCAATATTATCGCTTATTGAACTAAAGGTTTTCCCCAATATGCAGTTCTTGAATATACTGTAGGCGTGTGGAGGCTTAACCTACACATTTATAAAAGTACATTGGAAAGATATAACCGGTCTTTAAACGAGCTGAAGTTGTTATTAGGAACAAAATACATTACCTTTTTAAGAAATTTAAATTTTTTTGTTAGAAACATTTTAATTTTTAAGGCAGTTTAATTTCAAGTTCATAACACCATAAATTCATAAGGAATAAAACTATTAAAGTATCATATAGGGCACTGTTTTTATAATGTTTCTGCATTTAAAGTTAATTAAGCAATAGTAATTTGAAAGATACAATAGTATCCGTATTTCATAATGTCAATATATCTTTTAAGTTAGAACAAAAGAATGAAGTTACATACAAAAATTGAACAAGAAAAATCCATTTGTGTGAGAAAAATAAAATAATAATATTATTTATCAATAAATAATACAAATAGTTTAATTATGTTTAATTAAAGACTTGATTCAGTATGATGAGAATATACGGTACCTGATGGCTGGTTAACCCAATTTCTTTAGACTAGAGAGTTTTGTCGCAATAGCAAGTAATCTGAGTAAATAAGTAACATATCTTTTTAATATAGGTTCTAACATACATATTAAGCGTTTTCATCTTAACTGATAAATGCGTTATAAATCTTATAAAAGTATTAAGTTATCCACGTTATAAGTTAAGTGTCAAATCTTGTATGAAAAATCATTTACACAAAAAAATGAAAAATCATTTACACAAACTTCATACATTTACATGAAAATTTTACTGAATAAATTTATCGCATAAATTTATATGTTGCCAATTCAGAGTTGCATTTCAACACAAGCAAGTCATTTACAAAAATATTATGTAAATACTTTTGTTTGAACTTTTTAACACTTTTTAAACGCTAAAATAATTATCACATTTGATATGCTTAGATGAGTATCCTTATGAATTGATATGGTACACAAAACCATACAGAGCTCAACAAGTCTAATAATTACAGATGTAGTGTTCATCACGTAGACCGGGAAGGAACCCAACGGACCGCAGTAATCAGTGTACAAACAACACTGAAAGGCACAACTCCCTTGTTTAAGTGGAAGTGAATCTGGTAAGTTTATAAACTTGGCTAAGTCCTTAATATTTCAAAATATTACTATTTTGAATAGTAAAAAAGGGACAACAACAATTTTTAGACTTCAATTAGCTGAAGATAGTCATTGACTAAGAAGGTGAAACAACTTCAAAGCGACAACCATGACAACAGTCTTTATAGGATAGATCGTAGTGCTGAGTAATTATCACTTTAGTGTAAACAGCTGACTGCTACTTTTTTGTCCAGTTTGGGTCAATAAAAATTAAAATCTGACAAGAATATTCATCTACCTAGGTTTGTTTGACTTGTGTTGTATTATACCCTCAAAAAATTGCTGGTGGAGTATTTGGATAGAATATTAATTAAAAAGCTTTATTCAAATATCTGTTTTATATTCACATTTAATTAATCTATTCTAATCATTTAGTAAAATAAATATTTTATATAGAAGGTTATTTCAATATATATTATATATATTTTAACTATTACTAATAAGTACGTAATATTTTTATAATTCACAATTAAATAAAAACTAATATTTGGATTATATTTTTATAAATTTAACATAATTAGTTAATATGTAAAGTAAAATTTACTGGTTTGAGAATTTGTAGGTAAGTTGTTATATTTGAGCCACATTGCCTTTAAAAAGTTTTAAAAGAACTTTACTAGTTTTAAAAAGAAATGTTTATTTAAAACTCGCACAGTAAATATCTCACAAAAAAAAATATATCAGTTATAAAGAAGGGACTCTTTAATGAATTCAATGAGTAATACTGCTTTGATACATTTTAAGATACATTTGAGGCATAGTTCTGATTTTTATCTTTTAAATCATATAAATATGATTGATATTTATACTGATTCTCATCTCATGATTCTTTTATCGAATATATTTCGATGCCATTGTAAATATTTTTAATACCGTATCAAGGCAAAACATTAAGTTGAATATGTCTAAATATTTTTATTTGTGATTAAGAGTGAAAACAATGTCTTTAGAAAGCACGACTGTTTGAATAATATTAAAAATTATATACACTTTAAGTTTTTATCCTTTCTTTTTAAAAGTTTAATGCACTGCTCAACCATATTCATTTATAATATTAATATTATTTTTATAGAATTTGCATATGACTTACGGATTCATTTTGACAGATTTTTTTTATTTTACTTGTCACTTTTTAAAAAAATATATTTAATTTTATTTAATTTTATGTAAGACTGTTTTAAATTGTCTTTCTTTATGCACAATTTTAAAAACTGCAATTTCACTGAGTTTTTATTGAAAAAATGTTTGAAGCAGTTGAACTTCTTCACAATCGAAATATTTACGTGTTAATGACAAACGTTTTGATTTTGGTTCTGCTATTTATAGCTTGGTTTCTTAAATATAAAATTAAAATAAAAATTAATAAGAATATTTTCTTTTATTTAGTCTTTGTGTTTTTTGCGTACTATTAAAAAGTGCTAATTACCTATATAAGAAATCTCACTCTCTTACAATGCCCCAAAAGTGTAAATAAAAATCAGACACGAAATGAAACATTTAAATACTGACGTGACTTTGTTTGAAGATTCGTTAAAAAATTTATATGACAGTAATAAAACAGGCATAAAAATTTGGTATCTAGAATAAAAAATTTATTCTAGCCACTTCCAAATTTAGTTACATTCATTAAAGATGGCGTCATTAATATGGTGTCCTTCAGGTGTGACAATTCATGCTAATTAATGTAATTTTGTAAGTTGTAATCAAAACTTGTTCTATAGATAAATTAGCTTTAGAGGTACACTTTATATTAATAGATAAACAACTTTTTTTTTATACTAATTAAACAATAATCTTAATTAAGGCCGTGTGCGAGTTCGAGTAAATTGAGGTAAGATCAGGTTAGGTTAAACCGACGATCCCAGGGGGATCCACTTAGGCCCATAGACCCATTGTGTTACTGTATTACTGAAAACTTAAAGGCTAAAACCATCTAAAACTCAAAAATTTAAGGCGACGCCGCGCATGTGCCGTACAGAAACAAAGCAGGTGGGAGGCACTTTCTTCATCCTCACCACAACTGCGGAAAACATGATTGAAAGGGAGATTCAGACTAATATCTCTGAGGTAAAGTAAATTTAAATTTCCTATTTAGTTTTTAATCATATTACGACATATTCCATGAATTAATTTTTATTTTAATAACAAGAACATTTTTTATTAAATTTCCTGGTATGAATTTATTTAACTCCAGTATTTAAAATAATTTTCTTATAATTTGCTTAGATCAACGGTCAAAACAATAAAATCGATGTATTTTTAATGGATGATACGTGATTTCATCAAAAGAGTATTAAAGACATAAAAAAATTTAACAACAAGCACACGTTTAAATTAATTAACGTTTTAGTAAAGCTAACGACTCTGACAAAAAAAAGGGAAGACAAGAAAATTGGTTAAATACCCTTTATACAAATTAATTTCAAAAAAAATGTGAAATAAAAATATGTCAGCTAACAGCACTAGAAAAATAGAAGGATAATTTCAAAAAATGTTCCTGTAGAAAAACGTAATTAATATCAATATATTAATATATATTATTAATTTTTTTAATATAATATATATAGGATTACAATCGGGGTCGATTTTGACAAAAATGGACTTCTGAAATTTTTCTATCTCTGAAGAAAAACTCCTAAGCTAACCCTGACAATTAAAGGTTAAACTACCTCCAATAAGTTGCTATCTCTTACAGAATCTGATAATATGTGTATCTTGGTTCAAGAATTTAAATCTCTCTCGGCTTAATGAAAGCTACAAGGAGATAAGAGACTACGTTTTCTGACAATCGCAGTGTACAAGCAGATAGAATACAACTCCCAGAATAACGAAGTGTCAGCAGGTTTAATACCGTATTAAAATCTTGTTAAGTAAAATGTGTATTAACTTTATTTATATTTCCTTCATAACCATGAAATTTGTCAATTAATATTTAAAGTGTCAGACAGTAAAAGAAAATTTTTGGTTAAACTAATCAGAAATACATTTTCTTTATACGAAAATTATTGTACTCTTTGTTTTACCAAGTTTTGAACTAACTTAATCTACTTCTTATATAATGTATTAAGGGTTAGCAAATTAATTTAAAACAATTTTTTACTAATATATTCGGAGGCTTCCATAGACGAATGATTTAATGACACAGTTTTTTTAATTTAATTTATATTATTATATATATATTACATTAGCTAATTACTAACAAAAACATATAAGTAGTAAAAAAAAAATATTAATTGTTTCGACTTAATTTTTAATACTTGAGCTACAATCCTTCAATGAAAATATAATTACTCCTTATATCTTTAGCAATTAAATAAAACATTTAATAATTTCTTTTTCTTATAACTATAATTTTTTTTTGGATTTAATATGTAATAAATCGGTACCCACTTAACACAAAGAATATTAGTTAATATTTTAGTTTATATTATTATACTATTAGAGGTTTTTGTGTTATAAAGGTTTTGAAGTTTATAATCTTATTAACAGTGTTGGTCACTGATCAATTGTATTTGGGGGTTTTGGGTTATGCTAAGGCCCCTATGCACTGTGACCAGTTTGATCTATTGTGCATCACTTTTTAATTTAGATATTTAATATATCGAGGAATGGAACCAGCTCCTTTGAAGGTAGTTTCCAAAGGACTTCATCCTCTAATTGGTATGTACCTAAAATTTTATTTCTTCTGTGGCCTAGTGCATTACAGTTGGTGATCAGATGATCCATAGACTCTTCCTCATCACAGCAAATATTAACAGTGCTACTTTAAGGTAAGAAAAGAACACTGTGAGTATTGTTACATGAACGTCTTATGTCCAAGTTTAATACAGATCCACTATCATATGAAGACTACTTAGTATATATATACATTTTAACTAATATTTTAAAATAACAAATTGGAATATTCAATATTATATATTCAATCTGCTCAAATTGTCAAAAATCATAATTTTTATCAAAAATTAAACATATTTGTTCATTTTATTCTCTTTTTAATTTGCAGGAAGGTGTAATTGATTATACTATTGTGTACATCTACTATCTACATCTACAAAAAATACTACAATAGACTATTCTTTAATATACATCTATTTTGTTAAAAGGCTTGGAGATATTTAGCTTGCTAAGTACTCTTCCGTCTATCATTAATTACTAGCATAAGATTTCGTTCATTGACTTTATATGGACCAATGGCTGTTATCTATTCACTATTCATTACAAAGCTGGCTTGCAAGAGGCATTAAAGTTTCACAAGGAGACTTTTGATGCGTTCTATCAATCATAAACAAACTGTACTATTGCATTTATGTCCCGCTGCAGGTCCTTAGTGCACGGTTATTTCTTGAGAAACAATACGAACAACATTGTTTGAAGATTTCATTGAAAATATATTATTAATTGTTATTCTATTTAAAATTTAAATACACAACTAATTCGATATGTCTACAAAATAAATCTTAAATCATTTTAATTTTTTTATTTCTTTAAATTTTGATTCAGACGTTTAAAATTCAAATTCAGTCTGTACATTGTACATGTGCGTGATTTTAAACAAGTTTGATGGCAATAAAAATTTAAACACGAGATTTGAGATACTTTATTTGCAAATAAAAATAAAAATAAAAATAAAAATATTAACAGTTTGTATATATATATAAAAAATAAATTATAATAAAGTAGAAGATACTAAATGCAAAAAATTTTGTTCGTTAGCCCTTCGTAATTCAAGAAAACTTAACGATAATTTTCAACAAACCGTTTACATGCAAATTGAATTTAATTAACCTTTTTAAATAGATTCCATTTGTATCTCAAACTATATAAAACTTCATTAGGATTAACAGTTAATAAACCATAAGAAAAACGATATTACAAACCTCATTTGTCGAAAAAAATGTCGTTGTTTCTAATTAGGCGCGTGAAACAATCCTAAACCTGCTCTGTAATTAACACAAATTCTTCAAAGATTTAAAAATTGATGAAAAAACAACGCAAAAACTTCATTAAATGTCTGTTAACAATAAATTTGCAGACTTATTATAATTAATTTATTAATAAAACTTAGCAAAATGAATTATTTAAATAGTCTGCACAACTCATCGAACATTTATTGCGTCAAAAACTTCAGACTTACCAATTAGTAATTATCAATCAGATAAAGATTTTAAAGAAGTTTTTCTATTAATAAAACCAAACTACGATCATTGGCTTTTTTTCGGTTGCACCAGCAGAAACGCTAAAATATAAAAAAATGCCAACAGCAATAAAAAATCGACGGAATTGCTTAGCGTCACAAGAGAGAATATCTATAAGACCGTGACTTGCCTAAAGTCGTGGTTACTGGTTATTTGGCAGATAAGCTTTCAGGAAAGGAATCTTCCCTTTTTATGAGTACTGTAATGTAGAAATTGTACTGTACTGACGAAAAAGCACAATTCTTCTGTAGTGGGTAGCTCCAAGCTGGAAGCAGAGCTAGGTACTTAGGATATTATGCTCTCAGCTCTCTCAAGCATGTATTGGTTCTAAAATTAATAGCAGTTAATGTCCCGTTTTAATCAGTGGTAGGCATTCAAAAGGTCTTAATAAGTTAGTCAACTAGATTGACAAGCTTTTTACAAAAAATTCGATAGAAAATCTTTGTAAAAGACGAAGATGTAAAAAGGCATCTTCGTACTTCTGATCATTCTGTAATGAAATGAAATATTACCTTAAAACGTTCCTTTATTATTGAAAAACATACAAATTAGAAAATATGTATAATCAGAAGCACCAAACTTACAGTACAATTAACTTCTAGTATCTGCTTCAACAGTAGATAGTTATTCTGTAAGAGTAATGGGTTTTGTATAATAAAGCAAATCATTTAATTTCGTTTTAAATAATAATCGTTTTAAAAATTTTTTTAAATTCGTGCTAACAGGATTGCGTGCAATATTTTTCAATTACTTTATTTAAAATTATATAATAGCTACATCAGTGGTTTGAAATTAGATCTACTCTTCTTATTTGTTGGCACCCTATAGCCTACATGACACTACTAAATACATATATAAATGTTTGTTCTGTAGTGAACACTTCTATAAAACACTAAGAAATTGGTTTCATTTTTAATCGTCAATATTTTTTCACTTAAATCCTTGTAGAGTAAAGTCATAAATATCAAATAATTTTCAAATATTAATTATTTATATATAGCATAATAATATAAAATAAAAATATTATCTTCCATATGCAAAGCTGACTGTAGAGGATAATTTCAGTTTTAAATTGGTTTGAGATTTTTCGACTTAAACAATTTAAAATAATGTTTGCATGGTCAAATTCATGGGCCAAACATTGTGGTTAAATTAATAAATAAATGCTTATATGACAAAAAATTTAAAGGGGCTTGTTGATTTTATTGCTAATTTAATAAATTTGAATATTGCTAGTGCCTCAGTAACGTGATGGGGTTAATCTATGACAACTTAACCATAATTGAGGACAATATTGTATTATATCAAAATTCGCGAAATTTAAAAAAAAAGTTTTTGTATTACTGATCCGACTTTAAAAAAAATATCTTTAAAATTGTTTTTATACTACTTTATTTTCAGGTTTTTTTTCAACTAACTTAAACTATAAAATCAACCTTGAATTATAATTATAATATTTTTCAAATATTTAAACGATTGTAAATATACTTATTAAATATAATTAATTTTAATTCCTAAATAATATCTTAATTTAATAATGTATTATATAGTTATTTTTTTTACTGATTCCAGTTATCAATTTCTTGATATAAAATGCTATATCAAGTAATGACATAATTTATTTGTGTCGGACGTAATTGATTTTGTGTAAACATAATTAATATGTAAATAGAACGAAGTTTAAAAGAACAAAAACAATATTTTACGCTTTGTTATACACTTAAATAATAAATCAAAAGACAATACACTCTTGAACACATATTTAATAAAACAGTACTATTTTAATTCATTATAATAAGTCAAATTCATAATACCAATTCAAGCAACTAATAAATTGAAGGAAATAATTGAGAATTTTATATAAAACAAAAAAAAAACATTTTCTTTTTTATTTTAAAAAAAAAACATTTTTATTTTAATTTTTTGTTTTATTAATCTAAAAATTTATAAAAAAAAAAACTTCGTATAATTTATTATAGCCGTAATTTTTTCTTTCAGAGTTGAAAAAAAATACTCGCATCTTACGAAAGAAAGCACGTGAATCAACAATAATACTCTTAAAATCTTCAGAGTTAGGTTTTCTTTACAAAAAATTTTACGTCTGAAGTTTTGGTGCAGCCAAACTCAAAAATCACTCTATTGTGAATATTCACTGGAAATATATTGCAAAATTCTATTTATTTGTTAAAATCATATGAGCAGAAATAATAACAAATTGCAATATATCAAAACAAAAAGATAAAAAATGCTTATCATTGTTTTTCTATTATTTTAATTGTTTTCTTTTATTTAAATTAATTAATTTTTAGTGTTTATAATTTTTATATTTCATACTGTACACAACACAAGAAAAAATAGATATCAAAAAAGTATTTAACATATTTTAAATGTGATGCCAATTTGTTTCAACCAGACTAACGCTGTTTTTCACAACTCTGAATGAAAAAATTACAGGCTATGTTTAAGCTCATTTATTAGATTTCCTAAATACTTCCTTAAATTTATCATATATATCTAATTTAATTGGAGTTACAAAATATCAAAACACGTTGTTGTAATAATCATATACTCGACTCATTTTTGATTCTCATAAACTTTTCATTTTTAGTTATTTATCAAACAGATCTACAATTTCTAGCTGTAGGCATCAGCTACTTATTTTTCTGATTTAAGTACTCAAGATAGAGATAGATAGATCAAGATAGAGACGTTTCGAACAGTATTGTTTTTCAACAACAACATTTTTATTTATTTCTAATTATTTGAATTTTTAGCTGTTTCAAACTGTTGCAAGTAATAAATACAATAGTTTCTGTTAAGTAAAATAATGACTTGCATCACAACTAATTTTAAAATCAAATTGTAAATTGTTAGAATGATATTTTAAAGCAAAAATATATTGCACCTTTATTATTTAATTACTTCTTTAAATTAGAACTTTAAATTAAATTAGAATTACATTTGCACAATTAGAACTAATTGTTTAAATTACAACACAGTTTTCATTGCGATCTGGTAGCGCTTTGAGATATGTTTTCTTCTTTTGCTTTTTACGTTTAACAACACTTTTATTACATGTTGCTAAAAACATGTGTAAACCCGGCGCTTGATTTAATTTTTTGCAATGCAAACAAATACAAAATATATAAATATTTTTTATTATATTTTTTAAAAACAAATGGAGCATTGCAAAGAATTCGACGATATTAAGGCAGTGTTAACTTACTGCAATAATAATGTACAAAAATATGTCAACCTTGGTTTTCGAAGTGGTAAGAATTCAATATAAAGTTAATTAGAATATAATATTAAGTATTTTCAATTTAATAATAAAGGTAATGACAGAATTGTGAACGAAATTAGTAAACGCATACAGGATGTACTTCTCGAAAAACATCACTTATCGAAAGCCTTGGAGCCATTACCAAAGTCTTATACTGTCCTACGTAAAGTACTATTGTTTTTGGTGCTTAATTCAGATATCCCACGTAAATCTGAGTGTGACGTATTTAAAAATTTAGCACATGTAAGTGATTTGTGCCCATTATTGCCGAAATTTTTGTTAATAGCTATAATATGGGAACTAAAATTGGATAACTTTCTTTACGAATTAATTTCGTACACTCCTTGTTGGTTTACGTATCCATTAATAGAAATTATTTTAGAGTCATTAAGGTACATTGATGATGTGTGTGAAGTATTGGAAAAAGGTGAACATGTCATACGTGCAATGTACAATAGTCTTACCAATACAATAAATTATGCATGTGACCAGAAGGCTACAGTGAAAATAAATAGTCAGTTTTACGAATTAATAACAAGAATACTACAAAGAATTTTTAGCCCACCAGACAATGAAAATATAAAACGGAAAAAAGCTAATGCCCGTAAATCAGGATATTTAGTTAAGCACATAATAAATTTAATCAGTTTTGCTTACA
>NC_051846.1:207404676-207414347 GCF_002237135.1 Teleopsis dalmanni
TATATAACACTTATTTAAACATATAGATATTCTTCTTCTATATATAGGAAGAAACTTAGATATCCATACAATCGAATATAATACATATATAAATATTATCAGTATTTATAATAGATTTCAGCAGAAATCTTTTGGAATAAAAAAGTATTCAAAAAGTGACCCGATTCCAGTCTTTTAAAATAATTCTCTAGTTAACATGATTCAACGACTTAGGCCTGATGTCAATTGTGTTGTAAAGTAAAGTTCAGAGTGTTTTAAACTATTTCAAACTTTTAATAAATAAGATATCCCTTAAGTAGATTTACTGCTTAGGATTAATTTCATCTAGAAAAGAAATCTAGATATATTTCATCTAGAAATATATATGCCTAAGCTGTGCATTTGCGGAGAACACTACCGTCATTTTCCTCACAGTTGCAGCTAGAGTCATTAATAATAATAAGCATAATTTCTCAATCCACAAATATCAATGTGACTAATGATATGTGAATGATAATATCTAATTTATAAAATGGAGTATATATCAGAAAAGTTGTTACATTTTTTTTATTTAATAAGTGTTTGTATATCTTCGATTCTTATAGCTTTGCTTGTAAAATAATATATTTTTAACAAATTACATGATTTAGATTTAGAGCATTTTGGAAGATAATACGTGGAACACAGAAATAAATATAAGTAAGTATTATATTTTTACTTGAGTAGTAGTAATGAGTAGTATATAATCATAAGCCTAGTTGCAAGCGTATATCCTCTATTTTAACCTCTCTGCAGTATTCAATAACATTCAACCAAATGTTTTATTCTATAATTCTAAATAAAATTCTTGACTTACTTGTATATGTTGCGCAAGAGGATGCGTTGTACGTGGCTTATGATCCAGTTCCAGCAAAGCTGAATGTAATTTAAAACGGGAGCCCTCCAAATATGTTAGCATTGAACGAATCTAAAACAAATGCAATATATATTAATTAAAAACTTTTAAACAACAATTTAAATTGTAATACTAACATGATACAATTTATCGGTAATATTTTGATTCTCTTGGTTATTCAATGATTGCGAGAGACCCTTCAATCCATTACGTGAACGTCGTTCGCGTTCCAAATCAGCTTTTACCAATTGCAGTAATTTGATTAGAGCATGTTTTCGCCTCTCACGATTCATTGCCAAAGTTGTGTGTTCGCAATAAAAGTCGGGTAACAACTGTTCACTTGGACCCTCTGAATTACGTCTTATATTCTTAACAACTTGCATGTCCTTCAATACATTACAGGCATCAACTTGTGGCTGTAGACGCTGCACTACGCTATCTATTATTGGATTCATCATCGATGTTAGACGAGTATAATTTGAGACAAAGTTTTTCATATTCACAAGTCGCTGATTTTCAACATTTTGTAGCAGCGAAGCACCTCGCAGAACAGACATTTCCCAGTCAACACGTGCACGCTCAGCACGTACGCATAGTGTGTAATATTCGACATCAGCACGTTTAACAGCTTCCTCAGCTTTTTTGCGTTTGTTATCCAATTTGGCGCAATCCTTTTCAGCTGATTTGATTTCTTTCTCCGCTGCTACTTTGTTCGCACCTTGATGGAGTATGGCAATGGATGGAGATTTTTGTATTCGGACATCCAACATAGCGTCCTGTAGTTTTTCATTTTCTCTAGCAGCAGCATGTGAAGATTTTTTGCTCTTAGCTTCACTGACACGCCATTCGGCTAATACTCGCGCTGCCTTATCGACATTGGTCTCCACCTAATAAAGAAGGAAGATTTCAGAATATTATAGAACAAAGTAATTTAAAAGTATTTGTTTACTTACAGATTTTCTTGCTTTATGATGAGTATCGACTATTGTTTTCAGTGGTTTAACTATTTCATCTGTAAGTGAAGTTGATAACTGACGATGTATATCGCTGCGACTTTCCATTTCTGTAGCAACACCACGCCAAGCATCAGCAATACTGCCAGGAAGTTCGCGGCAAGCCTTGTTCAATTTGTTAGCCATTTTTGATAAAGATTTAGAATATAAAGTTTCAGCTTCGACTCTAATAGTGTTTAAAGAAAAAAGCAAAAGCATATAGCAGTCTTTTCAAACGAAATGATATATTTTCTCTTACCTTTCTTGTAGGATGAGTATAAGTTCCTTGCCGAAGTCACCTCCTTGTTTAATGTAGCGTCGTAATTCTTCGAATCCATTTTGGCCCTGAAAATTAAAAGCAATTATTAGTAAAAACTCATTTTTAATATACAAATATGTTTATGTTTAAGTATATATCTAAGCGCATTTTCTCCAGTATTTAAAAAATTCTACAATTATTATTTAAAAACTCTAAGTTCAATAATTTACTAGAAATTTGTGTTATTCTCACCTCCCGTTTGATGCGCTTACTTTCTGGTGATGACTCATCACCTGGTCTATGTGTATATGACGATTCTAATTCGTCCATTTCATCCTCAGTCATATTATCACAACTTAGACGCAGCTCATGTACAGGGCTACAGTGTGTTTCGGGTTTTGACAGCGTACATGTTGATGTCATGATAGTATCACTATCGGCTAATGTTTTTTCCCGTGACATACTACGTCTATCACTTCTATTTTCTAATGCCACACTGCCAATAACAGAAGGTGTGGACTGTGGGTCTGAACTATTAAGATTTAAACGAGAAGCCCCCGCTCTATGCATGGGTGTTTGCCTGTTCATTGCTTCTTTAATTTTAGTACTCTCTTCTTCAAGCCAATGTTTTACACCATTCCATCCCTTCTTTATCTTCTCCTTGTTGTTATTGAAGTTAATCAAACGTGTATTTTTATTTTTCAGTAATGTAATTCGTCTCTCACTTGGCTTGAGATTATCGCGATGTTGACAATATTCCAAATCAATTTCTTGGTTAAAGTCTTCCCATTCATTGAGTTGACGCGTAATTTCGTTCAATTCATCAATGGACACAAATAAACTTTGTGCATTTAAGCTCTGACAACTTACAGATTTGAGATCGAAATCTTCTAAGGCACTTTCCTGGCTCATGACACTATTTTTTGAACCACGATCATTGATCGAAATACTACTAGCAAATATCACACTTTGCCGTTTACCATTCCGATTGATATCCAAAGAGTCAACACTTTTGAATTGCAATTGTTGTGCCAGAAATCCACCTACTTTTTTTTCCGGGCACAGTGAATCATTAGATACATTTGAATTATGCAAATTAATCATACGTGAAGGAGCGGAGTTTTCTTTATTATAATCTTTGTCTTCATTCTCGGTGGGCGCTAAACTGCACTTACTGGCACCATAAAGTTCTGGTATTTTGGGTAAATCACGGCAGTGATCTAAATCTGCAGTTGTCAAGCTTCTATTCAATTCAATGGATGGTGACTTTTGTAAATACACCTTAATTTCCGATCTATGTAAATTCTGCACAGATTTTGAATGCTGCCTTCTATTAAGTTTAGGCTCGGAGCGTATAGAACAATTCGTTTCGATATAGTTAGGCTTTGACTCGACAGGAGCTGTGTCAACGATTTCAATAGTTTTATTTTCTACTACAGGCGTATTTAAGGGTTTTATTTCACGTTCCGGGCTTGCCTGCTTCGGTGTCGTTGGTGCCAAAACAAATTTATCATCTTCCTCATCGCATGGAAGGGAATTATTACGCGGCGGTGTACTTAAAGCATCTAAATACATTTCATTCTCACTACCGGATGATGGTATTGGTGGCGATGATTGCGCAGGTTTGCAACGTATCATTGTGCTAGTGGCAGCAATGCCGCCATTAATCTGTCGTAGTCGCGCCTCTGTAACATCCAAGCGATCTGTGTCTAGTGTTGTTGTGGATATCAATACAGGGGCACCGATTTCCAAGCGATGATCATCAGAATGTGTACCGGTCATGTCGTAACTACCCGATATCATCTTTTGTGGCGACTGACTTTTGCGACCAGAGTGAGACCTTCGCGTAATCTTATTGCTGATTGTCGAGTAGCGTTTTGTGAGTTTGGTTAGGAGACTGTTGCTTGAGGAGCTGTTACAAGCGGTGTCGCTTATGTTGACATCAGGATTTGGTTTGAACTTTTGTGTACGTAAGCGATTCATTTTGCAATTTTTTATTTCTATTATCAAAAACAATTATCTTTAACTCGCAGTTTCTTAAGAAAACCTTTAATCAATAAAAAAAAAAATAATTAGACGACCTCGCAGATTTTTATTTAAGCACTTTTTTAGGTTGCGATAAAATGATTAAGTTTTGCAAATTATGAAGAATTGTTGCTTTATTAGGTTTGTATTCACGATAAATTTTATTTGTTATTTAAATTGCATAGTACATGACGAAAAGGACAATTCTAATTAACTACGAATTTGGAAAAAACCTATATTGCAACTAGTTAAAAAAGTATATGTGTTTGAAGTTTCTACATTTTTTCATTTGAAATGAAATTCAAAGCTCTTTGACATAATTTTTTTTATATAAAATTATAAAACATAGTTTACTTAAACATGATTTACTGGCACACACTAAACTGAAAACCCTTTATCTAGGAGTCTTAATATAAAATATCTGTGACTGCTCACAGAGTCAAATAACTTTTGCGAGATCAAAATAATAATATAAATAAATATGAAATATTTGAGAAAAATATTGAACATTTTCCGAATCGGAACTTTGCTTTAAAGAATAGGTATAAAATAGATTTAAAACATTTCTCATGGAATACAGAAATTACAGTGACGTGAGGATCTTTTCAGGTACAGCAGTAGTCTTTAAAAAACTTTTTATATTTAGAAAAAAAAATCCCATTACAAAGATCAAGGGATGATATCCGACCGTACTATATATTCATATTTTAATATAAACTCCATAATATATAACTAACCAGTGAAACCTAACTAGTTGAAGTCGGACCAGTAATTTTTTCCTATCAAGAAAACTGTCGTGTCTTGATTCTTTTTCTTGAGTTAGTGCTATTACGCACTTTTACTTTATAATGGCTGGGGGGCTTATCTCTACCCTACACTAGGCTTTAACTAGGCTAAGAAATCATATCATTTAAATGTCTTTTAGTTGATGACGGACCTTAAATCCATTTTAATGAACGTAACATAATTCGTATTAAAAATAATAACTAAGGACTAGCAATATGGCAAAGTTAATGGGTATGTCCGTTCAAGGCAGCGTTCATTTAACAGAGCTTTAACTATAGTAATCATACATATATTTAAAATAGATAAGTAATCTGTGTGTCGATTTCTATGAAAAATGGAAATTATTTTATTATTGCATTAGCTTAAGCTTAACAGCTACTGTCATAAAGTCACCTAATTGCACCAAATATGCATTCAAGTAATTCAAAACAAAAACTTTCTCAAAAATTTAAATTACACTCCCTGCTATAAGTAAAACGCATTCTAAATATATTTTAAAAAAATTAAAAACATTTTACCGACAATACTTGACTTAAATGAAGCCTTAAGCTGATTTAAATGGCAAGAACGCGACCCGGTAATGCAAAAATTTGCAAAAAGCTCAGAAAAGTATTTGACTAACAGCATTGGGGCTACAAGTATTGCTATGTTGAAATGGTTCAGTGATGGTTTTAGCTGCAACTTCTGCTTGGAGGTTCCAGTAGTAGAAATTGTGGGTGATGCACTCAACTGTCATATCATAACGCATGGCGATGTTGTTCTTTAGGTCAAAAATTTCATAGTGCCTTGCATTTTTCTTCAGGTTTTTCAACTATTTGCATTGTAACCATTTCAATTGGCATTTATTGATTTCCACATAAAACACTATTATTTGTTGCTTTTAATTAGCATAGAATTTTCAATCAATAAATACTTTCGTATGTGCTAATCACTTTTTAATACCATGAAAAATAAATTGTTTGAAAAAAAGATTATTTTGTAAATATGTTACCAGAACATTTGACAATCAAATTAGAAATAAATGAACTCATGAAATTTTCGCTTATTGCATTTTAATCCAATAAGTAAGATATATTTATCTTAGATGGACTGAAAATGTATTACTTATCAAAAAAAATTGTAAATTATAGATAATAACGAAAATAATTGTCTTTATTACTGCAAGGTATAATTATAGAAGTTTTTAAATAGACTTTAGTCTGATCGTATTGATTTATCTTTAATTATTTTTGTACACATTTTATTACATTTTTTATGTCCCACCATTCTTACTGACTAATTTATGTATTCCTCAAAAGCTTTGTGATAATTCGATGACTGATCTTAGATCTTCGTACCGCCCCAACGCGACTAGAGATTATTCTGAGATTAGATAGTGCTAAGTAGGGCAGAATATCGGTTTTCATGAATAGCTTCAGGGCTCTGTCCCTTTTGTATTTTTTGACCGGGTCTATTCTAATATCTCTTAGCAAGTCATTTGTGCGAATGTACCAAGAGACTTTGAACGCAGTTTAAATCTTTGAATTAAGAAAAAAATAATTATCGGATAGAGATAATTTTGCTGAATAGTGTGTATGTAATAGCACCTCATAACGTAATGTTAACAATTTATTGTTGACAAATAAGCTTTTACATAAGAAAAAAGTTATCATTGATTTTTTTAAATAATCCCTAACTGTTATTTGCTAGTATTCCTTAAAAACTCGAAAAATATCTATAAACTATATATATTTGTGGTAATTTTACAAACATATTTTTATAAATATTTTTTGAAATCATTATCACACATTATTTTGCATCCTAAAAGTAGGCAATTATTTTCTCAAAAATGCTTTAAATTGATTGGAAGCTATTCATACTATTATTCAGTTTATACTATTCAGTTAACACGTATGGTATTCGTAGGATAATAGTTTCAATCCATTGAGTATACTTTATGTGCAAATAATTATACATTCTATTATGAACTACATTTCGATCCAACTGCATATCTTTCTGCATTATCTCTAGCTGTCAGTACTTTAAAGTTTTACACTTATTTACTGCTCATACGGGGTAGATAAAAAAAGTTAGACCAATAGCCTTGCGCACCAAAGCTAACTTAAGCACAAATAATAGCCCGCTGTGATACAACGAATCAGACACTATTCGTACGACAGACCTGCAGAGCTAGGATACTAACGGCGTGGATTTAAGAAGGAATTATGCCCACATTCAAGTAGAAGGAAACCAACCTAACTATTGGGACAGTTAGAAAAGAACCCAGAAAGATTTTGAAATTTTTCCAAATTAATCAATGATGCTGACACATGAGTCGGCGTACAGTTTCCTGCTCAATCGCTAAATCATAACTCCAACAAAAGTTAGAATGTAGGACAAGGCTTATGTATACCTTCCTTAACATATATGCAATGACCTATCAGCACCGTCGCCGAAGGAATGAGTTGATTTTATTGGGAAGAGATGTACTGTTTTCTTTCTGCAGCTTTTGCAGGTCACTATTGTGATCCTTGTCATACTCAAAAGGATCCTTCTTCTTAGTAAATTGTAGTCTAGCAATGTAAGTGGACTTTCAGAATGTTTTGCTAATTTTAAAAAATTACTTGGACAACTTTTATTGAGATCAGTATTTGTTTTTTTTTGCAGAGTATGTTTCTGCGTAATTTATGCGTTATCTTATTCCCTTGTATTTTTTGGCTTACAAATCAATCCAAATCAATAAGATTGGTCACTCATAGATTTCAGGTTAATTTTGCATTACTTCGCTAGCTCTGATTTTGTACTGTGGATGGATAGAGTTAGGATAACAGCTCTATTGTTTAAGAAAATTACAATCTATTGACAACAGACATTCGTTTCCGCGATTGAGTAACAATCTGATATAGATTGCTTCATCCATGTTACATTTCATCTTTGAATTATTTACGAAGATATGCTAACCCCATTTCACTGCGTTAAATCCTTACCCTAAGAGTGACGGTGAGTTTGGATATAAACCATCTGGTATATGACTAAATTTAGTTTTATATACAAAATATTTAAAAATCATTCATTGAATTTTTAAAATTAAATATTTTCTATGACATTTCAAAAAAAAAAAATAAATAAATTTATTCGAATTTATGCTTTTAAATAATTTGTAGATCGGACTTATTAAATCCATATTTTCAATTTGGAATCCAGTGAAATAATCGCATTTGTATATTTTATAGAATGCAATCAATTAGGCAATATCATTTTCAAAAATATTTCACACCTGTACTGTGCTCATCTTCTAATTTTAATACACAGTTTACACGGAGAAATATTTCTCATGATGACAGGCGAATAACGGCAAGTGGATCTTAATATAAAATTTTAATCATCATACATATTTTTATTTAAATGATCAAATTTCTCTAGAAAGGACTTGTCATTGGTGTGTACATTAAAGATGACGACAAGGTCCCTAAATTAACAACCAGTGGCGAAAAATTTGATGATCGCGTACAGGGCAAACTCACGGAATTGATAAGAGAGTAAGTTGAGAGAATATAAATTGAAGCAAGTATTCCAATATAACATATATATATTAAACACAGATGGAGTATAACAGGTGCACTAGGCAAAGGAAAAGTTTTTAATAATTTAGACCCCGAATATCGATCTGTAGCTGTAGTTGGCGCCGGTAACGATGGTGTTGGATACAATGAAATGGAAGTGATTGATGAAGGAATGGTGAGTTAGAAAATAATTTTGCAATCCATGAGTAAATATTATTAGATTAATAAAGTTTTTGATATTTATAATTAAAATAGTCATTTTTTAAAATATTAGAATAATTCGTAAACGTAATTTTGTAGGAAAATGCTCGTGTAGCTGCTGGTATAGGTGCACGTAGTTTACAATATCAGGGTTGTTCTGAAATATTTATGGACTCCCTAGATTATCCCGAACAAGCAGCAGAAGGTGCCGCCTTAGCTATGTATCGATATTCCGATTTTAAACGTCCAAAACATCGCATACCTCTTCCAAAGCTAGAATTATATGATTCTCCAGATGTTGATGCTTGGACTCGTGGTTTATTTAAGGCGGAAGCACAAAATTTAGCGCGACGTTTAACCGATACTCCAGCAAATCAAATGACACCCACTGCTTTAGCACAGGCTGCAGTAGATGCATTGTGTCCTTGCGGAGTCTCTGTTGAAATTCGTACAATGGAATGGATTGAACAAGTGAACTTAAATTCGTTTTTAGCAATTGCAAAAGGTTCGTGTGAACCACCAGTGTTACTTGAAGTTTCTTACTGTGGAACATCACCAGAGGATAAACCCATACTGCTGCTAGGCAAGGGCATAACATTTAATAGGTAATACCATAATGTTCCTTACAAGTTCTTATAACACAACATATAATATAAATATTAGTGGTGGTCTCTCTTTGCGCAAAGCTTTGCGCATGGATCAATATCGTGGTTCTATGGCTGGTGCTGCAACAGTCATAGCTGCAATACGCGCAGCAGCAGCTCTGTCATTGCCAATTAATGTTACTGGTATTTTACCAGTGTGTGAGAATATGCCCTCAGGCATGGCAGTAAAACCCGGTGACGTTATAACTTTATTAAATAAAAAAACAATGGGTATTCGTGTATGTATTCTGAATATAAAAATAAATCATTTGAAATTTACTTTAAAAATACCTCAAAAATTTGCTTCTCCTAAACAGGATATTGATAAGGCCGGTGTTGTTGTGATGG
>NC_051846.1:207414447-207424716 GCF_002237135.1 Teleopsis dalmanni
AAGTTATACGTACATGATTATAATCCGAAGTAATGGGATAATAGAATAGCAGTTTTCTTAATTTCTATAAAATAATTTTATTTAAGTTTTGATTATTCTACGAATACGTTTGTTTCATCAATTGAAATATTGAATTAAATTCATTCTTTAGTTAGGAAATCTGCAATATTTTCCCCAACAACTTTTCCTATTCATAAGTTGACATACATAATTTACAAAGATCTATACGTACAAATGCAAATGAATGTCATTAATTTATAACTAAATAGATTTTGCTTTGGCAGCATGTTATTCTGGTAGGAAATCACATTAAAAAGCTAAAACAAAAAAGAATTTTGACATTAAGACATTTCAAAAAAGAAAATTACCAGCAACTTTCTAGTCAAGTCTGATCTGGTCCATGTTTGATATGAACATTTTTTTTATTAAAATATCGTTTACATGTGTGAGGCTGAGATATTTTTCTATAACTCAGATTCTAAAACAAGAAATTTAGCGAAATTGATTTGAAAACTGTGAACAAAACAGCATTTTTATTAGGCCATCAAAAGAAACCATGAAATACGATATGATAAGAATTGTGACAAAAAATAAAAATTGATTAATTTTAATTTTAATTAAGAATTAAAATTTTAAGTCTCATCATTCAATTTTCTCTTGCGTTGCTTTTATACGATTTCTAATTTATTCAGATTATATGAGATCTACGAGTAGTAATGACCAAAAAACAAAAATATACCCAAAAAATTATTGCAAAAATTTTATTTACTGTTAATAAAATCAAATTATATATACGCATTAGAATATAATAAGTACAAGTAATTATTAATAATATTATTGCAGTTATATTTTAGCTTTATACTAAAAAAAAAGAGTTGAATTTTCTTAATTTGTGTAAATTAAAAAAAATTTGAAAATATTCCTTCTCCACAAAAAACAAAAAAACAGTGTAATAAATAATCTTTCTATATATCAATAATTATATAATATAAATAGCATCGAAAGTATATATCAAAAAGCATCTCTGACCTAAACTAATTTGTAGGAGCTATGAATGATGGTAATATATCTGAGTTTTTAATTGAAAAATATATAACTCTGCCTACCGCTTCAAAAAAAAATCTGTTGTAGCGCTCCTATAAAAAGTAACTTATATTCATATATATTCATATAATATAATTTTTACAAATATAAGCCCGTAGTAATGTGTCAAAATCTCGTCTCCAGATTAAGCTCTCATTAACATTAACTTATTAACTTGATCCAAAAGTTCAAAAAAATGTTAAAAAGGAAAAAATTTGTAAATTTGATGAAATGATATGACTGATTTGAAAGAAAAATTGTTTATACTAGTTTTACTCCTTATATATAGGGAGAATCTTTTGTTTTTTTATAAAATGGACAACAAGTAATTTAAGAAAGTAAAAACCTTTATTGAAAACTTCGAGCAGAGTTCCTTGAAAAAAATTTTCAATCAATCGGCATATTCTAATTTAGAAAATTCTTTATATTTCTAAATGATGCGTCACTTGACTATATTTATATCACCTACACTACTGCACTATTATTATATTGAGACTAGTTGAGTCAGTGCACTTGAGCACTTTTGCTCTCTATTAACTGCAATTTTCTTCATAACCCTTTTCTACACTTTTACTGGATTATTGTTTATCACTTCATCAGACTAAGCAATATTTGTCCTCAGATCTGCATACCTCTTCGAAGAACCTGTAACCATTTGGAGATTCGATAACGCGGTGTTAGTAAGCCTGTCAGTTTTCGTAATTAATTTCAGGGCTCTATGCATTAATATTGGAATAATATTAAATCGTTTTTATATCAAGTTTTGAATTTTTTAAATTAAGTGTAATAACAATCAAACATGGATTGATTGGAACAACTTATAATATTATACATAATATATAGTATAATGTATTTTCAGTTATAAGTTTTTTGTCATATCATATAATTATATTTTTCTGGATTCTAAAATTTGTTAGAATTGTAATGATAATTCATTTATATTTCAAAATAAATCAATTGTAATACCATAAATATTTTACTTACCAGTTTGATGTTGCAAAAGTAAGTTCTCGTATATTCGCTTTCTCTTCTCGAAATATTGTTAAATAAAATTAAAATCACAATTTCGGTAACACTTGTTAACACTTCTCCTTGAAAATGCTCAAATATCTTAACTAATTTTTTTCAAATCTCCTTCCTTTTTCTTGTGTTTTTTAATTCAATATTTAGTACGTTTTTTTTAGATAAATTTCAACGTTGGATTTTTTGCGCTATTAACGAAAATTGAGCTCAATAACTTTCAATTCCTTTTGGCCAAAATAAAAGTGGCACAATTCACAACAACAAAAACAACAATAACGACAACAACAGTAGACACAGAAACAAGCCAAGAAAAGATACTTAGGGTACCACCACATCGACTTAGAGTCAATCGGTCCATACAAAAAAGCGAAAAATTAAAAATTAAAATAAAAAAATAATCAACAAGTCTTGTGAGTGAGTGAGTGAGTGAGTATCTGCAACCACGACTTTGCTACGGCTTGGCTTAGCTTGCAACGTAGACAATCAAGTTTCTTTTAAAATTTTTAATTTTATTTTTAAGTGAATTTTTTCTTATTTTATTTAATATTATGACTTTTATGTATTGTATATATTGAATGATTTTTCATAAATCTTTTGGGTTTGCTGGTGTTTTGTTGTGTTGTTGTGTGTTGTGTTCTGCTCTGTTCTGCTCTGTTCTGTTTTGTGTATTGTTTGGATTTAGTAATCAAAAACGGCTAAAGCCTTTTGCCCCTTGGGTGCGAATATTCTACAAAATTCTTAGTAAAATCGCACTTTTTACTTTTATTTCAGATTCAGATTTCAAGTGTGAATGCACTTGATATCTTATTTCTTTGTTGCTGTTATGGTGCCATAAGCAACGACGACCAGCGCCACCCGCGACATATGTTAAAAATCGAAAAACATAAAACCGAAAAAAAATTTGACGCGGATGAGGTGGATTAATATATAGATTCAACTAACCTGAACTGAAGAGGAGTGGAACAGAGTATTGTTGTCTTTCATCGTTGACTGTCAAATCATATGAGTTTGAAAAAATGATTACAAACATATATATATATATATATATTTAAATATGAAAACATTCATAGACAATCGAAAAGACATAAAATTCGAGTCAAATGAAACAATCTTTTGTTTATATAAAATTTTAATTTGACTTCTTTTATTTTGTAGAAAATTTTGATTGTTTTTTTTAAGCAAAATGATACTTTAGATAAATAATATTAAAATTTGAAATAAATCACAACATTAAATGCAATGCGTACAGTTTTGCTACCAACTAAAATGATTGGAATGGTATAGCAGAACAAATAACTTACGTTAAATAACAACCCAGTTTTTTTTAAAACAAATAAGATATGTGTTGAATAAGCTATATATTTCAGTATATATGTATTATCTGAACTATGCTGTTCAATTATTTTTTAAATTAATTTATACTATTTAAAATATAGTTTTTTAATGTTGCACTCGTATTAATAATATATCAACTTTTAACGATTTTCTCGAACACTTTTTATTTGAAATTTATATAAATATTAATAAATTTAACTACATATTAGCACACATATGTATTTCGTTTGTTTTTAATTTTTATTTATAAAATCGTGAAAAGTATTCCTTCAAAAACGTTTGTTGACTTCATTCTTCGGCTGCAGAAATCAACACAACTTTTACGAACGACCGTCAAAACTTGACTGCTTCCTGCTGAACAAAACAACGTCGTACATGCTTGCTGAGCAAATCTTATTGACAAAGTAGCGGCCGAGACGACATACTCAGAGATCAACTCTTCTCTTCCAAGTTGGTCTGCTATACTTGTTGCTTTGTCTGCAACTTCATCTTCACATTGTTGTTTTCAGCTCAGCATTCGCTCATACAACTGAGCTGTTCGACTTTAGTATTTACTTCTAATGCTCTCTCTCCTTGCACGAGTTTCTCCGTTGTGCGTTGTGTCAAAGCATAGCCGATAAAGTGCTTCAACAAAAAATTGGTTGCAAGCAGCTGATTTCAAAATGTATTCAAATCGACAGTTATAAATTTTGAGTAAATTTATAAAATTTAAATTTATATTATTTAAAAAATATTTATAAAATTTTGTTTTTAATATTTTTTTTTCAACTTAATTTTTTTACTAAAAGTTTAAAACGAGAAAATATTAATTTTGACTTTATCAAAACTTTTATACTCTTTATGTATTATAGATTATTGGATTGATTGTCCAATTTATGAGCCCCAAACATAAGCTTAAATTTAATTCAATAAATTATGCACTAATAATAAGAATTAAATAAATAAAAATAAATAATTAGAAATACGTAATAATCTCGGAAATATTTTCCGAACAATAAAACGATACAGACAATTGTGAAACCAAGAAGATCTACTTACCCACATGAATGACCTAATACAGCGAAAATCGAAAAGGAAAGTAATTCGATCGTCACTATATGGATGTGT
The DNA here is from genome assembly GCF_002237135.1 of Teleopsis dalmanni. Lineage (NCBI taxonomy): Eukaryota > Metazoa > Arthropoda > Insecta > Diptera > Diopsidae > Teleopsis > Teleopsis dalmanni. The sequence continues at coordinate 207,418,996 of NC_051846.1, forward strand.
AGGCCTCAAACTCTACTATACGCCAGCTAGAAATTGCACAAAGCCAGGTTCCTCAGGACCACAAGTTTGATCCGATCAAAAAATACATAAAAGATAGAGCCTTGATACTATTTACGAAAACTGACATACTTATCAACACCGCGTTAACGAATTTCAGAACGATTATAGGCTCCTCGATTACAGGTATGTAGATCTGAAGTCAGTTATTGCTCAGTCTGATAAAGTGATAAACAATAATTCAGTCAAGGCGTAGAGGGGTTATGAAGAAACCTCGCAGTTGATAGAGACTAAAAGTGCTGAAGTGCACTGATTTAACTACCGTCAACATAATTACAATCGTACTTGCTTCTTCTGTTTTCAGTTATTTTCAACTGCACATATTGACCAAAACACTATCAGGAAAAGTGATTTTTCCTCCTGATACGGTTCTATTTGCAAACTTAAAATTAGTAAAAAAATTTTAATTCTGTTGGATGTAATAGTTGTAATAACTGTATTAATACCAACACTGTTTTGGTTTGCATTGGTACACAAATTAGAATGTCCATAAAAACTCTTTCTCTTGGCAGCCTCCCTCCTCTCATCCTTGTCTTATTGACCTAATCAATTCCAACCAGACATCTCCTTGGCTACACTAAAAACTTGGATATGCTTCATATGCAATTAAGTAAAATCTAGTAATATCACATTAATCCCTTGCAATAAATCAGACGCGTTTCGTTTATATCCACCCAAAATTGAATGACGAATAGCATGGATATTCAAAGGACAAGGTACTTGCCGGGAGTGATTAAAGAACTAACGTTGCTAATAAATTTAAACAAAGTATAATTTACCGTTTTTTCTTTAGATATACATTTTAAACAGTTGATGCAAACAACAAATAATTAATTCGTCATCGTACAGAGTTTTTCTTGTTCTTAACAGTTACGAATAAATACAAAATAGACGTATATAATAAGTGTTGTAAAGCAACTAGAATATTACGCAAAATGTAACTGATAAGATCATTCAGCTGTGTAATTCAAATCCGAACACTCTTAGCAGTACTTTAAAAATAATTCTCAGAGATTAGAATTACTCCTTAAATACAAAAGTTAATAATTAAATATGGGGTCACCAGCAACAATAATTGAAGCAATCAATTGAAGCAATTCTGATCGATGAAATTCTAGAAATAACAGCACTTGTTCCTCTTATGAAGTCTCCGAAAGTAGTAACTAGTTGTGATTATGTACGGATAAAATTAGCAACAGGAATGAAGCGATTAACCAGTTAATGTAACCAGCACATAAATAAATATGTACTTAAAGTGAGTCCTAACATATGAGATGGTCTGTAGCCGCATCAGTGTGGACTTTATATAGTCTAATGTATTCAACTTTATGGTGTATTTGTACAGTGCCTTAGATATCTTCAGTTAAGACACACCAAACCAAATGATGTGCGGTCTATGCGCCACTAGAGAAAGTTGACATTAAAAAGATGAAATCCAAATGCAAAGGTCCAGTAACACTATGCTTACACTGTGCTAGCAAAGCTATATTTACCTAATTGTTCATATAAAGATGATAAAATTCGAAAGCGTTTAACATAGTCTCTATATACGCTTTTAGTCAATGACAACCTACTACTGAAATCACACGAGAATCTTGTTTGTAATTTCAACTGTCAAAAACCTTAATTTTGTATTGACAGCAACATTAATTGACAACTAAAATTACAAACATGACAACTAAAATTACAAACAAACCTCTCGGGTATATCTAATACAAACATCCAACCCTAATCCCACAAAATGGTACTATAATTCAAAGTATAAAAAGCTATTTGAAGAAAATGGAACAGAATAATATTATGACGTATTGGTCGCCAGCTGTAACTTAAAGAATCAAGGACAGTTATAAATCTAATAAAGTCAATGAGTTTAAAAAATATTATCGTAAATGTGTTATGAATATCGTAAAAATAATACCTAAAAAATTCCAGCAAACTTAAAATTTAAAGCACAGCTAAAAAGTATGCAACAATTTCTGATATTCTTCCATAAATTGAATCCGTATATTTGAAAGTTGATATTAAATTAATTTATTTAATATTTAAATACTTTTAATTCCGAAATTATTAGTTTTTTAAACTATGAAAGTATTGAAATTTTTACGTAAACTTTATTAAATAGCAACATACAACTGTGTATGTAGTAAATATCACAATTTTATATAAAAACACTCTTGGCAAAGATATTACGACTGATTCTCATTAACAATTGTAACATTAAAGTATATCCTATTATCACTAAATTAAACGAAAAACAAAAAAATACACTATATAAATCATTTTATTATTTTTTATATACCATATATCGTTTAACTTTAATTTACAATCTACTAAGGAATTAAAATATTTACTTTGTACGAAAATAATTAACTCAAGTTAAATGCAAATTAAAATTATTTTACTATCGATCCTGCAAATACCCGCCACGTCGTTTATTTAAAAAAAAAGCTTAAATGTATGCATTTTGATGATTGTAAAAAAGCGTTTTTAACTTTCATCACCACACGATTTCAATATATTGTAACGAAACTGAAACAGAACTGAAATATGTGTAAACTATATTGTCAATCGGATATATATTCAGGATATATATGTATTGCATATTTGGACTTCAGATCTGTACAGTCAATTCAATTTTCGATGACAAGGTTCGTATTTTCATTTTATTATGATACTCTACCAAATAACCTGTTAATTAATTTCATTTCCGAACATGCTCTCCATTGGATGGAGTTCCAAAGCAATTATAAATAACTTTAAAATTTGTTAATAATTGTATTTTATTTCGATTTGTATATTTTTTATGAATACTAAATAATATATATCACATTCGGTTTCTTACAAATTAGTCAACAAGTGCTTGGTTCGTTTCAAAGCAGTGTGCGATCTTTTAAAACCCACCTTCTTTAAAAGATCGCATGCAACGTCTAGAAGCGATTAATTTCAAGCTTATTTTTGGGCACATCTCTTATCACAGGCACTTCCACTCGACTGTAAAAAGAAAGTTTTAAAGTATAAAAAATCGCGTCGAATATAAAATTGTGGTATTTTAAATGTCTAGACCAGTACCGAAACATATTTGTCATGTACATCAAAAGACAAGTGAAGACAGTAAAAAAGCTTTCTTTATTACTCGTACAAATACTTTTTATTGATAATTAAAAGAGAAATTTCTTATTTTGCAAAAAGCATTATCTTTATATATAAAATACATATATAAATAGACTAAGATACAAATACAAAACAACATATACACATACACATCTACAGCGACATATATATTAATATATATATACAAATACAATATTGTAATTATCAATATAAACACAGAATACAAGGGATGTATATAGAAAAGTTTATTTAAATTTAATGTCAAAATATAAAGTCATTTCAAGGACTGCTTCTTTAAGTTTTTGAGGATTAAATTCTTTCCTCTGCGATGCATCTTATAGTGATTGATATGAGATTTTTTAAATTTCTTGTGGAGTATGTATGTGCATATGAAGTGATACTTATGTTTGAGATTTTTTTGGACATATATATAATAATATAAAAGATACTTCTGTTCTTGAAGAGGTTTTTCTTGTTGTGTGAAAGAAGATCTGTTATTGAAATTAAATAAATTAGACATGAAAATTACGATCTAAAAATGCATATTGCGTCCAAAAGGAAGATGACACCATTAATGATCATCAACGATCCGGCAGCTAGAGCATAACGACGGTTCTCTTTATTGAATCCAAACCATTTATCGTCCTGCCATTGTTCAATTACTAAGATACCAGAGATGATGAAGAGCACACAACCGACTATCGAAAATAGAGCGTTCATGCGTTTTTCCACTTGTGAGTCCAGAATGTGACCTGAAAAATAATTCAAGAATTTGTTTAGCAACGATTCAAATTTTTTTATTAATTTATCTAAAAAAGTATAGAATTTTGATAGCAAGTCTTACCAATGAATAAGACAGCACAGATAATTGTGAAACCAGCAACAGTACCGCATACGATCATGTATCGACTAGAGAGCGTGCCAACAGTTTCCCATAAGATAATACAGACCACGGCAATCACCTTAAAAAATTGAAAAAATTATTATATAATTCTTTAGATAATTATGTTCAGATTTCTAGGAAATAAATTAGATCAGTTTTTGTTAAATTTATCAATTTCTGTTTTATTTAATTCAATTAATATAATAAATGAGATAATTATATATGTTCTTAAAAGCGAAAAGTCTAACTGCGAAATATAACAAGTGTATCAGCTATAAAAATGGCCCCAGTAATTATGGCCATCGCTCCAGCAGCTATAATTGTATTTTTGTCTTTTCTAGAAGTGTACGCCGTACTCCATTGGTCTACAATTACTGCGCCAGAAGATACAAACATTATGCAGGCACCAATGCTGAAAAGCAAATCAATACGTTTATCTACAGGCGTTGGAGTGCCTAGCAGGTGGCCTAACAGATAAATAGAATTATAATGAAATTTAGTGAAATTAATTGATTTCATTAATTCAACAGCCAAATACGATTAAGCCAAAGTATTCAATATAATATCTATAATTACCAATAAGTAATGCGCTGCAAATAATCATATAACCTGATAATGTGCCACAAACCAACATTGCTTGGCTTGTGTAGCTGTGATCAGATACATTTTCGATAAGAATGACTATAGTGAGTATGAAGACCTGTGGAAATAAACCAATTTCACTTCAATTAGCCTCTCATACATATCTATTCATAAAAAAGTATAGAACCTTCACAGCACAATACGAATCGGCAACTGATAGTTAAGAAAGATAATTTAGGGAACTCTAGTTTCTATTTAGAAGCAATTTAGTAAGCATAGAATATAATAGATGACAAGTACTAATGCTTTTAAATAAAAAAACATTCACAACGTTAATGTAATAGATATATAATATTATTAACTTAATAATAAGTAATTTTGCTGTTTATTAAATTTTAATATACAATAGTTTTTCTAAGAGTACTTAAACACAATAAAATAGAATTTGTAAATTTTTAACATGTGATTGAAGCGAAGATAGACGATAATCAGCGCATCATTTATATATACTCCAACTGACATATGAAAGATGAAATTCTACATAAAATTAACAGTACTTAAGAATACATAAACACATAATACATAAGAATACATAAGAATAATGTGTAATTATTTATTAGAAGGAACACTGTTTTCACTTACTAATTTTGCCTTTCATTATTCTGTGATATAAGCCATTGTATGGAAATATTGTAATAATGGCCAAAACTGATTACGATTAAAACATTTTCGATGATTTAGAGAATTTTCGATGGTATACTATTGTTCCCAGTTTTCCTAAATCCGTTTGGCTTCCAATAAATCCCATTATAAAAAAAAATTAATATTGTTTTTGAAAGCGTTAACTTCTCCAATAATGCCTTTTATAATATATTTTTAATATCTAAGGATATTAGTAGGTCAGTCTGCCAGCATAACCTAAGACCAAAAGGGTCACTCGTAAACCATTAAGGCCCATTGTTATTAGTGAATTTTATTAGGATTTCAACAGAAACCTCAAGTATGTGCTTCAGTCAGGTAAAACTGACAGCCCTCAAATATTTTTGTCGACTTCTCGAGAAAACCGGACAGCTATATAGCAGGAAGGT
>NC_051846.1:207424816-207435865 GCF_002237135.1 Teleopsis dalmanni
TTCCTAAATACTCGTACCAGCGATTTTCTTATTGTTAACTAATTGTAAAATAAAATTGTAAATGTGAATGTGAATGTGGATGAAATTGGAGTCTTAAAACATTATTAGCCATGATTATGTAAATTATAGGTAAAGTGCCACAAGTGGCAAATTGATTGTGCATCTGTGCAATTATTATATTTAAGGTTTTTATTTAAGAGAAAACGTTTGTAAAGTTCACTGAAGCTTTAGTAGATTTTATAACCGTAGGTGAACATAAAGTCTTTTCTCTTACTTCAATAACAGCAGTCTTGATTATATTAGTAACAGTAATAACAAATAAACAAGAAAATGAAGACCTTTTACCTCTCTGTATAGCAGTTTTAAAATGATTAAATACTTTATATCCTAATTAGTAATAAAATTTTATGGACACTAATGTTAGACTCCAAAATAAATATATAAAGTAAAAGTAAGAGTCTTCATTTACTACACGCGGGCACTAAGACTAACAATAACAAAGTAATTTATGTATACCTTAAGTATTACTTACTAATTATTTATATGGCTTAAAAGTAGGTCCATCAACAGAGTTATTACTTAAACTAATTTTTTCTTTTCATTATTTTAAATTTGCTTTTTTGTTACACAAATATATTTGCTTCAAATATTTCTTGAGTGTATGCCTTGACATCTTTTACAAAATCAGAAAGGACACCCAAGTCTTCTTCAGATACTATTTACTACATTTCTACAACTTTCCCTGTATACTTGCTATAAAATTTGTAGCGTATTTCTTTCAGTATTGAACTGAATTCTACAAATGAGTAGAGTTCATCACACAATTTTTCAAATTGAGAGTCTTGATGCATATAAGAGTTTTATATATTGTCAGAGCAAGCTCCCCAACTTTATTCGTACAATATTTCTAAGATTTCTTCCTCTGCAAGCTCTGTAAGAGTGTTTTTCCTATAGAACTTGAAGTGTATTTCAGTTAGTATTGGTTTCAATCCTATAAATTTAATATGAGTATAGTTCATCATAGGATCTTTCAACTTGAAAGACTTGATTCAATATTTTTCACTTTCTTGATTCAACAAAGAAAAGTGAAACTCTATTTGCACACAAGGCTCTGGTGTGCAAGACCGTAACTTTAACCTGACCTGACTTTGTGGTTTGCCGTAACCCATTAAAAAATTTCGGGCCTATTATATGATATGAAGTTATTATTGCTCATGCTAGATAAATAATGTACTGACATAGTAAAATTATAAATTGAATCTTATAGTGTAACCTAATACGAAAAAGATTATTTTTATCATTATTACGAGTACTAGGGGATGTTATGCACTGCGATGTAAAAAGTCTGTTGTGCTAACCCCAGTTGCCTTAAAGAATCTGATCATTTTGAATAGTTTCATTTTGTGCCATATGTGTATGTTGTATAGGGTAATGAAACTGTCCTCAATATAGAAGACTACTACTGATCAGTTTAGGGCATTTACAGAGAATTTGTTCAGCGGGCTTACATATACTGATCTCTACCTTTTTCAGAAATCCGAATGACCAATATCCGCTCTGTTATTTCAGACTGTCTTGGATAGGTTATTCGGTTTTAGAGTCTGTTTTAAACCTATATTGTTTCTCGAGTGGTTCTGAAATTAAGATTTCTCCCTGTTTCTGAACTTATCGATTTATTTCACTTATAACGCCTTATAACTTATTTTCACTTTATAAAGTATATGTAAAATATACCTATGAGAATTGTATATAATTCAAAATATTTTTTAAGGTATGCAAGTAGTTTCATTCATTTGTAATATATTAAAGTATCTTGTCAGATTTGTGGAAAAAAATATCAAGATAAAGCAAAATTCCGATGCTTTACAATTAGAAAACAGAACACATAATGCTCTCTATTTGAAAGTATGTATACGATTTATACATAATTTTATCAGTCATACATCATATATCACCATAACTGTAAATTAATTTAAAAAACTGCCTCAAATTTGTTAATCTTCAACAATTAATCTACACGACAAGACGTGTCAATGTTAGATTGAATTTAAAATATATGAGCAAAGTGCCGGCTCAGTTTTTGCGAAGAACAATTAAAGTCATTCATTAACTTAAAAATATTTTTAAACCTGCTCCGAACACAGTAAAATTATTTGTTATTATTTAAACAAATGTTAAGGGTAACAGCGCCACTAAAGAACCCCATAGTTTTCTAACTTACATAGTTTTTTTAACTTTATTGATAAGTTTTACTATTATAGTTACAGGTATAAAGTTAGACTATCTGTGAGGGCTATCTGTGTAAGTTTCTAAATGAATCTAAGTAGATCGGGCAGAGAAAGAGCATAATAATTATTGATACCTAATATAACATAATTCAAAATGTCCATATCCTCGAGACATGATTGAATTGATGAATCCGTGATGATGAGCATATTGGCTATGTGAGGTCCATCTACGGTGACTTAGGTCAATTCTCTGAATTTCAACAAATTTTGGTTTTTTCTGTTTAATTAGAAATCTTTTTTTATAGACCACCGAATGTACAAACGAATAGTTTCATTTTTTAATTAATTCAGAAGATTATTTCTATGTTAGATATCAATATGTGGAGAAAAACTAATGTGATTAATTATCATTTATTTTTGAGTAAAGAACAAGATAAACCCATCATTAGGTAATATTTAACGCTCTTGTATTATAGCTCATTGTTACCAATATTTGGAAATATGCGCTTTAAAAGTAGCCGGAAATATCGTCAAAAAAATTGGTAAACAATGAATTTAATTGCACAATCAAAATATTGAGTTTTGTAAATTTATTGTGTTTACGACATAACACATAATTATTTTTTTTAATATATAGAAATATTCGGATTTATATTCGTATTAAACTTTAAAGGCATAACATAAACAAATTTATGAATATTTTTGGCTAGCAATTTGAATGAGTGTATCACTACACTTTTCTCAGGTACTTTGAAAATTTTTTATTATATAGTGGTAAAAAAAATGTTATTTATCAATATTAATGCATAAAACCGAATAATAGACACTGTGTCGAACTATAGCACCTTATCTTATATAAGATAATATAATATTTTTGAAGTCCTAGACTTTCATTTAGTAATATTTAAACAAAATTCTATGTCATATGTTAACGGCAGCCTAAATGTTTATATTCTGAGTAACACGTAAAAATTTATGCTCAAAAACAGTTACAACAATTAATCGTTTAACAGTCAGAGGGTAACTAAAATAGCAGCGCCACCCTATTTCTCAAATGAACTTAACAAGTTTTTTTTTGAATTTTTTTGTTGTATGGTAACATTTTAGATAAAATACTTTTGCAAATTTGTTTTTAAATGCGCAATTTAGAATTTTAGTTCAAATAAATTAATTAAGAAAATTAACACATTTTTATTTGCTATATTTTATGGTAAGCCGGCAACAATTTAGTTTTTTTTATTAACAAACAAACGAGTAGTATCCGTAACAATATAGGTAACAACAAGTGCTACTGTTTTAAATAAAAAACTTAAAACAAACCGAACAAAATATTCCATTATCGTTAGAAAGATATTAATAAAGAGTTAAGTGGAACCACTTGTCAGTTGACACCCACAAAGAATTTGCAACGCCTAATACAACCAACTCAATTCATTCTATAAGAAATTCTTTTAATTTGATTCTTTAGAATCAAATGCATGCTTCATCTAATTGTAGGTGAAGATACAGGGTGTTTACTGACTAATATTCAAATTTATTCGATATGTAAATGATTAAAAACAAGATTTCAAGAATTTATGTAAATAAATGCATATTAAAAAGCTGAGTAAAGTATTTGTTTAGACAAAGTGTACCTTGTATAGTTGAGACACCAATTTATTGATGGATCGACTTACATTCAAATGCCGACATCTCAATGATGTGTACATTTGAAAATGACCGCAAATGACTTGCCATTCTAATCATAAATAAATTTTGTATAAATTCTGTTTAACTTGTATATTCAAATACAATTAATCCACAGGTGCCTTTGATGAAGTGTTTGCTCTTGTTTGCTTAATTATTTCTGTATTCAATTTATTCTTAATTATTCAAGCCATAAAACAATTTAGTCCTCAACGTGACTTCAACTTTGCTTTTGAGTACTAACAACTTTTTTATCTTCCCCCTTCTCCGACAAAAATTTAATTATTGTGTGTTTTTTATATGCCGCTATGGTAAAGTTCTTTAAGTTTTCTAGTTTTAATGTTTATAATGCTTTAATGTTCATTTAATCTCTAAAGTGTTTTCGGATCATTGCTATAGGGAACCATTTTTGTGGTACAACTTTTTTTAGACTGCAAAAATTTCGACCTGATACTCTCTTTAACACATGATATCAATTTTAGCTGACAAAATTTTAGCACAGATAAAGTGACCAAAACTCGTTCAATAATATATTATAGAATCGTGATTAGTGAAATAATGTATAGTGGAGATAGATGCGGTCAAGATGGATTTTATTGAAGTTGAATCTAATTTATTATATACATATTATATGCATATGATACCAGACTCAAACTGATATCGCTAAGTACACAGAAGTTATTATTAGTAAAGGGATTTTGCATCAACGCAAAGGGATGCAGAATAGTGATTAGCAAGATATTGCCACGAGAATAAATGTAAGCCCAAGTTGGGTGTACAAAAATATAACTTTTTTAAGAATTTTTCTACCGATATCGCTAAGTATTCTGCAGAAATTATACGAATTTCTATGCTTAATCCACCAATCTGTAAAAAAATGTGTTAATAAATATAATAATACTATATGTGTATCAGTGTCGCGCAAGCTCTCAGCTCTTTGAGAGCTCTTTCTCAGCCATTATAGAGGTCAAGTAGGCTAATCCATTGTAACTTTATCTCCCTTATCATTTTCTTCAATTTTCTGAACTTTGCCTACAAGTTTATTTGTAATTTTGTGCCCGACAACAATTTCCGCTGTAATCGGAATAAGTTGGGTAAGAATATTTAGCTTCTCAAGATACTTTACTAACTCTCTTAATTTTACCTGAACAGAACTGAAAGCCTTTGTTAATGCCTTGCTACCAGTTAGGATAGCTAATTCTATGGTTCTGATAGCAATGAGATTGATATCTGTTTAATAAGATTGAAGTATATCTGTTTAAAGCATAAAAATCTGTTTGAAAGATAGTTGTATCTTTAGCTAGCGTTTTGAACTTTTTTACCCCCAATTTTTTAGTGAAGGAATGCTCTATATTTTGGTATATATTGGAATATTTTTTTTAGGTATATGTACCATCTCAACTATTCTTATTACTCAGTTCAATTTAAATCATTTAAAACGACTTCATTGCTATAAGAAATACTTCAACTAAACTTAAAGTTTTCCTTTTGCGGTATTAACTTCATCCATTATGTGTAATAAAATGGATTCAACTAAAATTGATGGGGCTTGACGTTTCAATCCATTATTACTATAGCACTTTTTTCAAATTTAAGTAAACCGTTTTCAGCATTTTTGTTGTCAAGGTAAATGCAAGTATGAGGGCGGTTCGGAAATTTAACAAATAATTTTATTTATTAAATTATTGTTGAAATTACTCTGTCAAAAAATTGTTGGTAACTGTTGTTAATAACTCATTGAACTATTAAATTTTTACTTTTGAAATATAATTAAATTTCTAAATTATAGTTCATCCATAGAAAATATTGTCTTCAGTAATTTTGAATGATTAACGGAGTTTTTTGTCTCACTTTCTACAAGTAGATATGCTGGCGATCGTCTACCACAGAATAGACATAGACCAAGTCTTGAGACAAGTTGTCTAAGGTCTTGCATTCTCATAACTTGAAGGTGCTTCAAAGCGTTTCTTCCGCATTTTGGCATCAAAAAGAAAAAGTTCATATTCACACAATACAAATTAACAATAACAGCATAAAATATGTAAAAACAAAAGTTAACAACATTTTTATTGTTTGTTGCAACCGTAAATGTTGGTCGCATGGTCGGTTGGTTGGCCGCATTATCGCTTTGTCACTTTTGCTAATTTCACACTCACTTCAGTACTTGGTGGCTAACCTCACCTCACTTCACTTGACAATCAAATTATGAAGTTATTTATTATATTCACTCACATACATATGTATACGAGTAAAGAGAGATATAAGTATTAACTTTTATATATAATCATATATAATTTATTAACTGATCGATTTGTATTTTAAATATTATTTTAAGAAAGAGTTTACGAGTCACCGCAAAAATGTTTCAAAATTCTTGCAAAGTTTTCTTTGTTAATTTTATTTTTTATAGAAAATAATAATTCCCATAATAATAATAAAAAAAAACAATTAAAAGTAATAAAAGCAACTTTCACCATTTTTATTGTAATTGCAACAAATAAAAATTTCTAATAATTTGTTTTTACTGTACGAGTAAAAATGAAGTTTATTTGCAAAGGCAATTAAATTTGTATCAAAAATTTTTAAAGATTATTAAATTTTTAAATAAATATATTTTTTTTAACTGCACTTAAAAATAACTATATCAGTACATAGGTACGCAAACGTTATGTAGATAATACGATACTTAAAATATCTGCTACCTACAGTGTAAGATAATGTTGACTCCTCCAAAGGTTTGCGCATTTAATATTTAATAGATTTAAAGTAAAGTAAAATGAAGTTAAAAGTACTTCATCACATAAAGTTAAGTTGACCTTTACCTAATATTAAAGGAATCAATGCTTCTTAACTGCCCTACTACGGTGATTGTTCTCCTATAATTTTGTTTTGTGAGATGTTGCAATAATATTATTATTTAAAGTTCATTACTATACAGATTCTCCACCATTTCCAATCAAAAACCCATAGAATAATCTTAATTGCTCCTAGATATATAACAAATGAATGTATACACCATGGTCTCAACATCCCCATAGGTTAGGTTAGGTTCGAAAGGCGCGTGCTGCCAATTGTCAGCACTTCCACTCGGAGGCATATATTGCCCATTGTGATGCCCTCAAAAAATATTGCCGGAAGAGGCGAGTTGCTAACCTTTATAATCCTTGTTAAACCATTTGGTTTTCCAGATGAAGTTGGAGAGATCCGACAAGTTTATTTTCGTTATCTCATCAAAGCCAGTGAAAAAGCGATCTCCGAGACATTGAAGTCGCCTTGTCTGAAGTCCTGGACAGAGACAGAGGAAATGGTTGATAGATTCCACCTCATCTTCATCTTGGCAACTCGTGCATAAACCGCTTGTTGGAACTCGCCACCGTTGGAGCATAGGTGCAATGGCACAGTGCCCCGTTAGTACTCCAGTAAGCACACGAACTGCAGGTTTGCTGAAGCCTAAAACACTTTTCGTTTTATTTTTATCCAACCTCGGCCATAAGGTTCTAGCGACCTCACAGTCTTCGCGGTTAGTCCATAAGTTAGTCTCCATAGTTAAGGATGTTATAAAAAACCAAGCCAGAAATTACAAAAATTGTTTGTTAGATCATCCCAACCATTTTATTAGTAGAATTATAGCAGAAGGAAGATCGTTTACATATCACCGCAGACAAATGCCACTGGACTTTTAATCTGTGACCGAGTTCAACAGACGGATGTGCTCAGTCCATTTAAGACCACAAGAATTTTAAGTATTTAGCCACTTAGTCTTAAATATTGTTTGGTGTCTATTCTTATATGACAGATCGCAATAAAAGAAAATAGTTCATTACTCTGTTATTACAATAGTGTCATCGGTGTGATACTTAATACCGGTGTCAATTCATCTAACATAATACAATAATCTCTAAAGTCTTAAGTAGTAGGCACTTTTCTGATAAAAGGAAATAATGGGTAATAATAGGATTTTAGTAACACCTTGACTGACTACTTTGTTAATCTTGTCGTGACTATTTATGGGATGTTGAAGCAATCAATTTGTTTGTTCCAATCTGATGTGGTTGTATATTAAGTGAGAGATGTATATTATAGTTGTGGTCTGAGCTATATCATAACTTGTAAATATATATCATACATGTATATCATATATTTATAATATACTATACGTATTAAGCAAAAAAGATCATACCTAAAGCTAATATTAGGAAATAGTTTATTCTTCACAGATTGATGTTGGCGGGTGTTGTGCGCCACTCCGACAAGCGGTATGTGTGACGTTCCGAGATTGTAATGGTTGTAGAAACACAAGCATGAGATTTAATTGCAAAGTGATTATTACTAAGTATATAAATATTTATTTAAGTTTTATTCAATTCCTATTTAGATCCTTAACAAATTTAAATTCGAAATCAGAATAAAAGCTTTTTTAAGTAAATAAATAAACTTGTTAGTTTAAAAAATATTGAGAAATATTTGACAGATTGTTGATAAAGCTGTGAACGTGGGAACTACTATAATCAACTAGAATCAAGAAGTTGTGATTAGCAGCTTAATATGGGATTGCATATATTTTCTCTTATAGTGTTAGGACAGTTCCATTCGTTTTGATGACGTGTTATAACAATATAGGTGTAAGGTATTAATGCATTTTGTATTTGTATCTAGTCCGTTTTCTTTTCGGTGGTTTAGATACATTGCATTAAGGTAGTCACACCTCGTTAATTTATTGCAATTATTTGAAAGTATGAACCAATTATGTGTATTCATAGTAATATTATCTCATCATGGCTTATGAGTTACTAAATATATCAACTACTTTTTTTTATTAAATTTCATACTCTTAACTACAACATAAAGCAACGATCCACTAAAATCGATTTCGTCAATTTAAAAATATTGCATTTTCATAATTTCAATTTACTCAATCGCATGACACAAATACGATAATATGGTTGCATCCATTATGAATTTGATGACCTTTTACTACTTACCATTTCCATTTGACCCACATAACTATTGTGTTTTTATTGTATCTTTGTGTTTTCATTTGTATCTTTGTGTTTTCATTTGTATTTTTAACTCATTTGAAACACTTCCCACCAAACTTTTTGTGTTATCATTGCGTTTGATGTACGAGGCAGACATATTTTTCAAAATCGCGTAAGCTTTGCGGCCGTGTGTGAATGCGGACCAATGACCGACCCGTGATATGTGAAGCATGTGAATTCGGCGGAGGCTGTAACGGTCGAAACATTCGTAATCAGACATAAACGACATTTTGTAATCCATTTGGATTTTATCAAAATGCGTTAAACTATTTAACTTTTTTAAAACAAAACCCAATCGGATTGAGTAATCTTTTGGATTTGTAAAATAGATAAAAAGGTGCGTGGAAGTACTTAATGAGTATGTGTTTTAAATATTCATGAAATGAAAATTTGTTTATATAGTTCATTTTATTGATATTGAATATCAAAACAATGTAAGCTGTAAAGTTACTCTTATTAAAATTCCAAACTGTAACCTTAAAGATATTATGCAGTTTTGATAATATAGAATAATCATCTATTAAGAACATATTTTTTTATTTTTGTATTAGTTAATCATCGTATCATCACATGGTTTTAGACCCTGAGTTTTTCCTATGGTATACGGTATATTTCCTATATGGTAACGCAATGGGCCAATAGGGCTAAGTGGATCCACCAGGGATCACCGGTATAACCTAACCTAACCTAACTCATCACAAACCATTTTTTAAGATTTATATTAGTTTCAATATTAACCCTTGTTAATATTAAATATACCTTTGAAAGCAGTCTGTATAGACTTGCACTGCTAACAAACTTCCTACCCAAAAAGTTTAGAGGTTTTATTACATAGGAATACTAGAGCATGCACAAGGAACATAGGTATAAAGAATTTTCCCCATTCAATTGATAGCATTGTAGATGCATTCCATGTTAATTTTTAGCAACCATCGAAATGGAGGTAAACTATAGAACTTTTGTTGATCACTTTGGATGGTGCCGAAATTGTTGTAAGTATGGTATATGTAGTTAGTTAGTTGTGGTTTACGTTTAGATCGTTTAGAATTTACACGAACCTCGTAATAGGGGGTAGTAGAGAAAAGGTCAAGCTAGAACCAACCAGAGGCATTTATAAAAGCAAGAATCTGGCCATTGCTAATGCTAGAGATATCGCACAGTGTGTTGTAGAAGGAGGCCCGCAGAAACTAACTAACTAACTTCGGTATATTATATGTAAGTTCTTGCTATTTGTATTATCAAAGACATGAGATTAAGACTGCAAATAAAAACTTTTTAGATTATTTTGTTTTGCTTTACATATTACTTAATATTATAAAATAGAACAAAGCATGTCTGTAAATAATATTTCCCCTCGGTGCCATAAAGTCTCACGCCGTCACTGACTATATTTCTAGATAAGTACTTGCTTTAAGTGAAATGATTGATTTATTAGTTAATCTTTATTGAATTTAATATTTTTCTCAGCAAATATATTTCATAATTCTTATCAATACATAAATCTAATTAATAGCTTGTTACGGGGTCAGTGTCATTTCTAATCTTTTCAATATTACTGAATAGCTTATAAATTCTAAATAAAAAAGTGTGCTTATTAGATTAATGTAAATTATATTAATAAATATGTATGCGGTAATCACTTTTTTTTAAATAAATCAGACAGTACCTAGTGGAATTAATTTATAAAATGTATTGTATGTATGTATTATAAATAAAATAATTCATTAAGCATTTTTCCTTTATTTATTGAGGTCTTTGTAAATCATAAGAAATTCTTTCCTTAAATATGAGTATCTATTTGTGATGGCAACTGTGTTTTATATAGGTGCATAGTATGTCTATTTGTACTTGAAACTGCATACCATGAGAAACAGTGAAGTTCCCCAAAGCACTTTCACGAGCCTTTATTTTGTTTAGAAATGAGATGACATGTATTTAAGTATTGTGTCGGAGCTCTTGCTATAAGCTGCGCTTCCATCGAATAGTCTCACTATTTCTCTATAGACAGATAGTCCATTTCTGGTGTTAAGCTCGCGACTATTTATAATCTGCAGAAGATGATTATGAAATTATTATGATTATGATTATGTGTCGTG
>NC_051846.1:207435965-207448779 GCF_002237135.1 Teleopsis dalmanni
GCGCAAATTTGTTGCGCGCGTCAAAAGAAAGTTCGTCATGCTGAAGCTCAATACGTTTTGTGCTGAGATTTTAACATTAATTTTTGCTTAAATAATAAAAAATTTGAAATGTTGAAATTATTTTATTTATTTCTTTTTTTTTTATAAATGAGTAACATTCCAAAAGTGACAATGCGTCAACACAAATTAGCAATGCCTAACGTGTCGCGCAACACTAATGACAAGTTTTATATGAAAAAAGTTCAACTCTTTTTCTAACGTTTAAGTTTTTTAATTGCAATAAATTAGTAAATTTAAATGGTAGAAAGAAGTATCCACAAATACAGGAAGTCAAATGGAAATGTCCAAATAATGGACTCTGAAAACGACTTTCTTACGGTTACCCAAAGCCATAAAGTCGTTGAAGTCGTTGAAGTTGTCGAAGTCGTCGAAGTCGTCGAAGTCGTGTCTATTTAAGTGAAAATGTTACTAACTCATTTGCACTGCTCATAAAATATGTTTTGTTTTTTACGAATTTTCATTTAATTAAATAAAAATTAATTATTATTTTAATCTCTTTTTAAAAATATTATATCTTAAAGCTTGCCAATTCACGTTCCAAATCCGTACTGAAGAGTTTACGCTGTCGTTCTTCCGGACGTTCCAAGTCAAAGTCCAAATCTTCGTATAATCTGAACAATCCCAGCTGCAATGGTGAACCAGTAAATACAAATAACGACGATAAGGTAAGAGTGCCCTAGTTGATCTATGGCAAGTAGCTGGTATGTACTGCAAATCGTTGTGTGTATTTGTGTTTCCGTACCGCAATTCACCAAGTAGCATTATCCGCCGCCACCAACCACCAATAAACACCACCAATCTTAATATAAGCAATAATCAATCAAAATGCAAAATGCAAAATAAAAACGAAATCCGCTAATTTTGTGTTCTGTAAGCAATTCACACCTAACTCCATCCAATCCATTGCAAACCGATTTGTTAATAACCCAACTCAATGTTGTCGCTTCAATAATCATAAAATATCAAACTCAAAAATATAGTATAACAATACATTTTTATTAAGATAAAATAAATTATATGTTTAGCTAATAAATATTTTCACACTTTTAATGATGAACATCAACGCAACCCAAAAAAAAAAAAATTAATTAAAAATAATTTCAAGAATAACTTTTTTGTTGTGTGACCCTCAAATCGCAACTTCAAAATCATATGAAAATGATTCAGTTGCTTTATATATAATCTATTTATCATTTAACAGTCATGGAACATTGGAAAAGTGGTACATCAAATCCGAAATTGAAACGTTTCCTTAGATCATTGGAAAACTGTGCTAAATAAAAGATTAGGTAAAAAGTATATAGTATGGATATATAGATAGAGATGGTAGATCTTCTGTACTAGCAGTCAATCCCAATCGAACAGAAGACACTCAGTATTTTGATTGAGGGCCCAAAATGTGTTTCTCAAATGCAATTTGAGAGTTTCCAAATATCACAAGAGGATAAGATATTCCAAATTAGTATTCTTCACATAGATCAGATCAAAATTAGACAAAAAACAAAACGAGTAGAGGTTTCATCTCTGTTCCTATGTAAAACCAATAACATATCTTCGCAAACAAAGTCAATTTGTTGATATAGCATAAATATATAGATGGTATGAATAAAAAATGTACTAAGAATATGAAAGTGCCAAATAATGACCCAAAATTTTAATACGAGTCAAACCGCTAGTAAAAGCAGATGAATGAGATTAACTGTAGTGTTTGTTTCCTAACACAACACTCGTTGGTAAACCAATGCATTTATAAACAATGCAATAATTTTTTCCATCAGATCTATTCATTCATGTACTTTAATTATCTTAAGATCGCTTACTAAAACATTGATCTGTCTTTCTCTTGGTGCTTCCACCAAATCCACTAATCGTTGCTTTGTATACACTTATTTTGCCACCATCTTGGGGTACTTTTTTATATATATGCCATAACCATCTTAAATGCACAGTCATTTTATTGAAATCTACTACATGATCGATCTTCGGAATGCCAGTACAACGTCCACTTATCGTTGTAAATACACATTTCACCACTTGTTTGGTGTATATTGTTTTCGTATACTCTATCCATCTTTGAACGCTATCTAAAGACCCATCGTTAAGTAATTCAAAGTTAAATATTTTCCAAGGCCATCTTACTCTTCTCATATGTACTAAAAGCTGGATTATTTAACTACATTATTAATAATAATAGACGAAACTCCACAGCTAAGAACTGGATTAATCAGAGATTTATACAAAGATTATTTGACACATTAATAGAATCTTAAATTTATAGAACTTTATATACTTCATGAAGTTTCTGCTCGCAAGTTGAACAGAATCAGCAAAAATGTATATATGCAATACTTGTAGTTGTTTTTTATTTACTTTTTAGTAAATCTAAGTCCTAAACAAAATTGAAATATATTGATAAGATCCACAAGTTATATAGAACAAATCAAAAAATCTATTAAATAGTTACATAAGATTCTCAAAGAGATTCTCAAATCTCAAAAATCCCCAATAAGTTAATAGCAGGAATTTTCAAAATCGAAAAAATAGTATTATCTTTTTTATTTCATTAGTACTTATGTTCCTGATTTCTTTTCGACAATTAGCAACCATAACTTAATCCCTTGTCTTACATGTTTTTGAGTTTCCTTAGCTTAGATAAATTTATTCAAAAAATATTGAACCTATTATTATCTTATCTTATAATGATAACTAAAAAGATTTTCTTACTATTGGTTCTTAGATCTTTATGAAACACTGGCTATATTCTTAGAGGTGGTTTAAGTGATTTCAAATCTCACAGACAGCCGTTTGTTGACTGAGGTATGAATCTCTTATTTCGTTACCACAGACCTTATAAGTAATCTTTTCGAAATCTACGAAACCACAAAAAGTTTCTTTGCTTCCAACCAGAGTGAATATTCCTTCTGTAAGATTGACGAATATTCAGTTATAATAATATTAAATTACACTTTAATGATAAGAGAGATAAATATTGGTTTATATACTTCCACATTTAGTGGATAAGGTTGAAGCTACTGTATCGTTTTAAAATTATTAGGAACTTACGCCAGTCTAATTATAGAATTCTGACAAATATTCAAGACCCTCACAGCAGATATACAAGTATTGTTTAAAATACTGTATATTGTTTTGTTATTTCTGACTAATCTTATTATTTTCCTTAGTAATACTTTTAAACTATATAAAATAAACACTCAGTTTCGAAATTCATGACTTTAAAATACATAAAACACATCATCTATTCCAGAAGTCACATACCTCTTAGTCCGCTATTCCCCTAGAAAAAACGAGTATATAGAAATGATCTCATGTAATTTTTGAGCTCATGTCTATTTTTCAAAATAAATTACAACAGCTTGGAATGCAATTATTTTCAAAAAAAAATGTAAACGTTTTAAGCGTGAATCATAAGCATTTTACGGAAATACTAAATAAAAATCTTAAAAAAGGTTTCAAAATTCTTATTCATCAAATTTAATTCTCTTTGCGGTTTTTACTACTTTATTTACTATAAAATTTATAGCAGCAATGTTCCATAATTTATTGCATTGTACTATAAAAATAAAAAATATAAATAAATTTATAGCATTTCGGATTTAAGAAATTACAGCAAAATAATTTCTCCACAGTTAGCAAAATGTTAAGATGGTTGCTGTCATGACTAAAATTTATTGCACTTTTTTAGATTACGAATTTAGTGAGTTTTTTTTATTAGTTGAAGATGTGTCCTAACTGACATATTCTTTCGTTAAGGCAAGTTTCATGGATTTATTATTTAATCTTTACTGTTTTTAATTATATGCATTTAATATATGTTTATATTTATTAAATATTATTTCACTTATACTGTAATAAGCGAAAAAAACAAATAATGTATTAGAAATCATTGTAATAGAATTTTTTATTGAAGTTGACTAAAGACAAGTTGGCAGCTCTAGTATGTTTAAAAATTACATTAAATTATAGCAGTCTCACTACATTGAGATTATAGTAAATAATATGTTGTCAACGGTTATGTAGAGTTTATTTGATCAAACACCTAAGAAACAAACCACATAAGCGCAGAACTACAGTAAATAATTTATAGCAAATTAAAGTTTATGGATGTAATCTAAGCAGTGTTTTTCTGAGTTGCCAACGTTTAAGTTTTTACAAAACTTTTTATTCTGTTTTGTCACTGTTATTAACTATTTTATGTTAGGATATTAATTATTAATTAATCAAATTTCTTCTAAATAAAGTTATTTACAATTTAATATAAATAATTTATAATAGTTAATATAAATATTTTGTTTTTATATTAGTTTATTTTGTTGTTTGTTGGTAAATGCAATGTTGTGAGAACATTATTACTTGTTCGTGAACTCCTCAATAAAATTAAATTCATATAAAATCGTTATCCCTTAGAAACAAATTTTTTACTAACAACCTGATTGTATTATATATTATGTCACAGTAATGGTTAAACAAATTTTAATAATATATGCAATATAAAATTTTAACAACTACAACTTTTTCAAACATCGTTATATATCATAATCTTAATAGCATAATAATCAACTATTTTACTTTATTTTACTTTCAGGTGAGTTGAAAACATCAGTATTTATTATAGTTGCGCAATTTTCTCAAAGTAAGTGAAAAATTAATATAATTTATGCAAGTCAGATAGTCAATATATATAAAATAAGGTAGGCATTATTATTTTTTGTTTTCAAATAAATGCATTTTTAAAAAAACAACAATTAATTTGTTAAAAAAGCCGCTCTACAAAACGGAATAAACAATTGTAAAAAGTAATTCCTGATATCGTTTACTATAATTAAAAACTCTGTCTCTGATTATACCACTCTCAGCCATGTGTTTATACTGTACCTAATATATATATTGTATTACACTTTATATAGTAAATCGTAGAATATAATAAACACTTCTACCCACATCGTATTAGGTTGTATCGTAATTTTAGATATTTTTGTATGACATGCTGGTACTTTTTCTAACCTTACATGTTTATCGGGTCAGAAGAACATTTCTGAGAATTACATGTCGAACTACACACATGATATAGATTGCTTACAATCAGAAAAAAATACAAAGCGTTTTAATTTTGAAGAATTTATATGAATATTAACATAGAGTAGTGAAATCTGCTACTATTCCACGCTCTCCGGAAGAGTTATATCCATTTTAGGGTATGCATTTCATAATAATAGAGTAGCCATTGAGCACCACATTGCTTTTAATCAAATAACTAAATTATAACAATCATGATTTACCGAAGCCCCTTAGAACAGCTTAGGTGGCGTTCTTGCCACATATTATTTCTGCATCTACGTTACCCTAAAAATAGTGAAAATAATAACCGAAGGTGGAGAAAATTTGCACTTTTTATCTGTGAGAGTTGAATAGTCATACTTATCCAATAACTTAAGCCAATACAAAATGTACTATATGGAAACTTTGTAGTTTATATGTATATATATCACTTATTAATTATAAACCCTTAATGGTTCATACTGGTAAGCTGCTTAAGGTCATTCGGTTAATATAAATTATTTTTTGTCAAAATAAAACTTCATTGATAACATATGTATGTGATCTAACTTCTGGATTTTATTTAAGATAAAGTGAAGAGCAACGTGAAGTTATAGAAAACCTGTTTTATATAAAACTATGCACTGTCTTCTTTTGAACTGCAACCCTATTAGATTGCTATGCTCGCTTGAAAAAACGTGTTCTTTTGTTATGTTAAGCATGAAAAGAATGCAAATTTTTAAAGTTCATTAGACGTAAACGCGCAACATTTTTTTACACTCCAAAAAAACCTAAACAAATTCCCAAAAAGTTCAAATAACCACAAATGTTACAGTTTCGTTTTATCGCAAATAAATTTACATGTTTTTATGTAAATTTGAGATAAGCAAAAAAAAACATTAGAAAAAAAATGGAATCAACAACCTTAAGTTGTAAAATGTTTTGTTTACATGCGCAAATGTGGATCGCGTGAGGTGCAACAAAGCCAGACTTTCTAATCACTTCTGCAGTCAGGAACGAACTGCAACTACAACTGCAATTCGCTTTGCGATGATCTCTTGCGACTGATAAAAGTAACAATTTTTTAAATTGCCATTAAGCAACAAACAAGCAGCAGCAGCACCAAACAAGAAGAAGAAACACAAGGCACCAGATCCGAGATACTCGAGCAACATGCCACTGCCAATGGGAAATCATAAAAGGTGTCATATGTTTCAGCCAAAGCAGGAATACACTAGTCATTCACTAGTTCGCAGATACTAGATTTTAGATAGCAGATACTTAGTACGATTTTGGGTGAATGCCAGAATTGAAAAAGAGTAAATCGTAATAACAACGCAGCACAGAAAAAAGTGTTGAGATTGCGTAAAAGATACAAAATTGTGCGTAAATCCAAGCTTCTTGGCGGTGCCGTATTGTCATTAGCATTTCGAGGCATGTTGCAAGCGCCAACATTTAAATGCACTCAACACCGAAATGTGTTGCTGCCACAAAGACAGCAACTACTCATATGTGTTGCCTTTTGGAAAATTCATTGCTGCATTTGCATGGCAACGTTCGGCTTCGATTATGCAATCATTCTATCTCAGAGAACTGCAGACAGATAGATACTCTATCGAATGGACGGCCTTACTTATAGATGGACGGACGGACGTGCCAATAGTTAAAAATTCCTAACTGTTCATAGATTGGCATAAATTGAAATTAAATTTCTAATTTATTTTCATTTTTATGAGTCGGTAGGAAAGAGTTGGTTTTGCTCCTTTTATGTTCCATCTGAACTTGTGCATAAATAAAACAGAAACCTGCTCGTTTAATGGGGAACATAAACAACATCTGAGATGTTTAGCAATTCTGCCAACACGCTGACACAATTTTGGCCCAAACGGGAATTATATGACCATATGGCAGGCAGGCAGGCAGCTCATTAGGAAAAAAATCATGAAAAAAATTGGAAAAAAGTGTAGACAATTTTTTATAAAAATTGTTGGCACTTCACAGTTAATCATATCTAGATACACTTACCTATCTGTCGTATACCATAAGTGGGCTAACGAAAAGGTGCTGTTAACACATCGCAAAGTGGCCGCAAAATAGCCCTTTCATGACTTTTCGACTTAATTAACCTGCTAAGCTAGTTGAGTGACTGACTGAAGCGCTTAGGTGTTCCATATTATATTTCACTTTTTCTTCACTTCTCTTTCTATTTTCGTGAAGTGCCCGTGTTTGTGACCTGCAACCGTCTTTTACAGTTCAACTGAACTGTACTCTCTTCCGTATTCTGTATTCCTAATGCCAGATTTGCTGCTTATTAGAATGAAGCACTTTTCAGCTTACAACTGAACAACATACCGACATGCTCACATTCACATGTGACGATGGGCACAAATCACTGTATTCGCATTGTAAAGCTGTGCCTCACCAACATGGAAGCGCTTGACTTTACGGCATTGTTTCCATTGCAACAGATTCCATTGCAACAGATTCTAAATCCACATTCGCAACTATTGTTTTGCCGAAGCTGACAGAACAAAGTTATGAAAGTAGAAGTATCTCAAAGAAAAAAGAACCACAAGTCGCAGTAAATGATCTTTTGGATAAAACAGAATAACGACAAATTAAAAAACACAATTTTAATTGTAATTTTAACGTGAAATACAAAATAGAAGTGCATTAATTACGCGAAGTTGGTGGGTTCCCAAATATAGTAACTCACAAAGTATTATTAAATGTTATCTCGTACTATATCCTATAAGTTGGAATATTTGTTCAGCTATATATGAAAAGAATTGTTTTTATTTCATTTACTTTATATAATTATTTAAAACTTGTTTAAGCTTATTATAATTATTATATTATTTATTATTTACGAAATTCATTCAAAAATCGGTTTTGTTACTACGCCATCTATCGGCAAAGACGTACGCCAAAAAAATGGCTCGCTCCCAGTATTCACTTAATTTGACACAGTGCAACATTTACCTAATCAAAAAATTGCAGTTACAAATGAAAAAAAAGTTTTTTCTAGTCGTCGAAACAATCCAAATGACTTTTACTGACTACCTGCAATACATATAAAACATCAAGAATCTAAAACAATCATTTCAACATTTTCATCTTTCACATTAACGTCACCAACTATTTACTCAGATTCCCAAAACGAAACTATTATTATTAGGTAAAAAATATGTTATTAGTAAATAAGGTAATTTTCAGACAATTTGTCGGACTGTTTAGCAGTGAGTACGAAAGATCTATTAAATTAACTAAACTCAACGATAGAGATCTATATAGTTTTTATCTCTTCAATTCAACGATATGGATCTATATAATTTTTACCTCTCTAGTAAAGCGGTAAATAAATTTTAATAACGAGCACTGCAAGCATATCTATCACTTCAAACAACTTACCAAATATTGGTCTTTTCAATTTAATGCTAGCAAAAGCATTCCCCACCGAGGTCTCTATACTGATACATATGAGATCTATTGTGCTATCCCTGGAGTGGCACTAATTTTAGTAATTTAATCTCGCCAAATGAAGACTGTTGACAAACTTAATAATATATTTTGTTTCAAAGTCCCAAACTTAAAGCAGTTTAATGAAAACTATTGGACTCTCATTTTCTGAGAATAGTAGGGAACTAGCAAATAAGTTGAAGGATGCTTCTCTTAAGATTTCACTGAATCTGTAACCTTGTCTTATGATATTCCACAGAAACTTGTTCAGTTAAGTAACAAATGATGAATCTGAGTTTAAATTTATTTAGACTGAAAAACATGTCAACAAAATTCCAACATCTAGAACTGTAATTCTACTTCCTATGGCGTTGCTTGATTTATGCTTTCATTGTGTTGAGGTGGCAAGATTTCTTTACCTGTACCTTGGTTAAATTCAATATTCCCATCTGTCCTCATTACAGATTGCCACTTCACTTATTGTACATGTAGTGTCATTTCTTTCTTTGTTTTTTCTTATAAGGTCGAAATTGGTTATTGGCTCTGAGAAGACTTTTCAAAGTTCCATTGTACATTAGGACGAATGACATCCTCAGGGACAACAAGATTGATCCCATCAAAAAATACATAAAGGATAGAGCCCTGAAATTGTTTGCGAAAACGGACAGACTTACCAATACCACGTCAGAATGGTTACAGGCTCCTCGGTGAGGTATGCAGATCTGAGGTCAATTATTACTTAGTCTGATGAAGTAATAAACAATAATCTAGTCAAAGTGTAAAGAGGGGTTTTGAAAATACCTCGAGTTAAAAAAGAGTATAAGTGCTTAAGTGCACTGACTCAAAGCAGCTTCTATAGTAGAAAGTATTACCATATACTACTTTTCTTATAAAATACTTCTCATTGAAATTTTAATAAAATTAACAATAATATTCAATTATTTTAAATTTTTCGTAAAATTCTTTTAGTTTCAATAAACTTTTCCTATATCTTTTGTATTTTTATATTTTGTATCTACAATATTAGTAAAAACTTACCCAGTCGAACAATGGAAGTGATGGCCCAATAAGGCCCTGAAGTGCTTGACCCATTTAAGTTTTACGCCTTTTTCTCTAATTCGACCATTGTGTTGACAACATTTCACAATTTCCTAAAGAAATGCTGCCATAAAAGCGCTGGAGTGCTGCAGCAACTTCTGTTGCCATTAGCAAAACCAGAAGCAGGAACATTGACAACAAATTGGCAAGGCATTTTCCGATTTTATCACTGTCATCAGTGGGTCGCCTATGCGTAAGCTACCGTTACTCATAGGCAAACCAAATTTGTTGGGAACATTATTGTTGCATCCATGTATCCATGCAACAGTGCAATGTGCGGCGGTCTGCTGCATCAGCATCGGTGGTTGTGGTTATGGTTACTTTTATTGCATAACGGATACTTCCATGTAATAATGTCTCAAAATACATTGAATTCGTTTCTGGTTTTCTTCGGAGCATAAACTAATTAGAAGATATTCCATAAATCACATTAAAATATCAATTGAGGCGTCCTGTCGATGGCGCATGCTCTTCGCATAGCAGGAGTTAATTATCATTAACCCAATGCATCTGCATCAAATGCTTTCGTCATCGCTGCTAATTGTTGCATTTTAATTTCTACTCAAGCTTACTTTCCTGACTGATAAATCTCATTCTCAAGATATATTACCTCCTAACAGTTTCCAACTGGTTTTATGTGCCTTGTCAGAACTACGTTATGTTACATGACTTCGTATTAAAATTATGTCTGACAAAGTGTTTAAATGTGAAATATCTCGAGATAAACATGTGCCATACTGTTAAACTTTAATTTATCGTTACATATTTATTTATAGTTAGAAAAAAGAGAAGGTATAAGGAAGAAGGTAAACCGAAACTAACTGGTCTATTTAACATATCTTGATGACTTGCCATGAAATTGTTATGATCTTCTGTGTTGATATTAAAGTTACACTGCGAAAAAAATTGCTTTTGCAAATCTAATACTAAATAACATATTTTTCTTAGTTTTCAATCGAACAATATTATTAAATTAATGAATGTTGTTTGAAGTGTAATTATTGTTGGAAGTGTATATATTTTTATTGTCAACTTTAAAAAAATGTTTTGAAACTGACAAAGGAATAGAATAGACAAGGATGTAATAAATATGGGCGTAACAGTGTGACAATTATGTGATGATCTACCTTCTTGTAACTTTTTTCACTGCCTAGTACATCAACTTAAGATCCTTTTTTCAAATTATTTTCTGAGAATACTATATAAGCAATTTGTTTATAGAAAAAACTTATTCAACAATCAAATTTTACAAATTTCTAAAGGTGATAAAAGACAAAAATAGTTGAACATAAATTGTTAATATTACTTCATATATATTTAATTTTGTTTTTACTTTTTGGGTTGTTACGTCGAAACTTTCAACTTTAATATTAAGCGTTATTTTTAGAATTAGGAGAATTCCTAATTTTAAAATTTCTATTTGCCTAAAAATTTTAGATTGTTGTCGTTGAGTAATGTTTATATTAGAATTTTTTTATGTTTCCCATATTTATAACCTGTAGGTCCATATTGGTTTAATTAGTCGATAGTCGACAATATACTTAATGTTTTCAATCATTTACACAGATATATACATGCGATCAAAAATAAATAAATGAAAAGGAAAAAAGAAAAAACAAACATCTATGCACCTTATATATTTCTAAACAACAAAATTGACTTTACATATAAATTATTATTACTGCATAATTTTGTTTTTATGGCTTCTACTAAATTATTGTAAATAATTTTATAAAAGTTACTAAATATTTAAAATATTGTTTTATCCATGCAATTTTAAAAAGATTGTGAAATTAAGTAAGACTTACTAAATAATTTAAATATTTCCTTAATTAAATAACACTTAATAAAATAACACAATATTTATTCATGTATTTTTTAAACATTTGTCTACACGTAATTTTTTGTAGTGTATTGAATATGCCAACTTCCACATGTTCACTACAAAGTGCATTAATTTTTACTTTTTTGTTTCTTTCCTTCTACCTTCTACCTGTTGTGTTTGATATTTATTTTAAATTCAGTTGTTGCTGTTGTTGTTGTTTTAATCACAGTTTTTGTTTTGGTTAACATTTTTGCTTTCAGTTTATTCATTTTTATTTTTGTCTTGTTCTACTTTTGTTATTGCTGCTTACACAATATGAGTGCGATGTTTTTCTGTTTGGTTTCTTGCCAGTGCTGTGGTTTAACTATTGCGATGTTTTGTTTGTGGGGTTGTTGTGAGTTTGTTGTCTGTCGGTTGAGATGAGTTCGCATCGCAGCCGGTGAGTTTTGTTGTTTGAATATCAGAACGTATTCGACATTAATGTGGTTAAGAACGTGATCGTCGGCGCAGAGGAAATAATGAGCAAAGAAAGACGCGGAAAATTTTAAAATTGAATTTATTTTAAATATTATAATAATAAAATAACGTGGTGGAGCTGCTAGTTTCATTTAAATTGTAATTATTTCAACTGCAAAACTGCATTTCAAAAAAGTTAAATTTGCATATAAATAAATTAAGAGAAAATTAAATAATTTAACGGAAAATGATTTTAAACTAAGCAGCAGAGAAAATTTTTGTGAAAATAATTTCTAATAAATTTCACGGATTTAAATTACAATAAATTTTGTTGTGTTTCTTTTCACATTCGGCGCTAATAATTTTGCACTTTATTGCTAATATAATAACATTTAGAAGTGTTTGTATTGGTTGTTACACGGAAAACATTTATTAAACAGTTGTTGCTGTATTTTGCATTTTGTTGTTTTGTTGTGTATATTATTTATTTGAAACAAAAACTTGTTTAATTATTTATGGAACGTTATTGAAGGAACGTGCAGTGGCGAAGTATCGCTTTTAATGAACTCAATTAGCAAAAGCTTAATAAAATTATTTAAAAATTTAATTAATAATTGAAAACAAATATATTAAACATTTATGGTTTTGTTGTCTTTTCTTTTATGTGTAACAAGTGTCAAGAAAATGTTAAATAATTTTGCAAAAAAAGTGAAGATTTGTTGCTATTAAGTTTGTTAGTGTGGTGAAAATGGAAGTGCGTTAATTATGCAACATTTTTCGCTAGGCTATGAGTTTTGGTTCGCGTTAAACAAAAAATATTACCAACAAGGATCTTTCAAGTATTTTTTTTTTGTATTAATT
>NC_051846.1:207448879-207457742 GCF_002237135.1 Teleopsis dalmanni
AGTTGTAATT
Organism: Teleopsis dalmanni; assembly: GCF_002237135.1. NCBI lineage: Eukaryota > Metazoa > Arthropoda > Insecta > Diptera > Diopsidae > Teleopsis > Teleopsis dalmanni. Next base: position 207,448,890 of record NC_051846.1, read on the forward strand.
GCAGCTAAACGCCCCTTAAAATAGAATTTTGCTTGGTTGCGCTCATGTATTAAAATCATTGACATTTAAAAAAGATTCTTTCGATTTAAAATAGTTTGTATTATACACATTTACATTATGTAAGAATTCATTGCGCATATGTAGACAATTTCAACTTCAGAGATACTCAGACTCAGACTCAACTGCGCTGCATGTGATATGATCATTGCAATGCTTTTTTCTGCTGTGTACTTAGCACAAAAAAATATCTTTAAAGTATTCTCAGTAAATGTAATACTTTCATATGTGCACAATTTTGGCTAAATATGTTTAACAAAAATACTTACAGCATTGATTTGTAATATTATTTCTAATTTTATTCCATTTGACTTCATTTTTTTATCTTCTAAATATTATGTTTTCTGAATATATCAGAGCAATTCTTACAAGTACTCTCTTATAGGCATCCTAAACTTCTTGAATAAGCACTGTTTTTTCAGTAAAATCTTTATATAAACAATTTATCTAGATAAATTAAATAAAATAGATGGAGGCCAACAAATATTGTTAGAAAAATACTGTCTTTTTTACTTCAGCATATTTTTTTCTTCTATAATTATTAACACATATTACTTTATTAGCCCGAAACAAATACAAAATAGTTAACTTTATTATTAATATTAAAATAATATGAAAAAAATTTTTGTTGTTGTAGTTCACTACTGTTCGAAGAACCTCTTTATTAATATTTATTATATTAATAATAATATTTTAAGTACTATTATGTATAAAAAGTATCTGCAATTGATTAATAAAACAAAACTGTCATATAAAGTTTGTTTTGTCGCCTTCAGACGAGAAGTAATTGAGCACAATACAACTATGCTTATGCATGATCCCACTATCCATGCATTTTTTATGGGCGGTTTTATGATATCCAATAATTCCCTTAAAGAATTTTCAGTTATGGTTACAATTGACTCGAAATGGCTTCCAGGAAGTAGTAAAGAACAAACAAAAGCTTGCTGAGTGTCAGGTACGTGTTTGCTCGATCATATACGTCTTTTGTGCCATCGCAGAGCACTTAATAGTATAATTGCAAAAATGATGTAAACACACTAAGTAACATATCGCACTTAAATCCCGCATAATAACACAATATAATATTATTAATGAACAAGAAAAAATTGTAATATCATACGCTCTTCTGAAATCAGAATGTATTACTTTTTGAAATATTTAAAAAATTTTTTATCACAAGTTAAAACATTTTCAAAAAAGTAATTCTTGCAGTTTTTAAAGAAATGTTTTTCTTTGGTAGAACATAGCTGATGTTCCTGATAGATTATTTGATTCATGGTCTTATTCTCGCTGTTATACGAACTCAAACATTAACTGTCCATGACACTGTTTCCATTGTTAAAGTGTTGTATTTGGCCTTTCTATAGTCATGTCTTCCATACATAATCTGCATTCTAATATTTTTAACCGCACTTTTTGCTGCTTCAAAAAGCATTGATCAGTTATCACTGCAATCATTCTTTTTAAAACTGTTCTTTATAGATCTATTCAGATTCTCAGAGAATTTCGAGAAGAGTTTGGTGGAGCTGTATTCATCCCCGTTTGATCATTTATAATTGGCATAATTGGCATATTGGCATAATTGGCATATAATTGATATAGTTCTATTTATGCAGGGTTTTAAAGTGATACCCAGACTTAACTCCATCGCATATAGTAAGTAAGATAGTCTACTGACAAGATTGCTATAAGTTAATATAGATGCATTCTTTAATTTTTTTTATTTAAACATATATTTTTTAGTTACCTTCAACTTTTAAAATTTTAATATAAAGAGTTAACTAGAACATCCACTATACTATTATTTAGTTGTCATAAAAACCTAATAATACCTATTCCTATGGTCTTCCTTGTAAAGACATTTACACGGCGCTTGCAACAATGTTGTGTTAACGCACTTTGAAGCACCCAGTCCAAAAATACACCTTAATTACACACTCTCGGCACTCATAGAACAAAACGTTTTGCAGTAAGCTTCATGCTTCATCTCCTTGCAACAAAGTGCCTATAAAGCACGTATTCCTTTGTTTCTAAACCACCGGCCTCTTGCAATGGGCCGCGCTGCGAAAATGACAGCGAACGACTGCAACTGCAACAAAAAATGTTGCAATTACAGCGCTTTTCCATAAATAAAAGCCAAGCCTTTGCTTGCCAAACTGAAGCATTCCAGATTCCGACTCATATGAATACTTTTTGAATTTTTCCCCGTAGGTATGTGCTTAGCTCCTGCTTTGAATAGCTGCTAAGTTGCTACCAGCGCAATAACCATTCTTGACATTCTAAGGACTTTGTGTTTCTGCTTGCATTGTTGCAGCGATTTTATCCTGCGTAGACTGCGGCTTTGTCTCTTGAAACTTTGAAGCTTTTGACCGGCTCCTCGCTGTCGTTTTTATTGCCGCTGTTATTTTTATTTTAATTGCTTGTGACGCGGCGGTATGTTGCTACGAGTATAAACATAAGTGAAACACTGAGAATTTATGAGTGCATATGTTTTTGTTGTAATTTTATTTTCTATAAAATATATTTAAAAACAATTTTAAATTTTAATAAACGGTTTATGGTGTAGCCAGTCACTTCACTCTTAGACATTCGCTACGACAATTTAATTTCATATGACTACCTATATATCCATCCTTAATGTTATCTGCTATGAATTGTCTTTAAAATGTTCTTAAAACGATTATCCCCGATTCAGTTTAATTCTTTACTCTCCAATAAATACTTTAATAACATATAACGTCGATTTATCTTCCTGTGCCACCAACAAAGCGTAAACTCACTCGTACTTGGTGCTTATGAATTCCGCTTATGAATCGAATTTTAAAAGTAATTGCACAGATACATAGCTTAAATTTCCTATGCACATTTTCTATATTAAATGCAAACTAATAACTTTAAACTGCAGTTGATGAGTCGATAATTATCTATTGGCTACAATTTCTTCCATAATCGAATTCGTATCAGTTAATACCATGAAGACTACGGAAAATCATCAACTGCAATTAATAAGACTCGCATCGTTGCTTTACATATTGTAATAAACGTGTATTAAATTTTTATATAAAAAACAAAATAAAAACTTTAAAATAAAATACTTAACATATACCAGCAATAAATAAGAAGAAAAGTTTTTATATGTCAGCCTCTTGAATTGAAAGGTAAAATGTCTTATAATAATTACATAGATTTGCATGAGAAATAAGCTCTAAATACACTTAACTGAATTGAGTCATTGCTTACTAATCTGGAGTTATATTACTCATAACATATACCTATTAGGTTTTTTTTATCCTAATGTATACACAGAGTAAATGTCTTATGCATACATGTAATCCTTCATATTCCCTACATATAAAAATGTTATATTAGAATAATATGATACATATAAATATACAGGGTGTGTGTTAGGAATTACATTAAAATACCTTAAGTCAAAATTACCTCAATACAGTAGACTCAAAACTGTCACCAAACTGTTTGGCAGAACTCCATCCGTAGTTTCATTATTAAATTAAAGAGTAGTCAGGTATCTAGTAAAGCCCTACTTACTTTTATCTTGCTAATATGCTTTATTTCTTTATTTTGCCTTAACAGTGGGGTTTTAGTTTTTTTGTTTTAAGATATCAGAGATTACATTTTAACTTGCTCTTTTCTAATCTATTGTATTAATCTATATTAATCGAAGAGATTATACAGATTAAATTATTTAATAGATTGTTCTTTTCTAATCTATCATTCCAATCTATATTAATCTATTAGATTAATATAGACCTCACGGGGACCTCACTATGGTTAGTCTCATCCTAATCAAACAGAGGACATTCAGCCGTTTAAATGAGTGCTAGATTGCCTTTCGTTAGAGAGTTCATAATATCATATGACATATGACATTAGCATTAGCTCAACTAGGCGCTTTTTAACCCAGAGCAAAGTCAGAGAACTACAAATAATATGAGTAGATGTTGTATACCCTTTTAAACAGGAATAATATTCCAACAAATCGGATAAATTCATTTAAATATTTACTTAGTCCAGATCAAAGCCGGAAAGTTATAAAGAATGTGACGAGAAGCTTCACCTCCTTTTAACAAAGAATAAATATTGTGTCATATTAGACAGATTAATCTCAATATTTATGTTAATGTTATAGAGTTTAGAGTATGTTTACTGCTACCGGCACAGTAAATGTTAATGATTTAGATATAAGACTAAGTACAGTTCTTCAGAATGATATCTAAATTTTATAATCACTGTTTCAAACTCTAAATATGCTACAATATTCATTAATTCTAAAGACATTTCATATAACATGTTGTTATTTATTACTCATGTGCTTAATTTCTTCTATATAATTATTATATATCTAAAATCTTTTTTTTTAGTATTGATCTGCTTTTTCAATTTATTTTCTAGTGGGAAAATATAGTACCATATTCATTATCGCTGAACTAATACCATTCCATTGCATTGTGGCAATACAAATGCTTCTAAATAGATCATTTCTATTTTGTTTGCTTACCTCTACCATTATTATATTAAATTAATTTTTAAATCTTCATACGGATGCTGTAGTCTATTTTAAATTTATTAAAAAATTATTCTCATGAATCCGCCCTGACTGACCACCAAAGAACAATTTTATGCAAAATCTCGTGGCAACACCTCATACGAGTTTGCGCATATCCGCAATAAAACTTGCATCTAGAATGCTTGATTTTTGTATTTTATTTACCAATTCAATATGCATTTATGATATACTATTTATTCTTTTATTATTATTTATACTCTCAGACAATAACCACAATAATAAGTTTGGTTGGCTTTGATTTAGCATTCCCTAACGTTCTGATCATCTTAAATTCTACAAGTGAATTTTCTACCTACCATCACTTGCAGTGGGTTGTTGGTAATTATTATGTACCATGTGGCGTAGGAACATGTAGTACGTTCGCATCTACATCACTTCATTGCTTTCTGAACCAGGTTGTAATTGTTGTAATTGCGCTTTTCCACGGTCGTTTTACAATCTTCACAGCCACGGCGATTGGTAATTTACTAGCAATTGCATTAAGTGCTCGTTCGGTATTTCGCGGTTGCCTTTGCTCCTTTCGTTTGATTGCTATCACTGCTGTTTAATTTCTAAGGGTCATCCCTTCGAGCTTAAGGATACTTCGCGGATAATCCAACTTCAAGAAAGACTTTGTGCTTGCCTCCAAGCCAGCAATTGTTTACATTGCCTACGTACTCGTATTCATAATTTACTTAGATTGAAATCGAAATTAATGTGTTACTGTGTTATCGATGTCTGTACTTATTTTGCTCGTTTGTATCTGGAATCGAAATTATATATTTACACTAGATTTATACGCTCTATAATTTTCGATTGAATAAACCAATTACAAAACGCATTGCAGTTGAACCGGTTGGAAAGCAATTATGAGAGAAAAATGAAATGCAGTGCACATCAACTGTTGGTTTTTAAGGGTTTCAGTTGAGGAACCCTTAAATAACTTAATATATGTTTTCTATAATAAATTTAGCTATACGGAGTACACTTACCTAGTGTATTAGTGAAAATCGTTTTTTGTCTGAATTAAACAAATCGGAGTATTGATATATATTATATATAGAAGGTTTACTAAGCGGTTGAATTAGTGCTATTGGTCAATAGTAAAACTGAAACTTCGAAGTCATTTCAATATTTAACTGTCATGAGAATATAATCAAGGTTTAAACTGTCAGAAACCATCGATCTATCAATTTTTTTGGTTTATAAGTCATTTGAAGTTGACGTCTCGGTGTATTTTTGGAAATAGAAGCGATTAAGCATATTGTAGTGGTTTAATTCTTTTGTGGGTTATATAAAGCCTACTTAAATTGGTCTTTTAAGTAATATATATATCTCTGTTGCTATATCCAGTAAAAAGTCATGTTTCTATGGTTTTAAAAACTTTATTAAATATATATTCTTTGCCAATTAAAAGGTGGTATAGACTCATATAGAAAGATAACAAAGTCATGAAACATTTGGAAATTGCATGAATCGAAAAAGAATTTTGAATTTAGTTTGTTCTTATGTAGGAGACATTTATTTCTCCGGGCAAGCCATTTGAAACAGGAATTGAATTATAGTGCGAGTAGGGCGTCCGGTCATTCTATTTTTGAGCAGATATGGCAAAGTTCCATGCTGCGTAAGCAGTCCAACACCTCGTGTGTCTAGGTGGGCCCAGTCAACGCATGGCACAAGTTCCTATTAAGCATAAAAAATAATTTTTATAGAGTTCATAATATTTAGTGAATAAATCTTACATGTAATACAGCTGCTGCTAGGCAACCAGAAGCTGGACCTTTTCCATTATTAGTAATATCAACGCTATTACTCTCTGCAAAAATATTTTTAATAAATCAATATCAGTACAATATACAATATTATAGTTACTTGTCACAAGCTTTTTATAATATTTCCACAGTGGAAATCGCCACATCCTGTCACCTGAGAGCGAACCGGCCTTCTCGAATTGTTTCCATATATAATTAGAGTTAGAAAATACTGCAGTTGCTCCACCACCCAAACCTTTTACTACACCAGTACTTAAAGTTGCAACATCCACTACAAGGCGGGGTTTATAAGCAACCTGAGCATATATAAGTGGATCGGCCATCACAACAACACCGGCCTTATCAATATCCTGTTTAGGAGAAGCAAATTTTTGAGGTATTTTTAAAGTAAATTTCAAATGATTTATTTTTATATTCAGAATACATACACGAATACCCATTGTTTTTTTATTTAATAAAGTTATAACGTCACCGGGTTTTACTGCCATGCCTGAGGGCATATTCTCACACACTGGTAAAATACCAGTAACATTAATTGGCAATGACAGAGCTGCTGCTGCGCGTATTGCAGCTATGACTGTTGCAGCACCAGCCATAGAACCACGATATTGATCCATGCGCAAAGCTTTGCGCAAAGAGAGACCACCACTAATATTTATATTATATGTTGTGTTATAAGAACTTGTAAGGAACATTATGGTATTACCTATTAAATGTTATGCCCTTGCCTAGCAGCAGTATGGGTTTATCCTCTGGTGATGTTCCACAGTAAGAAACTTCAAGTAACACTGGTGGTTCACACGAACCTTTTGCAATTGCTAAAAACGAATTTAAGTTCACTTGTTCAATCCATTCCATTGTACGAATTTCAACAGAGACTCCGCAAGGACACAATGCATCTACTGCAGCCTGTGCTAAAGCAGTGGGTGTCATTTGATTTGCTGGAGTATCGGTTAAACGTCGCGCTAAATTTTGTGCTTCCGCCTTAAATAAACCACGAGTCCAAGCATCAACATCTGGAGAATCATATAATTCTAGCTTTGGAAGAGGTATGCGATGTTTTGGACGTTTAAAATCGGAATATCGATACATAGCTAAGGCGGCACCTTCTGCTGCTTGTTCGGGATAATCTAGGGAGTCCATAAATATTTCAGAACAACCCTGATATTGTAAACTACGTGCACCTATACCAGCAGCTACACGAGCATTTTCCTACAAAATTACGTTTACGAATTATTCTAATATTTTAAAAAATGACTATTTTAATTATAAATATCAAAAACTTTATTAATCTAATAATATTTACTCATGGATTGCAAAATTATTTTCTAACTCACCATTCCTTCATCAATCACTTCCATTTCATTGTATCCAACACCATCGTTACCGGCGCCAACTACAGCTACAGATCGATATTCGGGGTCTAAATTATTAAAAACTTTTCCTTTGCCTAGTGCACCTGTTATACTCCATCTGTGTTTAATATATATATGTTATATTGGAATACTTGCTTCAATTTATATTCTCTCAACTTACTCTCTTATCAATTCCGTGAGTTTGCCCTGTACGCGATCATCAAATTTTTCGCCACTGGTTGTTAATTTAGGGACCTTGTCGTCATCTTTAATGTACACACCAATAACAAGTCCTTTCTAGAGAAATTTGATCATTTAAATAAAAATATGTATGATGATTAAAATTTTATATTAAGATCCACTTGCCGTTATTCGCCTGTCATCATGAGAAATATTTCTCCGTGTAAACTGTGTATTAAAATTAGAAGATGAGCACAGTACAGGTGTGAAATATTTTTGAAAATGATATTGCCTAATTGATTGCATTCTATAAAATATACAAATGCGATTATTTCACTGGATTCCAAATTGAAAATATGGATTTAATAAGTCCGATCTACAAATTATTTAAAAGCATAAATTCGAATAAATTTATTTATTTTTTTTTTTTGAAATGTCATAGAAAATATTTAATTTTAAAAATTCAATGAATGATTTTTAAATATTTTGTATATAAAACTAAATTTAGTCATATACCAGATGGTTTATATCCAAACTCACCGTCACTCTTAGGGTAAGGATTTAACGCAGTGAAATGGGGTTAGCATATCTTCGTAAATAATTCAAAGATGAAATGTAACATGGATGAAGCAATCTATATCAGATTGTTACTCAATCGCGGAAACGAATGTCTGTTGTCAATAGATTGTAATTTTCTTAAACAATAGAGCTGTTATCCTAACTCTATCCATCCACAGTACAAAATCAGAGCTAGCGAAGTAATGCAAAATTAACCTGAAATCTATGAGTGACCAATCTTATTGATTTGGATTGATTTGTAAGCCAAAAAATACAAGGGAATAAGATAACGCATAAATTACGCAGAAACATACTCTGCAAAAAAAAACAAATACTGATCTCAATAAAAGTTGTCCAAGTA
>NC_051846.1:207457842-207462135 GCF_002237135.1 Teleopsis dalmanni
TCAAGACTTAAATACTAACAAATTAATAGACTTTCATAAGAATTAGTCACTGTAATTATAATACTGAGTAGTACTTTTAGTGTTGAGATATTTAATACGTAAATTATATTTATTTATTTTCAATAAAACTGTTTTTAATCCGATAAATAATTGATAACGCCTTTGAAAAACTGATACAAAGTGTTACTCGTACCACGCTTTTAATTAGTACAGTATATTTGAAATACTTGAAGACCATTTTAAAGTAATTCGATATATCATATTAGTTGGAACAAAAAAAAAATAGAATAACAAAAACGGTAAAACTTTATTATTATTCATACATTTTCTATTACAGATACTCTCTATGACTATAAAATAGACTTAAGAAAAATAGACTTAATAAGCTGTGTGAAATATAAATTCAATTTACAAATACTCTTGGGAATACTATAGTAACTATATTCAAATAAAGACTAACTGGCCACATTAATCAAGAAGGAAGTTACTTTAATAAGAGCCTTTAGCTTTAGCTTTAACTATAATGACCTATTTAAGATCACAACTTGTATGGATGTGTGATCCCTTAATCCTACAGTATCAAGTTTATATTTTAGTATAAAGTCTTATTTAGTTTCAGTTTTAGTTTTATGTTAGTCTCAATTCTTTCTAGACAGTGACAGATATGCGGATAATATGTCACATCATACAATCTTGATGTTAAGTAAAAACTTCATTTTGTTAAGTAAAAATATTTTTTTATAGACAAAAAGATATATTCATTTATTGATTTGATGGTTGCTCGAAATATCGTACTAGTGGCAACCTTTTTTAAGCTGTTATCTATTCGTTTATTAAATTCTTGATTATACACTAACTAATCATACAATCTGCTGCATTTCTCTATGGAAGTTATTATAAATTAATATAAAAATGAAATTTTAAACATTTTTTTACAATAAAAGACAATAAGGCAAAAAAAATATATATAAAATACCTTGACATTGCATTTTAACATTTTTTGCTACATTTAGATATATAATAAGATTCTCAAAATAGTACTAAGTATCTCATTATCAGTTAATCTCACTATACTACTGTAATATCTTAATAAACATGTATACAATTTTATTAATCGTTTATAAAATTTTTATGCAATTTTTTTTTGCCCACACACGTTAAAAGCACGCATGACAATAACTTGTATCTACAAGATAACATTAATTAATCTCATACTTCTTTGCAAAAATAAGATATCAAGGCAAAAATATGTGCTTATCATTGAAGTGAGCAAACAGTAAGTAATGCGGTAATAAAATATAAGATTTTGTTCTGATGTAAATACATATATCTGATGATGTATAAAAGATAAAAGTTGTTGGATGGGAGAAAATTAAAGTTAATCACGTACCTCGAATTAAACCATTGAACAAATTTTTCAGTTTTTTTGTCCAATAAAAAGTTAAGCGGAAAAACTTAAATACAAAATTATTGAGATAAATTAATGAGATTTTTAACACAAATAAAATTGTTTACCCAAAAATTTCATAGATAAAAATATACTTTTTTACGCGGCGGCAATTTACTTTTTGGAAGTATTTGCAAAGCTTTTACTTGTTTAAAGTAATAACTTTTTATATGAGAGCAAATATACTATGGTATTTGCAGAGTAACTATGAGATATAGCACAGCAGATCTGATTAGTGACGTTGATATGTTCCTAATTGCAGAATAACTATGAGATAAAACACAGTAGATCTGTTAGATTGCATTTAATCTATTAACGAGCAGAGATACGAACTTTATTCAATAAAGTTTTCAATATTGAAATACTATCTCGCTGAATGCTATCTGTAAAATTTTGAGAGAAATTGCTTTCTGTAGACAACCGAGAAATGAACTTGGTAAGTATAATGACAACAAAAGGTCATATTAGACAATAAATGATATATAAATTGAATGTAAATAAATTTAATTTAAATAAAATTAATTAATACCCTATATCTTCATATATATACGCAATGGGTTTTTTTAATTTATAATATAAATTTCACTAATTTAATATATATAAAAATAAATATATATATATATATAAGAAATAAGAATCCTATATTAAGTCAATGAAACATTTGTTAACACAAGTAAAAATATTGAGTAAACTTAAATTGATTTTGATCTTATTAGTCGGTGTACAGAAAATATTTTAAAATAGATTAATATGTTATTTCAGTTACTTAAGCTGCATCCAGTTTAGTTTCTATTGAATTCAAGACAAGAGTTGTGCTATTTAATTGCCTTACTAACTTTAATCGAATCAAATCGGAGGACTTTAACTAGAAGATATTATTCGTTTTATAAGCAGACTTAATTTATACAAGTTTACTTAAAAAACCTTATCCAGCTGTAGCACAAGGGATCTCAAAAGATGTGCTATACCAGGGCTGACCCTTATCTCAACGGTTAATCAACATTAGATTAACTTAAAAATGAGACTAGAGAAAAGAGAAGCAGTTAGAAGAGGATATTTGTGAATGGTTGAAGTGTTTATTATTGAAAACTTTACTATAAGCAATTAACTTCTCGCAAGAATATAGACTTGTATAATTAATATAACACTGTGTTTAAAAATAAGAAAACTATTTATAACTTTAAAAATCTTTATTTATTCTTGTAAATCTTTTTGAACGCTTTTAAAGTACTCCTAATCGATAGGATATACTTATGCCGATATTTTTCTAAATCCTGGAAACAAAAATGTTCATTTTACGCAATGTATATCATAATTAAGAGTCTACAAATATAATTTTATTTCAAATAAAATCAATATAACGTTGAGATATCTTATAATTGTGCAATGCTATAGTAGTGATATATCTTTTTGGTCATACTGTACGAGTAGTTGAAGGTTCTATACACTGTCCTAATTTTTAGTCAACTTTAAGCTTGTTGTTAATCATTTTTTTTTAAAGTAATTAATTTTTTTTATCAATATTTTGATAAAATATTATTTTTTGGTAAACAAAAATTCATTAATCTTTGAAAATCAAAATTTTTGTTTAAACATAAAATTAGATATTATAGGCTATAATGAAAATGTTTATAAAATTTGTGTTGGCCTTAATTAAATTTGCTTGGCTTTTTTTTTTTAAATTAAAAAAATTTCGAAAATTTCTTTTCTTTTATTTATAAAATAATTTTTAAAATTTTTGGCAAAATATCAAAAGCGAAACATGCGTGTTTTCTCCTCTAATTTTTGTTTCAAAAAATTACAATACAATAGAACAATGAAACTGAATTTACCGAAGACACCATAAGAACTGTTATTGAAAACTAAATGCCGAAATTCAGAGAGAATATTGAACTGTGATTTAATTCTTAAATATAAATTTAGACAAAAACATTCTTAAAATACTATTTTTTAAATATAAATGATCGATGCGATAGACAATAGACTAAACCGGCGGAAAAGAATACCTGTAGATAAAGGCGCTTTTAATGAACTTCACACGACCTAACGATAAAAATGTAACTGAAACAAAAGTAAACAATACACCGAAGTTTCCAAATATTAAACAAACAAAAGCATAATTTATTAATAAAAATAGTTCAACTAATTTTGTGTTTTTTTTTTATTATTGTGTGTATTTTTAATCTAATCACTGCGACACTTCGAAAAGGCGCAGAACCTGTGGAGTCTTAAGGGCTTTGTCTCGGTATCATAAATAAGAACCGCACAAAAGAGGCACGGAGTGTCTCATATTTTTCTATTTAAAGGCCAAAGAAATTAATGAGCCAAGTTAAGAGTCTAAAATGACCGATAAATAAAAATTAAACAAAAAGATCAGCAGTTGCAGGTTGTTGAATAATCTTAGATCTCAGAGTTTGAAGAACAGCCGTTTGACCTCTTTCTGGAACCACAAATTAAAATGCAAGCCATAAAAAAAGTAACTGCAAATTGCATCAGTGTATTTGCTCTGATTATAGTAGAAAAATAATCAACTTTAGATACTTTAATAGAAAAATTATAACAAATGACAGTGAATTGAGATTCAATTAAAACTTTTGGAAAAATCTCTTAATGATGACGATAAGACAGGAAATACATGTTTATCCACAAGAACAAAATTTTCTTACGAATTTCCTGGAAGCTTTAAAAGTTGTTAACTCATTGTGTTAACAATGAATGAATGAATGACTTGTTTTATAGCTCAAGCGTATTTGTGTATCTTACAGATGCAGATACATGGGTATCTCTTTGAAATGGTGTAAATGCAATTGTAAGGCAAACACAAAAGAACCAAAAACTCCATAGAA
>NC_051846.1:207462235-207473398 GCF_002237135.1 Teleopsis dalmanni
ATAGCGTAGTGCAGCGTCTACAGCCACAAGTTGATGCCTGTAATGTATTGAAGGACATGCAAGTTGTTAAGAATATAAGACGTAATTCAGAGGGTCCAAGTGAACAGTTGTTACCCGACTTTTATTGCGAACACACAACTTTGGCAATGAATCGTGAGAGGCGAAAACATGCTCTAATCAAATTACTACAATTGGTAAAAGCTGATTTGGAACGCGAACGACGTTCACGTAATGGATTGAAGGGTCTCTCGCAATCATTGAATAACCAAGAGAATCAAAATATTACCGATAAATTGTATCATGTTAGTATTACAATTTAAATTGTTGTTTAAAAGTTTTTAATTAAAATATATTGCATTTGTTTTAGATTCGTTCAATGCTAACATATTTGGAGGGCTCCCGTTTTAAATTACATTCAGCTTTGCTGGAACTGGATCATAAGCCACGTACAACGCATCCTCTTGCGCAACATATACAAGTAAGTCAAGAATTTTATTTAGAATTATAGAATAAAACATTTGGTTGAATGTTATTGAATACTGCAGAGAGGTTAAAATAGAGGATATACGCTTGCAACTAGGCTTATGATTATATACTACTCATTACTACTACTCAAGTAAAAATATAATACTTACTTATATTTATTTCTGTGTTCCACGTATTATCTTCCAAAATGCTCTAAATCTAAATCATGTAATTTGTTAAAAATATATTATTTTACAAGCAAAGCTATAAGAATCGAAGATATACAAACACTTATTAAATAAAAAAAATGTAACAACTTTTCTGATATATACTCCATTTTATAAATTAGATATTATCATTCACATATCATTAGTCACATTGATATTTGTGGATTGAGAAATTATGCTTATTATTATTAATGACTCTAGCTGCAACTGTGAGGAAAATGACGGTAGTGTTCTCCGCAAATGCACAGCTTAGGCATATATATTTCTAGATGAAATATATCTAGATTTCTTTTCTAGATGAAATTAATCCTAAGCAGTAAATCTACTTAAGGGATATCTTATTTATTAAAAGTTTGAAATAGTTTAAAACACTCTGAACTTTACTTTACAACACAATTGACATCAGGCCTAAGTCGTTGAATCATGTTAACTAGAGAATTATTTTAAAAGACTGGAATCGGGTCACTTTTTGAATACTTTTTTATTCCAAAAGATTTCTGCTGAAATCTGTTATAAATACTGATGATATTTATATATGTATTATATTCGATTGTATGGATATCTAAGTTTCTTCCTATATATAGAAGAAGAATATCTATATGTTTAAATAAGTTTTATATACCTGATTGCATTTTAGATATTAATAAAATATACAACTTGCAATATGTGTTTTATAATATTTAATTTGAAGATTGTATATATGATATAGTATAACTAAAGTTTATGTAATATTGTTTATGAAATATATATAATAATCACAACATATATTTGTGATGTTATTGATATGATATATGTCATCATTGAAGTACTAACCACTTCTTTGATTTTCATTGAAAACTAGATTCAAGAAACTTATAATGAACAACATTATAATGAAGCGAATGGTGTTATGCAAAAGATCAGAGTTATAAGTGGATTGTGCTCTAAAGAACTAATGAAATGGCTAATAGCAAAACCCTATGCAACAGGTGTAACGAGTTTATGTAAAAAACTTAAACCAAGTGCAGTTGTTGGCAATAGTGAAGTATAAATGATCTTGTTATCGAAAATTATATTCAAAAAACACAAACGTCAACAAATGAAAACTTAAAAGAAGGAGGAGGTAATTTATTTAAATAAAGCAAGATTCTGATTAATGACTGGTAAAAACACAGAACAACAACATATAGAACTATGCATGACACTAAGCAATATTAATTAGAAATGTATAAATCGTGTAAAAACATTGAAAGCTGTTTTGATACTTCGATAAAAAGTATCAAAGGACGCAGTGGTTCAATTTGCCCTCGACTTAGTCCGTTATAAGCATACGTAACAAAAAATAATAATACCCGACGGTTTATAAGTTTTGTACTTTTGTTTGTGTAATATCATTTGCATTAGACCATTGAGAATTCTCTGCTCTGATACATCAAATAAGGATATGCATGTTAGATATTATTTTCAATAAACATAGCCGAACAAAGCCATAGAAATGTTATGCTCACATAGCTAGTTGCATATCTTAGCGTATCACGCAAATAGCAATGCTCACCAATAGCCACTAAGAAATTGCACAAACAATGTACTATTTGGTTTTCTCTTCATTTTGATTGTGCAGAATTTGGATATGAAGATTTTACAGTGTTGTTGTTTTGCTTTTCTGATAGATTTTCGTACCATTCGCTGCTCTACAGAATCATCTCAGTATTGATGAGGCGTACTTTTTCTTTAAATTAAAAATTAAGAGTTAGGCTCATGTAAAAAAAATCTAATTATATTCTGCTCTCACCATAATTTTGAATCAATTCTATACAAATTATTGACTATAGATTTTTTCATTGAAACATTCACATCAAGAAACTGATAAATATCTTTTTTTATTTTATTTTTCAGATAACACGTGATCGTACAGGACTACAACAGAGTATACTGAAAGTACCACTTTGGTTGAAGAACAATGACAAACTGAATAATTCGAATGTTGATGATTCATTGCGCGACAATGAAT
This sequence comes from Teleopsis dalmanni, assembly GCF_002237135.1. NCBI lineage: Eukaryota > Metazoa > Arthropoda > Insecta > Diptera > Diopsidae > Teleopsis > Teleopsis dalmanni. The sequence goes on from NC_051846.1 coordinate 207,464,918, forward strand.
ATGATTGCATCTCACAAGCGAATACATCCTCAAATGTTAGCTGCACTGATTTAAATAAGGATATGCTGTTAAAGAAATTTAGTCGTAGTAAGAGCAACATTGAAACGTTTAGCATTAACACACAGATTTGTCTACAAAATCCATTAGAAAAATCGAAAACACTACAAACAAATATCGACGATCCATACAGTGATCGTGGACAAGCGGACGGTGGCTCCAATCAACAAGATTCTGATTTTGATGAGTTCAGTTCACAAGATGAAGATGATGAAATGACCAATTCAGGTGGTCGCAAAGAACATAAAGTGATAATTGAGAAAAGTACGATGCTTGCAAATGGCATAAGTAATGGTGGCATCACCAGCACTGAACATCACTATCAGAATTCTGCAGAAATACGCGCGGAGTGCACACAGATTGCTGCCAATAATAATATCAATATGAATGCAAATGAAATCTCTAGTTCTACAGTAGTAGTTTTAAGTAGATGTAAGGCTTTATACAGCTATACACCAAAATTATATGACGAACTGGAACTAAATCCTGGCGATATTATAGAAGTCCATGCCAAACAAGAGGATGGTTGGTGGTTGGGCGCATTGCGTAATCACATTGGTATTTTCCCCGCTACATACGTGGAGGAGTTCGCTTGAATAAATTAAATGGGTCAGTGTTGGCTAATGACAACATTGCTTACAGTGGAACAAATTTATTATTTTCAATGTAAAATTAAGTGCAGTGGGTTTTCATTTAATCTCATATATATTTAGTGAGGCAAACTGATATTTAAAATTTTATTTAATATATTTTATTGCTAAAGCTAGTTTGTCCGCATTAACGAAAATTGTCTTCCCAACAACTGCCAAAAGAATTGCTTTAACATTACTTGTTACTTGTTACAGCAAAACAAAATATTTTAAATATTAATTTTAGATATTTTTGAATTAAAATTCAAATAAATTCCCTGAATTGTCCAATAAGTACAACATATTTTGATTATTATGTGTACTTAGAACTCTGCACTTGTGCTGTACTTTTGGGTTCTCATACGACCGTCTCGATATGTGGGCGTAAAAGTACAGGATATCAGTGCAATGTTCATTTTCGCAATATTCTACAAGTCTAAGTGTGCAACGCACCAGTAATTATAAAAATGAATAATGAAAATATCTAAACTAATTTATATTTATGTAGTCTAAGCAATATAATATAAACCTCATGTCCCACATATAAGCGATTTCAGTTTGTAGCATATTTTAAGCATTGAGTAGTTATAGAAAACGATTTAATTGATAATTAATATTCACTAAATCCTGTAAAATGCAATTATATATATGTTTAATTGTTGATTTTATACAAAAAATATTTACGATATAAAATAAAATAGTATATTTTAATATAAAAATATGACCCATTTTATTTTTATAAAATTAGTTGAGAAGGAAAGTATCAGCCCTTACTTAGAATCTGAATGATAGGTTCGTTTAATATTTGTTTAGATGTTTTTTTTTATAAAAGAGAAATAAAAAATTATATCTTATATGTATAACTAAAATGATTAAAACAATTTCCAATATACATTATTATATATATTTATATATATTTATTTTAATTTTTTTATTAACAATATTTATAGTATTTATTTTAAAAAATATAACTACAACTGGAATACTTAGACCATATAAAACATGAGCAACTCAAATGCATTTTTGTATAAATTAAACAAAATAATAAAATGAAAATAAATATAAAAAATAAAACACATTTCCAAGTCAAGTGTTTGCAGTTAAGGAATATTATGTGCTTAAAATTACAACAACAATACATATATCATAATAATGAAGTAATTAAATGATGTTTACTTCTCAATTAACATTTTAAATTAACATTTTTACTAATTTAGTAAGGCCAAACTATCTAAAACTCATTTGAGCTCTCCAAACTACGTAGCTTCTGGTACATATTGATATAATGCACCTGTAACTGCTTCTGATAATTGAGCACCTTTTCACGTTCTACACACCATTGGCGTTTTTCCAACTCAAAATTTTCACGCACATCATCCAATTGCTTACGTAGTTTCGCAATTTCTTCAGCATAATTGGCAGACTCTTCAATTAAAGTATCCAGTGTGGACTCTTCTAGTTTTTGCGTGTTGAATTTTGTAGTTTGCACATTGACAGCTACATCGGGTAAGTTTTGTGAACCATACACAAATTTCTGTATGTCAGCCGACATTTTCGCTAAGCGTTTCTCAGTGTTATTTTCATCGCTATTATCGCTATGATCAATATCCAATGGTGGCGCGATTTTCAAGCAGTTCAATATCACCTCTAAGTTCGTATCATCGATTACTTTCTCCTTTGAACCTCTGTTGACTTCTGATCTGAGCGTGTGTTTACGTGTCTTATTGCAAATGTCTGATAAATTATCCAATTGCTGCTTCAGCCGTATGTACTTGCCAGAAGGTTCCTCACCATATTCATGAGATATAACTAAATCCGACAGTTCTTTCCGTAATTTGGCCAACTCATTCGTAAGTGCCAATATGACTTGATCCTTTAGTATTATAATTTTATTCAGTTGCTTTAGCTCAGTTTCAGTTTCCTTTTCTGACTGTGCTTTCAGTTCTTCCACTTGTTTCTGCTGTTGTGTAATCTTTTGATTCTCTTGAAGACTTTGGTAGATTTGTGTTTCAGCATTTGTGTTCTCATGCTTGAGATGTACGATGGCATGTTCTTTCATTGTGATTTCAACCTACAATAAAAATTTGTTGTCAGATACACTGTAGAATTTATTGAAAAAAATATAAATAATTATTGTCATAAATTGTCTAGTCGGTATAGTAGTTTGTAACCCACAAAAAGGATTAATACCATCGTATGCTTGATAGAGTGTGATAGCTTAAGAATTGAGAAAATAAACCATTTAAACGGCTATTTATGTTTTTGTTTATGTCATTGACTTGTATTAAATACTACTCTCTCTCTCCTGAAATCAGTCTTCATTACTACTGACACATATGCAATCGGAAAATATTAAATAAAAAATCGCCATGCTATCAGTGGATTCAGATACCAAGTTAAGACAGAGTTGAGTAAATATGCTTCGGTAAACAACTCGATATTCACGTTAACAACACATTATATATAATTTCAGAAATCTTTTCGATATTTGAAGACTAAAAAACATCGATGTATCGTTTGAACAGTATTTATTTCTCCATTGATATTGATCTTAGAAAGTAACTAATTATAAATGGGTCCCATGTTAAATTAACTTGCGAATAAAATTTTCTTTTAATAGAACATATCCCTCGTTATGCAAAGAATCCAACTTAATGAAAAATACAGATCTAATAAAATTAGATGAAGGTTCGTTTATTCTGCTATAGTTGAATAGTAACTGAAAAAAAGGAACATTATTACACAAGCATAATTCAAATGAAAGTTCAGACAGCGGGAAGCGAAGAGACACTAGTCTACTCCGACTGCAGCACACGTGGATCTATTGTACTCCTTGTAAAGATTATTGAGCTGACACTTTATTTTGGAAAGAAACCGGAACAGACACTCGGATTAAATTCATTTGCAGTTCGTTTCTTTTAGTTCTCTCTTTCTAATAAGCTATTGTTAAGTCCAGGGTAAAGCTGGACATTTAGAACTAGATATAATACATTGTCTATTTGTCTTCTGTTCTTGATAACAAGTATATAGGAAATTTGTAAATACTTACATTAGCCTCTTTCAGTTGGGATTTAAGTAAAGCTAATTCGCCATTACGTTCACACACTTTCCATTCGCTCTCCTCCAATTGTGCACGCATATCGATGAGCATATTTTGTGACTCTCGTAGTTGCTCTTCAATGTAGGCGACCCGATCTTTCAAGTTACGTTCCGAATTTTTTAAACTTATATTATTACTTCTACAGAAAAAAATTTATAAATTAAAACTTATTTACAGTCATTATTCCATACTTGAAATTACCTTAGAATTTCATTCTCATTTTTCAAATCTGCCATTTGCTCTCTCAGCTTATTGGACTGATCTGTGTGACGCAGTTTGTGTTGCTTGAACTGAAATTGTTGCATCGCCAGCATTTGTTCCATCTTTTTCATTTTGAGCAGACACTCACGCTGTTGGCCTTCATAGAAGGATTTCAGTCGCTTAGTTTCACTTTCCCAAAATGCCTCCTTGTCCTAGTTTGGCATAAAAAATATGTTAGTTAAATTAACTGTAGTTAATCCTAGAAAAAAATGTAAACCTTTTGTACTTTGAAAATTACTTTCTCATTATGTTCCATGGTCTGTCGCAGGTATGACAGCTCCGAGTCTCGATCTTTCAACTTGTCTTCCAGTTCAGATATGCCGGAATCAGAGGGTGAAGGTGTCATATCGCATTGCTCACTTATTATGTACTTGTTGCTATTGTTGCTGCTGTTGTTGTTCGTGGTGTTGTTGCTATTATGCATACTGCCACTCATTTTACTGTATTCAAATTAAATGAAATTGTTAAATAAATTTCATTTTATTAATAATAATTGAATTGCGCGCTATTTCATTGCTTTACTTACAACGCACTGCTTTGGCTGTTCGCATCTGAGTCCGGTGTATGTCGAATCGATTCCATGCTATCGTTGATTTTCAACGATCTGGAACCCCGTCGACGTGCCAAAAGGCTGTTGCAATAATTATTACTGCTTGAATAACCACCAACAAAACCCCCAACACTGCCTGCTCCGATTCCGCCACCAATAATGCTCGCACTACTGCTGCCGCCACCTCCACCGCCATACCGTAGGTCAGTGGTGCCTAACGAAACGAAGAAGAAGCATTTACACGTTTATTAATTGTTTAAAAACAAATACAGAAAAACCAAAAAATGTTGAATTATTATAAAAAAAAAATATAATTGTTGCAAATAGTGTAAAGCCTTTGTTTAATTTGCTGTAAAAAAATTAAAAATGTTAGCAATTATTGCGCAAGCGAGAGTTGCAATTAAAATGGGTCAGGGAAGTTGAAATGGATTTGATGTATTTTAAATGATTTGTTAAAATCACGACGGATAATTAATCATGTTTACATTTTGTATATTAAAAATAATGTTATAATGTATGTTTTTGTTTTTTGTGAAATATTCCTGAATATGAATCATGTTTTATAGATATAATTTAGGCATAGATGTATTATTAAATTCACCTTACTAGATCAATCATTTTATATCGAAATTTTTAAGACATTGATTTATAGATTACTTTAGCATCTTCCAGAGGGGAAGAATCATTTGCTTGAGAAGCACTGATATTTTACACATTTTTAGAATTAGAAATGGTGTAGAAAGCTCCACACAATTTGAGAATTAAACAGAATTCTGAGCTTCTAATAAAGAGAAGTACTGAGACCATAACTGATCTGTTGTATTAGCAAGCAATGACCTTAAGTTCTGTACATTATGTCATTATACAGAAATTCACACAAAAATAAATCTATATATCATTAATAAAAGAGATCTATATTAGAGGAATTATAGATTGTAGTACCTCTAAAAACATACAAGCCAGATACTGTTTAATAAAGTATCTTCCGATTTGTTGGACATTGCAGTATGGAACGATTACAGTGATGAAATATTTCCGTGCTTCTGTGTAAGGCATAAAGCATAATGGAAGTTAGAAAAGTATTTACAAATTATTGATATCAGTCCAATCGTTTAGTTTTAACTGTTTGCTTTTATATAATAGGTAGGTAGATGACCGTAAACGTCGACTTTCTAACTTGACAGTTGATGTAACAAGCCACAGTAGCTTTAATGAAGAAACATTCTCAACATGTGATGTGTTCTCCAACTGATAACAACCGAATTATGCACTCCTGTCTTCTTTTATTATGCACTCGACAGGAACAGATTTGTGAAAGGAAATAATATATGACAAAGTAGCACCCAACTATAACTAAAAAATCTATGTATGTCAGTAGTTTATCGCAAACCCTTTATAGCCTTGAATGAGCCTTTATTATATAGCCTTTATTATTCACCTAGAAGCCCAGATATATATCATCATCATCATGATTAACGTCTGGAAAACAAATTTGAAGCTCTTTAATCTAAAGAATAGATGAAAAAGTATGTGCACCTGCTGGTCATACCTGTGAGTCGTTTAATAGAAAACTCTAATAATTTACCAAGAAAGGTAAAGATGTGTTAATTCACTAGTTTATGAAATAGATAAAGGTTTATATTTACAGATTATGATAGTTAGAGACATAAAACATTAAAGCGCGAATTTTATGTTCTGCAAATAATATTCAAATAACATCTATTTGCAGTCCATTTTCATTATTTTTTAAACAAAAAACTATGTATTTTATGTTAAATTTTATTTTAGAAAAACTCATGTTCACATATCCGTAAATTGTTATGAAAAAATATATAAAATAAAATACTTACTGCCAAAGCGGAGATTGGAACCTTGCGCTGGTGCTAAAGAAGGCGTCGAACCATAACGATCACCAACAACATCACAATAACGATTTGGAATACTGTAGTCGGGTTCAAATGGGATCGGTTTAAAAGCAATGGGGCGTAGCAGATTTGTGGCCTAGAGAAAAATATTGAAATAAATGTTATATTATACATTGTTCGTATGTATGCATGTATGTATGTATGTATGTATGTATGTAAAAAACAACAACAACCGCAACGATAAAGAACAAATTAATGTTTTGAGTTGTGTGCAAATAAAGGCAACTTAACAATGTTGCTGAGATAATTTGCAGTTGTTGTTGCTTCGCCCATTGAGATGTTGACGTTGACACTGACACACCTCAATGCTGGCTCGCTCAAACTATAGACCATAGACAAGTGCTTGTCCATACACATATACAGTGTACAGTGTACAGTGTATGGACAAACACACATCGATTAAGTCAATCGATTGAGGAGAAATGGGGTTACCCAGAGGCAAGCAAGTTAATCTGTTGCTACAAACCTGATCATTGTTTTCAGCTTCATGTTGCAAATTGGCTAAGTCACTAGCACAACGTTGCTGCTGCTGTTGCTGTTGTTGCGCCAGTTGCAGCGTTTGTTGTAAATGTTGCTGTCGCTGTGATTGTTGCTGCTGCTGCTGCTGCTGCTGTTGGCGAATTTTGTTGTTCACATCCAAACACTCAATTATGTTCAGGCGTTCACTCAATTCGGAAATGCTATTCCGATTTCCGCATCCGTTTCCGTTAACAACTGTAGTTGGAGTGGCTTTTCGGGTTAATTGTGTTTGCTGTTGCTGGTTTTGTAGTTGCAGTTGTTGTTGTTGTTGTTGGTGTTGTTGCTGTTGCTGCTGCATGGCTGCACATTGTTGTTGATAAGCGGCCTGTAGTTGTGCTTGTTTTTGTTGTTGTTGGTTTTGTGGGTTGTTTTGATTTTGCTGCTGTGTTGGGTGGTGCGGAATTTGTTGTTGCGTATACGCCTGAGGGCGTTGTTGCGTTTGGGTTGTTATCGCGAGTTTATTCTGTTGCTGATATGTTGCAACATTCGCCGTTGTGGCTTGTGTGGCTGTGGCTATGGTAACAGGCAATGATTGTAGCATTTCTGATGCCTCCTTGTCAGTACTACCGTTGCTACTGCTACTGCTATTGGTATTCACAGGTTCTCCATTATTTTTGGCAGCGGCAGCAGCACTTTTGCTTATTTCGAACATTTGTCTTAAGTTCTGAAATTTGGTGCGTCCGTGCTGGACGTAATCCTCCAAGTTGCTGTGACTGCCGAATTTGTTGCGCATGCGTTTCTGTTCGTTGCGTGACTTAAGTGTGCCTGTGTGACCGGCTTGCAGTGCCGCTGGCAGGCCCAATGCATTTTTCGTAACAAAAGAATTGGCATTTTCGAGTGAGGCGGACCGTATGTGTCCACGTTTGGAAAGCGTTGGCGATGGAGTGATATGCGCTGGCATTGCGATGTGCGAATTTGAATTTGAAACGGTTTTGGCTGCCATTTTTGACAACTAATTTTGTTGCACAAAACTGCAAAGAAAAACCAGAAGAAAAATTAATTAAATAAAATAAAAATAAAAATAAAAAAATAACTCATTAGTGCGTTAATTCAAAAAAGATTGATTTATGTGTGCAAATGTTTGTGTGGGGACGTGTACTCGTATCTCAAATGTGGCGGCAACAATTAGACGAAATCTTTGTTAGATTGCGTTTTTTGCTGCTGGTTAGGTTTTTAACGGTTTGCGTGGTTGGTGTTTGTGTTTCACATATAGGCCAAGTAAGTACGGTGGAGATAATCCACCAGCAACACTTTGTTGTTGCTTTGTTGGTTTATGAGTCTTAAGCGCGCGCACAATATTGCGGCTGTGATATAATCTGGCCGACAACGGTGAAGTGCGGTTGTGGCTTGCTGTTTTGTTGGGTCAATAAGTCAATTTACCGGATTGGGGGAATTGTTATTGTTTTCTGCAAAATTATTTTTATTTCTGAGGTTTTTTCG
>NC_051846.1:207473498-207485949 GCF_002237135.1 Teleopsis dalmanni
TTACGGGACATGGAAACTTCAAGTGTCACCTTAAAAAGATAACTCTTGCTGAGAAAGATACTTGCAGGCTATGTTAACAATAAAGGGTGACAGTGGTGCAATATATGCCCTGGCAAGCAGGAGAAAGACTGTCTTGGGACACCATTAGGTTGGTGATGACTTGGCAGACAACCTCAAGTTAAATAAGTTGCTTGCATTAATAAGCGTTGTAGTTATGCGAACGGAACCCACTCCAGCTTTAACTCAATAACGATATCTGAGAATCGAAGGACGAAAAAGGAACCAAATCATTCCGTGATCTACTTCAGCTAATCTTTCACTTCAGTGGGGACACTTGTTGGATGGTGCGCTGTCCTTATGTCCCACAATATGTATAAGCAAAAAAATTATAAGTTGTATTGAGTCGCTTTATCGATTGTACTAACATTTCTCCTTATTCCTACAATTATTTGTATCTCCATTGGCTTTGTTGAATCTATTAAAACTGTTCAGTTTTCTAAGTTCGCTCTTAACTTTTGTGTATTTTGTAGCTAGTTTAGTTGTCCATTTTGTTGTTTATATTTTTTTTTGAACATTTGTGTGTTGTTCATAAAATTCCCACATGTTGCCTCTCCTAGACTTGAAAATTGCCAATATTTCAACGAATTTCCACATGTGCCAAATGACGCACAACGATGACCAGCGCCAAAGTACTTAGGCATTTATCTTACTTTTGTACCTTTTTTCGACTTCAATTTAATTCACAAAAGCGCAAAGACATGTTTGGGTTTTGTATCTCATGAATTTGTGAGATTTTCTTATTGACAATTAGAGCCGCCGCTGTTTACATTTCAGTTGTGAATTTTTTTATTGTAGTTAATTTTTTTTGTATTTGTTTTTTTTTTAATATTTTTTCTGGCTTAATGACATTTTTATTTTATTGCCTCAATTTCTACTTATTTTGAGTTTACAAATTAATTTTGTGATTTTCGTGGCTATGTTTTCAGAGTAGATATTTCAGGCTTTGTACAAATACACGGCGGCAGATTAAAAAGTTTTTTTTTTTGTTTTTATTCAATTCTATTGTACGACTGCTTTAATATTTTGTAGTTTCGTTAGAAACACTGAAGCAGTAAAGTAGAAGCAATTGAAATTTAAAATAATTGACAGATTTAATGACCACAGCTAATTTTGTTTTGTAATAGAAAATTTTTATTACATAAACATGTTGTTATGTAAGTTTTAAAAACATAAATTACATAAAAAAATAATTTAGTGCAGTTCTTTAGCAGAGATCTGCTACGCAATGTACTGAATTAGGCAATAGAATGATGATATGAAAAATTAATAATACGTTTTGATAAAACTCTTTTGATAATAACTTATTTTGGTTCCAAATTCGGAGAGAGTACTGTCGTGAGGATATTATTAGATTAGATTTTAAACGGGTTGGAAACTTGTCACCACGTCACGGCATCCTTTGCGGATTATTGTGACAAACTCACTTTAGTTCCACAGACGAGTAGCAGTTAAAAATGCCATTATGTCCTTTGGAGACATGTTGCCTAATTGTGTTATGAGTGGATAAACAGTTGATAAGTACCGAACTTTAAGTCTGGCGAGACTATCACAGTGACAGAGAATGTGCTCTGCTGTTTCCTATTCTATGTAAGAAAGTCTGCAGCTATCGTCTGTTGTAGTACTTAGGTTTGTCCTTCGGGGAAATGTTGCCTAATTCCGTTATAAGTGGATAGACAGTTGATAAGTACCGAAGTATAAGTCTGGTGAGACTATCACAGTGACATAGAATGTGTTCTGTTGTTTCTTCTTCTTCGTATAGCTGCCATATCGGCAGCTATCGTCTGTTGTAATACCTAGGTTCGATAGATGCTTTTTTAATGTTAATACTGTCGTGAGGATAGAGAGAAAAACATTCAGCTTGAAAACAAGAACTGAATTCAAAACCATATATGTTAACTACAAAGACTCTCAACAAGATAAGTTTGTCTGAGGTGACAGAACGTCGTCCGTGTTTAAAAAAGGATGAAATTTCTGATCACATTTCTTGTGACCTATCAACTTTGATTTGGGCTAAGAGGAAAATAGTGTAGCGGAAGCTTTTTATATAAGGCTAAGCATTTTTGGTTAAAGTTCATTCTAGCACAAAATAATCTTTTGTAATTGCAGTGTCCTTCCTGGTATTATACTATCCTTAATACCATTACGATATTTTTAACGATGTTACTTTATACATTTTATTTATTAAAAACGCAGTTATAATTATTTTCATATATTTAAATAATCCATTTTAGTTTCATTTTAAATCATATATACATTTAATTTTGCTAATTTTGTATTTACTTGACAGTCACGACCAATAGATAAAAATAATCCTTCACTAATATCGATATCCATTCAAATCAGTAGATACATAATACAGTATTAAATTATCTGGAAGGACTATATGTAATAATCTACTAAAATCTAACTTCAAGTTGTCTCAAAAATAATGATAAGTTATTAATAGGTCTAAGCAATCCATAATAAAACTTTTACTATTCCCTGAAAGGTTTGACTGACATATGTTTGTCTAATCCCTATGATTAGTCAGTTGTACATGTAATCTATTTGTAATTTGCTGTTGTTGAACTTGAACATATCATATAAAATAAAGCAAATATAATAGTTCAAAGGTTTTAATAAATAATTATTTATACAGCTATAAAAACCACAAAAACGAGTTCCATTAGAATTTTGCGAAGTTTAACTGTGAATTGGTTTTGGTTGTTTACAATTTTGTATGAATGAATGATTTTCGAACACTTAATCCATTAAAAAAGATCAATACAAACTACAGATACAAAACCTGCGACTGCTACCAGTACATAAAGATATTCATAACAACGAGTAAGTGTTCTCGTACATATGTATTTCTACTGCTTGCCTAAATAAATGTACGCGGGCGCTGTATTGGCTCTCATATTTTAAAAAGTTTGCAGTAAGCGTGATTCATAAAAATTCTTTTAGTACAAAATTTATCTAAATTCAGACAAAAAAAAAATATTGGCAAAAAGGCCAATTTTTGACTCGGTTCTGGTTTTTTATCATTTATTTATTTTTTCTACCATAACATTGATTTTTTTTCTTAAATTGCAAGTATATGGTATCTTTGCTGTGTACGAAACTTGGCCTTAATACTTTCTTGTGGCTTTCTACACTTGAGCACTAAGCACACGATCACTATGAAGTTCAAAAATAAAAAGATACAAAATCTTCTACTTGTTGGCATTAGGTATGTACAAAATGAAGTTACTTTTCTTTTGGTTTCGAGATATTGTTTTTTTGCTTATTTAATGTCTGCAGGCAATAAAGCACACAAAATTCAGAATTACTATATTGGAGGCAAATGCATGAAGTCGTAATCGTAGCTCGTATGTGTAGAATCATTCATTGGACTGGACCCCTTAACCGATATGCGATATGCGATATGCGGGCATTCATTTTTCTACAATTTCGGTTGTATTTTTTTGTTCGTAAATGCGGATACATTGGCATAGTAGATACATTGTTCGAACTTCAAAGAACATATCATTTTTTTTGTTTTTGTTTTTGATTATTTTGATTTTTTCCACTTTTTTGTTTTTGATTTTTAGTTTTTAGTTTTTATGGAATATGACCAGCGGGGCATGCAAGCCATGAGCTGAGTGCCTGCTAAAATTGTACGATTCATAACAACAATTGCTGTGCTTTCAATCAATTTTTATTGTTTTTGCTGTTTCAGTTTTATAGCTATTCGGGCTTTTTCCATACGGAACGCATCTATAGAGATACTTTAGTTGTGTGGAAAAATTTTCCCACGCTTTTGCATGCGACTCAATATCAGTTTTTATATTGACATGACTGTTGATCTTGTTGTTATTGTTTGTTGTTTTTATTTCTGTTCTGTTGTTGTTGTTGGTGTTGTGGCTCATACTAGTAACTAAGTCTGACTGAGTCTTAGACTATCTTAAAGCAAACCGGAATCATCGCTTCATGTGCAAAATTGTTTAATAGAAATTTGACTTGCAAATTTCGCTTTGAAGTTTAAAAAGATTTGCTTTGTTTTTATATTTTCAAACTATTTAACTTTTCAGTTAATTAAATTGGTTGAATTGATTTTAATAATAATTAATGAGTATATAATGACTTTTTAAAAATTATATCAATCTGAAACGAATTCATTTCTTTTACTTTACAAAGAGCATTAAGAATATTTTATCATCGCACACTACAGTCAGTAAAAATGGGATCGTTGCTCAGAAATTGAGGCGAAGGATGACTAATTGTTATTGTTGGCTTATCTTATGTCTTTCCTTTATTTAAAGTAAATAACCTAGAATACGCAGTTGATGACTGGAGACATCATAATTGATTACGTGAAGAAGCAGAGATAGAAAAGGGCTAGTCATATTATAGGAATATTGGAACAAACACCATAAAGTTCAACTTTATGCAGTACTTACTTGGAAGTAGGCTGAGAAAATTGAAAAGATGAAAATGTGGTGAAATATTCTGAATATCAATCTTGCCTCAAGTAGGCCTCTATAAACCCCGTTATCCAATCATAAACTGGATGTACTAACGAACATAGGTTCAATGTCTTATAAGCATCGCATAAAGATGTCTTGAGCAAAAGTCTATATAAAATTGTACAATTAATCAAGACCTTCTTCTGCAACTGAAAATATGACATTTCACCTATGTCTGTTAAGGGAATATGCCGTGATTCTTCATTAACTATACATCGCTATTCAATTTTGGATTAAGTACTGCTTCCATTCGCCGGATTTTTTTGCCTTGTTCAAAGATCATATTCTTTTACATTAGTTAAGAAAATCTTTTTGATTTCACATTCTTCGTGGAAGATTAGGCACATTAAAACCACCCAAACGCATTGATAAATACTAAAACTAGTGCAATCCATTTTTGGATTTTGGATAGACATTCAAAAGCTTAAGCCTGGATCTGGATGAACCTGATTAAAGACTCAATAGGTATTGTGGTGCTTCCTTCTTAACCGCTGGTAAACACGATTGAGAAGAGTTTTTGTGGCGCAAGTCCAGCCTGGTCTGATGTTGTATAGTGAACTAAATACTCAGTTCTATCTAAACATTGTTTACTGTGATATATAGTCAACACCTTCCCTTTAATCCTCAACTTATATCGGCACGCTTCTCTTCTTATCTTTTGAGTGTCACTCAATCTTTTCAGTTTCTTCCAGTTAAGTTGTATAATTTTTTTCTAAGAAAATTTCAATCAAATCCACAACTTTAAATGCCCAAACTTTTATGAAACCGTTTAGTAGTAAAAAATAAATTAGTGAAACAATGTTCTGAACTGAAAATTAATGGATTTCATGCTTTTTCTGAATAAACTCGAATTTTTTGCCTGTTAAAAATTTTTATTTATTATTTATTCTAACGTTGATGTTTCTGTTATTTCATCTCAGTTAAAAGTAAAAAATTGATTTGCAGTTTGTTGACCTTCAGCAGAAGTTTTTTCGAGCTCATCTTACGCTCTTTTTCTACTCCATACAGTCTTCAACGTGACAAGCGCAGTTTGCATGTTCATACATTTTCGTATCGTGCAAAAAGTACTTCAAAGATACTCAAATTGTATCTTTTTTGTGGGAGTTTGTTGAGTTTTTTTTGAGATAATTTCTTCGTGCATTTGGAACAATTTTAGCTATTACGGAAGTGTTACTTTTTGTCAACTGAGTTTATAACTCACAATTGACACGCATTCCGGTCGCTGCTAGTACACTTCGTTAGATACTTTTCCACTCGAACCCTTTGTTGTTGTTGCAATCAATCTGACATCTTACATGGGTTGTTTTTTGCTGTTTCGAAACTGTAATTATTATGTTAAGTTGGCTTATCATATATGTTATCTGTGTGCTTGTCATTATGTAATTAAAAATTTGCATAATTTATTATGCTGGAGCGTGAGATACTTTACGTCTTGTTTTAGTTATTTTAACTGGCATTTTAAGCTTTCTGTAGTGTTGTTCGTAAATTGTAATTTAAAGTTTGAAGTTCAAGTTTAGTTTTTGTGTTGAGATTTTAAGTATCTTATCATGTTTTGCGTTATGAACTAAATTACCTAACAAATATCTTTTTGTTGAAATTTGCATTATTAACGGGTAATTTGTTGTAATTAAATTTTTAACGTACAACTGCAATATTTTGAGTACACTGTAAAATATATTTATCTACCATATTTCTCTTTTTAATAAATTTTAAATTTGTAATCAAACTAAATAATTAATAGCTAAAATTAATTTAAATATAAAATAAAATTATATTATGTAATTAAATTTGTGATTAATTACAATGTATATTAATAAAAAAAATTTGATTGCCTTTTAGCTATTAATTAAAAATAATTTAATTATATTTGTGTACGTACATTCAATATATAAAATTTATTTGTATGTAATCATATTTTACTTCAATATAATCATTAAATCACTTATATTTTATTATATTTAAAACTATTCGGTGATTAATAGTTGTTACAATATAATATATCGAAAGTGTTTTAATATTTTCACAGTTATCTGTTTTTTAATTATAATATTAAAACTATAATAATATTATTAAAACTGTACATAAAATCTCCATATAAAACGAAAGCTCATAGCGTGAGAAATTATATTTTACGAATTTTATGTATATTAAACAGTTTCTAGAAATAATCCATTCGGTGTTACAAGCTCCCAATTTACAAATAAACAGTGTTTTATTGAGCGTGCCACCAGTTTGGATCAATCCCAAACATAATACTTTTATGTTTAGTATGTGCGAATACGTCTACTCTGAGTTTGGCGACTTTTAGGACCCCAATTTTTAAATAATAAACTGGCAAAGATTACATGTCTTGAGTGTTTTATTACGCGGGTGCATAATTAAACAATACCTGATCATTAGTGTTACTTAATCCGAAGCCATACGTACAGCTAACACACCCATAGCATTATCCGAGACTGTGTGGAATATTCTACAGAATATAGAATGTCTTTGAGCACTTATCATTACGCGTGAATATGACTTCATAAACAGAGAATATGTGTCCAAACAGGGAAAAAATACTAATTTTGTATGTACGTATATGTTACACTTGTGTTTTTAGAGATTTGGGTTTAAAATCAGTAATACCTTTTCTAGCTATTTAAGCAGTTTACAGCTGATATATATCCAGTACTTTATATTATTCCAATTTAAATAAACCGACATGTGTTTCAATATGATGCTGGAACTAATGGCTCATATTTTTAAAAAGTGTTGCGGGTTGAAACGTTGCGGTCAACAGATAGAAGCATAAAGTCCATGTTCAATGTGTTTTTTGATTAATAATTATGTGACTTCAATGTGCAATAGCTCAGATTTCAACAGTTTATAGTACGATGCACAAGACTAAGATATAATATGAAAGTGTAAAACGCTACTTATAGTATAATAAAAGTTTTTTAGTCTTACATTTTACCTAGACCAAGAGTGTTTTACTTTTTGGTTCATATGACAGTAATGGTCATGTGAATTGATCTTCTTGAGCGTCTGAGCTCATTCTCTGCATTACTTACTGATGAGATATTTAAAAGCATAAGTGTATTTAAATAAACTATAAACATTGGATCATTCCAAAATCAACACTTGCAGAGTTATTTCAAATATTTGAGTTTAGATGCTCCAAAATTGAACTTTCAGAGACTTCAAAGACTTTTTACCATATCGAACTTACAATATGCAGTTGTATTGATATATATAGTTTTAGCCATTCAAAAATTGGACTTTCAGAGACTTCAAAGAATTTGGACCAATCCGAACTCAACATTTGTAGGGCAGTTGCATATATACCGTCATAACTGTCTGAACTTGAACTTTACGATCACATTTCATTCAAATTATGTTCAAATAGTCAAGACACACAATTATCTACTCAATGTAGCTATTTTTGTGAACATATTTCAATATATGTAATAATATATATATTATTCACATATGTACATATTACTTATTTACATAAAAACTCAGTATTTTCTTGGAATATGCGAGTATAAAGTATTATTTATTTCTGCATAACATAAGCTTACTATATTCATTCCAAATGAAAACTCTATCTCAAACTCATGAAACTAATCTTCAAATATTCTTGTTAAAAACCATAAATTTTGTATATCGCATCTCGTTAAGTATCTTAAGTTTATATGATGTTTTTGCAAGTGTGCCATATACATGTGGGAGCGGTAGTAATAAACTAGCACTAATAAGGCTATACTTAAATACAATTAGCAGAAACAAAAAAAAAAATATATAAATAAATATTAGAGAAAATTGCAGCAATTCAAATAATTTTTTAATTCCGCGAAAAATGATTTTATATAAAACAAAATACATATATCCAATTGTAATTTGTAGCAGAAATAATTTTTTTTTTATATAATTAAAAACGAGCCATTTTAGTCTGTCTTTCATATAAAATTTATAATATAATTATTTATTTTATACAGATTTAATCTAATGCTTTGGAAAGATATATAATAAGTACTAAAGATATAATAAATTGTAATCAACGTCCCACATCATTATCCATGATTTGACTTATTAAATCAATTTTAATGCGAAACGAAAAATAAATCTTCATTACCTCCGCTGTTTTATTGCTTAAGATAAGATTATTTTTAAAATTTTTTAAATAAATAGTAATAATTATATGTGTATTAGCATTTCATAAGCACTGACTTTGTTCATTTTATCTACAGCATATTATATTTTTTATATATTAATTAGACAGACAGTTCACATCAGCGGACACACCCTTTATCCATATTCATAAAAAAAATGACAACGCTTAAATAATGTTTCCGAATATATTATATACATTCGTATATATGTAAATATATTGTACTCAATAAACGATGTACTTACATCTCAATATATATTGTATGGTAGTTGAGTACATGAAAACATTAGCGATTGCAATTACTGGCACATTCAGAGTCTTTCGGTATTGTCACACTCCACCGAGGTGGAGTAATTATTTTATCACTTTTCTACCTGCAATGAGTTTCACGAGATAAGAATTAATCAAGCGACACGTGACGTGTGGAAATTGCAATATGCAACAAATATTTGCACTGCAGACATATGTCCCTTGAATGTTAAAAATGCAATTAATGAGAATAATATAGTGATATAGTTCCACTGTTTTAATCATTCAAGTAAGTCTATTTTGTTATTAATGTTCTCAATAATTGAAACGAATTTACAAAAATAAACGGCTAATTGATTTATGATTAATAAAAAGTGATTGGCAACACTGAAGTACTCAGTAATTCTAATAAAAAAATATATATTGTTTGATAAAAAGGCATTTTTGCCTTTTTACCACAAATGTGGGAAAATAATATTTAAAATTAACGAACCCATAAAAGACAAATAGTTTAACATATAATAGAAATTTTAAATAAATTCCTTAAGTGTTCTGGTTTTTATCTAATACGGAACACCTTTCTTGATAAATGTAAAATGAACTTAATTTTTCATTTATAAAAAAATTTATAAAAATAAAATAAAATAATAATTCAACGAATATAATTTAAAGCTAACAAATAAGACTCAATAAATTTATATTACTCGTAGAAAAAAGCTTATAATAAAGAACTGTCTAACTATAATAATTTGAATAAAAATTTAGTTAATTATATAAAAAAGAATTTAGTGGTAATAAATCTGCGGATTATTTCGCAAGGTCAGGATCTGCCATTCAAAGCTGTGGATCGGAGTCATATTGTGTATTAAATTAATCTGCAACTAGGTCTTTGATTAATAAATGGTTTTCAGCAAAGAGAGGTCGCTACTGGTTACTGATATTCCAGGTAACCATCAGTCTAAAGAGCTGGTTCATCCCTACAGTTATGGTAAGGTACACTTCCTCAGCAGAACAAAGATGAGTTTGCTGGCGAGATTTTTAACGGGTTACCATGGACTGCTTATCACCTTAACAAAATGGATCTGTACGAAGAGATAGATTATCGACGAGTGACTGCCCAGTCGTGATCTGGGCAAAGAGGAGGTCACTGGGTCGTGAACTATTGTCCTAAACGGCTGACATTCTGGCTTTCATTCGGAAGGCGGAATATTTCTGTTCGGTTAGGGTCTGTTGTACTACAAAAGATCAACCATGGCAGTGCGCCGCTCTGCTGGGATCTGGTATCCTGATTATTTGTATTCTATTCTATTCTGTAAAAAGAATTATCATAATATGATCTGAGTACATCGCACATTTAATATGTGATATGTGATTGCATATATTAAACAGCATTTAATATATTAAATCGACTCAGGAAACATATAGTGAATAGCTTTTACAGGAAGCTGTATGCGATTATTAAGTTTACGTCTATTTTTGTAAGGAAATGTTCTTAGGTTAACGAAAGGAACTACTGCGTACTACTTTAAACTCCGATTTATTGATTTTAATATTTTATATTCATTTATTTATATGAGAAGAGAACAATATACATGTCGACAATAGCTAAAAATGTACTCCACTTAAATCAGTAGTTCCCAAGCTTTTTTGGACTAAGGATTACTATGATAAACAAAGTGAGTTCAAAAACTTTAAGAGTAATAAACTGTATGCATATTTTAATATGCTTTATACATATCTGGTATAATGTATAATGAATTGTATAAGTGCATTGGACAAATTAAAAGCTATGTATCAATACCTATTAAATTTGATTGACAGACCTTTTGTAATCATTTCGTGGACCACTGGGTTTGACCACCGATTGGGAAACACTGACTTAGATGAACAGCTGTTTGCTTACTCGAAATTGTGAAGGAGTTCAACCCAGAGAATTAATATTGGTAAATAGTGTTATTATAGGAATAAAAGTTAATTGAAACGTAAGATTCTCTCTCTTTCTCTCTCTTGATTTCTCTCTGTATGGCGTTGAATCAAGGTGTTTATCACAGAATTATGATCCAATATTAGGTGGTTTAAGAAATGGCTCTACCGTATCCGAATAGCCAATGAGCTGTGTGAGATCTTTCTGCTTTGATCGTTAGGTTTTATGTATATGGTCCTGACAATTAAACTGATTCATCGCTACGACTTTTATTTAAACTTAAACCGTTTCTACCCTTAGGCTTCTAGGTTTCTATCTTTACGTATATCTGGAAGTTTTAAGTAACAAGCAGCGTTTACAATACATCGTAATGCTATACTATATTTATTAACTAAAAGTAATTTGAATTTTGATTCAAAAAATCTAATAAAATATGGCAATTATATACAAACCTTAAGATAATATTTTTTTATTAATTTTAGCCTAATTTAATATTGTTTATAATAATTGGTTATCACTATCAAGTTTTGTACTTTTCTTCGTACAAAAACATAATTGAAAGTATAAAAATCACACAATCAATTAGCTTCAATTTTATAACAAGACAAAATGTGAAATTATTTCAGGCAGGGAAAGTTAAAACTATTTCAAATAATTTCTTATATTATAAAAATATTTTTTTTTTATTAATTTAATATTTCTCATGCTATGCAATATTTTCTATTATTATAAATTATATGAAATTAAATTTATTTTTATTGGGACTAGTAATTTTTAATCGGTGTATTAACCTTTGAGTTCAAAAAACACAAACAATTTATTTTTTATTTCTTTTTTATGGATATAATTTTTTTCTTTATGAGAGTAGATATAATAATTAATATTAATAGAAGAAGCATAAAAACTGTATCTAAATTATAAGTCTAAAAAAAGTGCTTTGGAAATGAAGACTTTAAGTCTTTAAATCCACATTCCGTTCATAAAAACTGTAATATAATTTTTATTATTTATTTTATTATTTATATAAAGTTTTTTTTTTTTCATATAACTTTTTGTTCTAAAAGAATAAAATAATTTACTAAATTAAGCTATTTTATTATTCAACATGGGACTATGTAAATAATTGGTCTAACCGTATGTGGGTCGTGGCTATAATAGGTACCTTTTTCCTTTTCGTTTTGCGGTCTGATGCTAGTCAAAAATATTAAACTCTGACAACGAACATAATACTTAATCTTTCCATCTTAAAGGAGTTCTTCTGCTTTCACGATTGCTTCCTTATAGCGCCGTTTCAAATGTTTTGTTAACTGAATGGTTATCTCTTATTCTTACAATATGTCTTATCCGGCATAGTTCACTTAACTAAGTTTAAGCTCATGGAACTGATAGAGTTCGGTGTTCGATCGATAAGGATAGTTTCCAGTATCTTAGATGGAACCATTTTTGTGTTGGAGGTTTTCCCATTGAAACTTTTGAAATATTATTATATTATCTTCTTGAAACTATTCATTATTCTTCCATCGTCCATGCTTCTACACTATATAAAAAATTGGGTGAAATATGTGACAGAATGTACTT